>NC_031495.1:21747306-21995295 GCF_000237925.1 Schistosoma mansoni
ACATATCCTGGAGTTCTAGTGGGAAGCAGTGACCAGTGGAGTCCAACCACGTCTGTTGTGAGATAACAACTCACTGAAGGCAACTGGTGAATGGTCGCTCATAATTCGTGGATGGGTTGAAGTTAGACATTAACACCGTTGGATGCCGGCTCAGTGGTCTATCGGTTAAGGGCTCTGGCTCGAAACTGGTAGGTCCTGGGTTCGAATCTCGCGAGTGCAGGATCGTGGATGCGCACTGCTGAGGAGTCCCATAATAGGACGAAACGGCCGTCCAATGCTTCCAGGTTTTCGATGGTGGTCTAGCTTCAATTGACTCATGATTTCAACTTTGAAAAATACTGAAATCTCCACAAATCCCCTTCTGAATATTGCATACAATATGTTTCTATTCATTCCATGGATGCTGTATTCACTATCGATATATAATAAAGTTGTACACATTCGTGTACATATTTCTGGTGAGCGGCCTATGCTCCTTCACGAAGGGTAACAGGCGTAAGTAAGTAAGCAAGTGTACATATTCGTATCATTGATAGATGTTAGACAACCTAGTTAACAATAATCACATCAAGACGTTTCTTCAGACTTTCTTAACTTTCCATCCAGTCACTTCAAGTAAACAAAATGTTTTAAAA
Source organism: Schistosoma mansoni (assembly GCF_000237925.1). Lineage (NCBI taxonomy): Eukaryota > Metazoa > Platyhelminthes > Trematoda > Strigeidida > Schistosomatidae > Schistosoma > Schistosoma mansoni. Next base: position 21,747,942 of record NC_031495.1, read on the forward strand.
AATATGATGGAGATATTTTCCAGACTAACAGAATGATTACTCTCACCTTATATCCGTTTGCCGTTAATTGAGGTTCCTGTAATATCCCTTTATCAATAATTCGACGCTGATGGATTGGAAACAAACCACCCAATAAAACATCACCCCCATAATATAAATATTCTGAATCATCTTCTGTGCAAGTCGATTCATATTTATGTCTACCAGGTTCACAGCTTATTAAGTCGAACCGTACAGAAAATATTAGAATAATTATTGAAATAAAACGGTCAATATCCATTAAACACAATGTGACAAGTTATTCGTTTTCAATTAGACTGCAAAAAATTCATACTGTTCCATTTATTGGATTAAAAATATATAAGCCTCAATTATATTTTTATATAAATATAATAAACTGACCTTTAATCATTATGCTTATTAAGTTTCAAGATTAAATAAGTATGCTCAACAATCAAGTTTTATACAACATAGGTGTAATAGTGGTTCATCAAATGATCTCATAATTTTTGTGTACATAACAAACAGTTCTAGACAGTAGTTTACATAGGCAGTCAATAACTTTGTTTTCTAGTCCCCTTTAAGTAGTTTCATGCTTATTTAAAAGCCCACCTAATGCTAAAGATCTTTATTTTTCAAGCATGAAACAGGAGGCTGTGATAGCCTATTGTGGTACTACTTGAAAGTATGTATATATATCATCTTAAAAATATCATGGATTAAATATCAGCCAAACGCTATACTCATAATTTTAGGGTCATTTCTCAAGAATTATCAAAAGTGTGATTGTATTCTCCGAACAGCATTGATTGTGAAGCGAATACTTTAGTTATACATTTATTATTTTGTGTTAAAATGGAATATAAACAATTACGAGACATGAAGTGATTTTTCCATACTTTATTTATTTATTTCTTTAAATACTTTAGAATTGGATCAAAGGAACATTAAAATGTATCTCTCCGATACAATAAAAATGAAGATATAAAGAAATAAAGGTGTGGTGAAAAAGAACAAGAATAAACTGGTGTATGAAAGTGAAAAATAATGGCGTGACCATAATTTGTTGACGAACCAATCAAATTTAAGATCGCGATTCTTGAATTTCGGGGTGAAAATCATCCATCTACATAGCTAAATGGCATTTCGGCATTATTTATTAACTTTGGTTCTTATTCCTAACCTCTGATTATCTGCTCTGATATGTACTCATCACCCAAGATCACCTCTGAACCACTCAGAGATCATCCATAAATTATCGTCTCGACGAATTTCCAGTCATTTTTATAAAGAAATTAAAAGTGACACCAAGATCACCACTGGCGGCCTACTTGAACATCTGGGCTACCTGTTCCTGCTATCTAGATATTTCAACAAGTTATGTTTCTTTGTTTGTTTTAACAGATCATTATGTCAATTAATTGCATAACCTATTCAGTTACAAAAATGTACAATCAGAGACATCGTGATTGCAGGCAACATGGATTTAAAAGAATGAACATTATTTAGATGACGATTTCTGAAATGCTAACACCTAACTGGCGACCGTTCAATATTCATTGTCAATATCGATCAAGAAAGAGAAAATGGAAACTCACTGAAATACTTTATGTTAAGAATTCCATATTGCACCAAAAATATAATATTAAACAAAGCTAACCATAATAGTAATAGTATTCTGACCTATATCTGATAACTTCTCAAGCCACTGTGTTGGATTATCCTTTGAAGTCCAACCAGAGAGTCATGAAGAACCAACAGATGTCCGTCTTGCTCGGCTTTCTTTAATACAACGACAAAATGTCATAATTTGACCACTTCTCCAAGTTTTTCCAATCAGACCTAGCGTCGGTAACTTCAGATAAACTATACGAAGGCAGTGTGTGGAGACCTGTAACAAAGTAACAGGCCTTAGTGGGAGATTGAAGAATAAAGTAGGGTAAACGTTTATTGGTTCTGAAAAACTGATATTAACGTAAACTGTTTGTATTTCTATGTGGATTTATCACTATGGCCGTCATTCATTTATTGCTCTTTTCTATCGTTATCGAATGCCAACTCTCATGTCTGTGCTTAAGCGTTTGAAAATGGATGCGGAAGGACAACTTGGCATAGTAGCGAAACCAACATAAGGTAGGATACACGAGTCTTAGAAGCAGCAAACATGGTATGACAACCTCAATATCTTTGAATGGTTGCCTTATTATCAACCGTAAAGAGTTGAGGACAACCAAAATGTTCTGCCTTACAAACATTGGGTGGATTGGGATAATCGCCCACACCATCAATGTTAAGTGCCCAGTAACTCTGTCCTCTCTCATATTTTGGTGTTAAGCCCTTTTAACTTGTTGGTTAGATCATAGTTATTTCTAACCTCCAAGTCCTATGTTCCACAGCCTGTTAGAATACGCGAATTCTCCAAGCACCTTGAACAAGCATATCGGACAGTTGAGGTTGGTAGGCCTTTGGTAGAGTATCGAAATAGTATTGTATAGTAGCATAGGTTATAGTGTGAATTGTCAAATAAAATATGGTAGCACTAACAAATTAGTGGTTATAAGAGTTATGGAATCTAATAATTTTAGGACAATGGGTAAGGATTTGAAAATAAGTAGTTGGACAGTAACACGTATGCTTAAAGTTGAGAGCTGACAGTATACGTACAAGAAGGGACTGATATTATTGATAATTTATGTATAGTTGCTAACCTATTACCTGCAAACCTTTCAATTCTTTTAGTCGTATTTTTTATACATTGAAGGACTCTTAAAGAGTCCGTCCAAACAATGAATGGGGAAATGGAGATATTGAACTATTCTTTCACATGTTTCTCAGTCTTAGCTCACAGCACGCAGGCCATTAGTTCCATCGTAAATAATGCAACAAGTTTCGAAAGAGAAACCCTAGATTTAGTCAGAAGAAATGCGCAGTGAATTTGAACAGAAACACATTCCTAATGAATATATGTGACAACACTATATGTTACCTCAAGAGAATTAGCGAAGCAATCAATTTGGGCAGACAATGGCTCGAACTTCGGTTTTACATATCTCGGTATTTGTAAGTCACTCAACCTTTCCATATGCTCACAACGAAAATTCTACTTTTGTTGACAGTACATAGTTAGCTCTACGTCTCAATCTGCTTTCTTATTATTCGGTAGCCCATCTTTAGGCTTCCAAGGCAAAGATCTTTGACAATGCTTATCTAACATTTTCACTGACTTTGACATATATTATATAAATACATTGATATGGTACAACTTAGCCGTTCTTTAAAATCAGTCGGACATATTCGTTCAAACTTATCTTCCTTTTCCTCCTTGGCTTTTACGAGTTTCCTAGTAGGGCCCAAACAGCGTCCAACTTGACAGATTCCTTGTAGAGTAATGCTTATTCGCCCTTCCAGCCCTTATCTGCATCGTCCCGTGTACGTCAGGTGCATTACATCCAACAAGCAGCGTAACATTTCGGTCTTCTACTCTTGGGAAATTTATGTCCTCCAGGTGGAATCAGGACGATATTTGATGTGCTGATGGCACAGTTCTGTAGGCTGACTATAGTTTTTAGACCGTCAACACCTTCTGGATCTTATCAGAAGACGAAAAATTTAGGGAAATCAGTTCTACATCGACTAATACATACAAACGAAGATTTTTTATTGGGCAGCCTCTAAAAAAGTACTTTCGGTCGTCCGTCGAGGCTGAGCTCATGGACTAGGTCATGTATGATGAGAGGACTGCCTACTTCACTATCTAGAAGGGCTCAAAACTGAACGATCTCTCCGCCATCCCCTACTTTTTTTCACTGATTAGCATCGACGTAGACGTTCTCGACAGTGTTCTTCCATTCCACCCGCTTGATTTGAAGCAGAGTATGATGCTACAAACCGCGCCCTTCTTAGTGATCCGTGGTATTTTGTTGCATGATTTGCTATCACACAAACACTACCTAGCTCGTGTTTCGGAACGAATTCCCTCCTTTCTTTAACATCCTTATTTTGGACCCCTGGCACTGATTCAAAGAATGATTTACTGAGCACTTCAAAGGAGATGAACTTCGGTAACAATAGCCATCAGGTGAGGGGATATTGTCGTTACTAGCACTTGCATAGGATATCCTTGCTATATTGTGATCTGCAATAAATTTCCCCTTTCAACATCAGCATTTCCATTATCATTATTATTACTTAGGCTAACAAGTAGGATATATCTGGTGTTGGCCAAATCACCTTATTTCTTTACAAACTTGGTAAAATCGCACAACAGAGGCTCTCTATATCCCTAAATCATTTTACAAGCTATGTTTAGCCACTCTTGTTGAACTTCCACTTATAATTTCAAAACCATAGCCCTAATAGTTCTGTAGAAATTCAAGTCAGAGACAAATTCATCTTTTTGAGAGTCAGAGAGCATGCTTACATTTCTCTAGACAGTCTTCACAAACCATCTGGTTGATTTCCTCACAATATTAGGAAAATTTGACAAATTGTCAGTAAATGTGAGTGCTACAATGTGCCTTTGATCAGATGTTTTCCCCAAAATATTCATTGCTCAACGATAACCTTTCTCCAGTTAGAGCATAATACAAGGAGCTATAGCGGTTCTTTCTTCTCCGTCACAATGCTGATATAAGCATTTCGACTAGACTCTAATTTCAGTGTTCTCACTGCCAATGCATTCTCTAGAGTTTCTTATTAAATTTCAGTAAATTAATGGTGCACTATTGAATCTTACGTTTTCTCTCATTGGCAAATGTGGATGTTTTAGAATTTTATTTCCGCTATTACTTACTGATTGGTCAGAACCTCCACTCCCCTGTTGACGTAACTTTCCTAGTTTAATTTCTTTCTCCGACTGAGTTGCACATAATCTGGCCAACTTTGTCAGTTGACTGGTTTCGAGTTCATCCTTTTCACGTTGGTCTTTGACATATTCTTCCGGATAATCAGGTGACATCTCTGGAATCTTATCGTAATTATAGTACTTATTGGAAGTCATATCATTAGGTATACCGAGTTCGCCGTTCAAAACGTTGTAGGAAATAATTTCCTACATATTCAATTATAAACAATCGCTAGACTATCGAGCACAGAATCTTAGCTTCGCCAAAGTCCGAACAAATAAGCTATTTCTCTTGATGAACTTTGCCTATTTCTAAAACGTACAATCTATACAATCCACTAAAAACTCCTTTGTATTTGGTTCAATACATAAGCGTTTGACTTAACAAGCTTAAACACCACATTCATGTGAAATTTAAACAAACCTTCAGAAAAATTTAGATGGAGGTTCTTATAAACCTTCTCTCTGTTTAGACCATCAACTTAGCCTACACTCCATAGCAAGTTACAAATGAACTACATCATCCTCTTCCTGTTCAATTCGACCTGTCTTTTTATTAGTCTTACACAAATATAGTTGATATATGGGTATGAAAACGTCTGACTCACTAATAATGATTAGTTCTGTCAAAATATTACAGTCGTGTTTAAATATAAGGTTGAAACGACTACTGACCTGAGATGTGTGAAATTTTATTTTTCCGATGCTCATAATAGGCACTGAAATTCAAGACGGAGCGCGGAGAAGAGAGAGTTGAAAAATTAAAGACAAATATATCCTCTAGCAATCCTGCTGTGCATAAACCAGCGAAAATGCCACAGATATTCACTGTACGGTAACGCTTTAGTATACAACACCTTTATAATCGAAGGATAGTGACCAGGTCAAATCAGAAATGAGAGAGTTCAGAAATATTTTTGGAGAGGTTGCCGATATGTTGGAAAGTGATTGAGTTAAGTTGGCTAGTAGTTGTGTGGAATGAGAAGCAAGGAGTACTCAATGGCGAACTGGTGAATATGCCTCACTGAGCTACATCAACTGGGTTGTCTTGCAAAACTAGTGAGGTCAACATCAATGTCAAAGACTGACAGAACGATTTATTTTGGGGATTCATTTGTCACTTCATTGGAGATATATAATTGTTACAGTAGCATAATTATTACAATAAGGCTGACACATCACACTCTGTTCGGCACGAAGAGATTGTTACGAATGTCTCTTTTCGATAGTTGTTAAAAGAACACGTTGGCAACTGTGAAAAATCAAATTAATTGACATTTAGATATAACACAATAATAATGTCACTATCAAAAACGACAAATATATTATTGTCATTATTATTCTGTTACTGTTATGCATTTTTTAATAAAGCATAATCTGGGTAGTCTTCCTATAAAAACAATAAAAATAAATGTTTGTTGCACACTGATTTCATGCTTAACAGTGTGACATCATACAATATGATGTACTAAAATATAGTTCAATGTACGCTAAAATTCATACTAATATGATATTTTTACTAGTGAGTGATATCAAAATATCGCTAAAACTACATGCGGATGAATAAAATAGGATGCGACAACTGTAATATATAGTTACAGTCGGTAGGACTTCACTGAGCCCTGGAAAACTCGTCCGTCAGTCTTAAACATTTCTGCCCCAGACGATAGATCGCTGATCGCCAGACGATTTGTTAAAAATCGTCACTGTCGAAGGTGATTACCACGGAAAAACCAGTCGAATGAGGACGACTGACCCATATAGCAGCGGCCACACTTTGTTTCTCTAACCTATTTTCACCAAAAAGTCTCTTTGATGATGTACTGTTTGTTCTTTTACGGTCATTGAGGTGAAATCAGGCCCTGGATTCCGCGTCAGGGTAATACGAGTTGGATACGACTTCAACGTAAGCTGAGAAGTCTCATCATTCCTCTCTACCTGAGTAGACTGCAACTATCCACACAGGTAACCTGCATCGATGATCTACATATACATATTACAGCTTGAGAACTCTTTAAGATATAGAGAAAAAAATGTGCAACGCGACAAAGTGTGTTATCAATTCTGTACTCCTGAATGGAGAGAGAAATGAAATATTCAGTGGCAAAGGAAGAAGAATTTTATATTTACATCCACAAGTGTAAGGCAAACTTAAGTTAATTTGCTTCCTAGTTATGTTACTGTCACAAATAATTTAAGATGCATATATTTGAACTGAGGCTGCAATTAAAGTTATATGCCCTACTAGAAAACTTTTGTGTTCAAAATTGAACAGATATAAAAGAAATAAAAAAAATAAAGATTCTCATTAATCTATTCCGATGTGAGGAAGTAAATGTTTTATACTCCAGGGTCTATTATGCACGGAGTGACTTGAGAAACTGGGCTACATTATTCTGTCCCACTGTAGATAAAGTGGTCATCTGATTTTGATTCATGGGAAACTGAGAAATGATTTTAGACCTCGCATACCCTCTCTTTTTTCTTACTAACAGATCATGACAACTCAGAAAAAATAGCAGAAGAGTACAGAAGCCAAGAACGAGCAAAAATACCCGTGAAGTACAGATTTTCGCACCAGATAGTCAGTTCTTGAAATTTATTATCTGAAGAAGTGGTATCCGCTTCTGACATTGACTCGTTAGCTTGAGAACCAGATCCTACCAAAAACTCATCAGTAAAATAGTAACACAGGCTGAAGGACTTTTGTCATCAATAAAAAATTCTGAATCCGAATCAAACAACAAAGTTAGTGATTATACTTTAAGATGAGACTTAAAGTGAAGTATTTTTTCAAGGAACGTGCATCACACTGAACATTACTTGACATACTGACTCAAATCTCCTGACTTTAATCCAGCAAGTCCAGAAACAGGGAAAAGTATCTATGTGGCCCAGCCTTTATTGTGTTAAGCCGTAAGGTAACTAAGTGTCTACAAAATAATGGTATTCAAAGAGACGTTTCCACCTTCCCTCATTAAAAGAAATTTACATAGAATCGAATGGGGCACTCCCAAATCAACAGTACGAATAGAAGAAAACGTAACCTATTTGGGAATTGACTGAAAGAAGAACAGACTATATTTTCCGTCGTTCCGATTTCTAAGTCTCATATTTGTGAAGGCATCAACTAAATCAAGCCTTTGACAGAACGATGAGGAGTTGGAAATTACCTGAAAATTCTTTCGGTTTAAAGAAAAAACTCGTAAAAATACTGCGGAGAGTTGAGAGGAACCTGCTCTTAATGCATCATGGCTCTCCTAATCCTTTTCGTCCTAAAAGAGTACTTAAACGCTTGAGAGGACACTCATTTCCTTTAAACCACATCTGGGCTGGCGAAAAGTAGTAAAAGTTTTGCAAAACTCATGACTTAAAGCAAGAGAAATGAAACATTATTCTGAGTCTTCCATAAGAAGACTCGATTTTACTTTGGTTCTGCAGACACTAAGGGTGATTAGTCTAGATATTCATTCTTAACCACTTCTTTCATATTCTTCAAGTAGTTTGCTTTGGCCTCCAGTTTGAGAAGCAATTGATCAATGTCTACACATTCGAGGTTTGAATCAATAGTAAAGTCGCCTGTTGAACACTAGCGATTGGAGGAATTTTGAGCCCTCTTTTAACTCCCTAAAGTTTAAAGACACATAGAATCATGCCAGAAAGGAACTGACACAGACCCTTGATTTTCTGACCTCAAAGCAAGAAACTTATATTAAGTCTGAGTTTGACCTTGCCCATCAAGGCGGCTTACATCTCTGTGGCGGTAAAGTCTTGGCTTATTGTTTGCTAAGGTTTAGTTATTGGAATGTATAAGTATAACTAGGATAGTTTCATCACAGATTATTTATGTATATTATGGCTACCGTGGTTTCATAGTTGTGTTCATGTTCATAAATTAAACTTCCATCTGAAAGTCGTATATTTTAACTCAGATATTTAAAGAGATCTAAAGTTCAGATTATTATTCAGTTATATATATCACGGCAGTTTCTTCCTGTGCCTTTCTCCAATCAACCCTGACTTTCAGTGGTTAATTAAGCCGTGGCAGCTAAAGGGTAGGTTACTGTTGGATGTCAACAATCGACTAAGGCGGTCAACATATATTAAGTCTACCTATATCTGTCTGTAAATTTCCCTTCAGTATAAAGAGCTTCCCATGAGGGTTAAATGTTTACTTAGCGAGTTTATAAACAAACAATTATTTGTGGATTAAGGCTCGCTGAGGTACGGATCATTCATTTAGATGGTTCTGGACGGAATGAAAGCTTTTGCCTAACAGGATTCCGTATCAAGTAGCAGTGGATCAAGTATGAACCTAAACGCATCTGACGATAAAAGAGGGAAATATTAGCAAATTATAGTGAGATACCGTCCTTAGCTCTTAAGGATTATCTCTGCCGGATGAGAATTCCAGAATTTGATTATTCGTAAAAAGTAAAGGTGTACTTACAGTCCGTTCTGTTATGTTGGGTCTCCAATTTCTGGGTGTTACCCCTAAAGTTCGTGTTAGAAATGAGCTTAATTAGGTATTTTAGGGTTTATTCAAGAGTGTTTATGATGCTATGAGCTACTAGAAAGTTACCTCTGGGACGCCTATACTCTAATGGATAAGGATTCAGTGGTTTGATATACCCTTCATAAGGTTTGAATTTGAGTCCCCGAACTAATTTCGTGGATCGCCTTTGGATACGTTCTTATGTATTCTTATCTTTTTGGAGTCAAGAGGGAAACACTATATTCTCACACTCTAAATGGGGTCAAATAAAACTGTTGATTAAGTGGGAGATTCTACCGTCAAACTGCCCAGAGATGCGCTTCAACGTCACTTATGTTCCTCATTCCAATATCTCATCCGTTCAAAGTAATTGCATAACCGTATTCGTTATCATTCATAATTATTTAGTGTAGTAATTCTGTGATAAACTATACGTTTGTTTCTCATCACTGTCGTTCGTCGTTCCTAATTATTGTCATCGAGTTACAATGTTTTTGGTAAGTGATCTCACCTATGCTCAGCTACTATAGATGTTTGTTACACCCACTTCGAGCCGGACGATCAGCCTAATAGGCTAGGCTTTAGTTCTTGGTGATATTAAATGAAGTCATTGAGGATAGTGATTAGTTGAGATTCGCGATTATTCATCAGTATTTATTAAGTCATAATATCTCGTCTCTTTACTCAGCTATATGTACAAAAATGTATGCTAATCCTGTTACATATCTTAGGTTGATATACCTTTATACTACATTAGCTTGGTTAAGTGGTCAGACACGACTTTCAATCACTAGATTGCAGGTTTGAACATTTTCTGTCTACTGTTTAGGAATTTTGATACCTTTCTCAGCCTTTACAAAAAGTAGCAGAAAGCCGATCATAGGAACATTGTTTAGCAATCACTCAAAACTCAGACCACTTCTATTTTATCAGTAAAAGGGCTCCTAAGGTGCTACAATTTTTTGACCATACTTAGTTACCATCATATTTTCCCTTTATCAAGGTCCAGGAATATGGTTACTCTCCATCTGTAGATTTTTCATCAAATGGTAGGACATCATTAATCCGAAAAATAATTAGATTCTGTATTTTGTGGATAAACCTATTGATAGTAACTTTTTGATCCAAAAATTACGCTCCCATAACTTTTTAATATCAAGGCTCCATATTTATTTTCCAAATTTCCACCACTTAGTTACATCTAATGGCTAGTCAGAATTCCAGTTTGTCACATCGTCGCACTACCATGGTTGGAGATAGTGAACAGCAAATTACAAGTTTCAATGCTCATGGGGCTACGTTCCACACAGAAAATGACGATTCTGTCCCTTCGTTTGATGAACAAATATTTGATGCTTGTCGCAATGGGGATTTGGCTCTTGTAAAATGTCTACTGGAAAATGGAGTGAATGTTAACCTCAATGATACTTCAGGTCGAAAGTCGACGCCGCTTCACTTTGCTGCTGGATACGGCCGTCGAGAAGTTGTTAGTCTTCTCTTAGATCACAATGCAGATGTTTCTGCTAGAGACGAAGGAGGTTAGTTCCCTCCCCCTGAGTTTCATCACTTGAATCATGACGGTACAAAATGTTTATATTTTGTTTAATAAAAGGAGAAATTGACGTATTTTTATCACTCAAAGAGTGATAATGATGATACCATTGCCTAAAATAATCCCCATGTTTCTGAAGAATAATTTCGTTAGACTGCGAATCGCTTTGGATCTACAACTTTAATTCGAAAACTTTTCGATTTTGTTTTTTGTACAATTATAAACTTGTCCGTTCTAGTACTTGATCTGTCAGGATTTTGTTTAGGATTAAATTTTTTATTTAACGATGTATGTTGTTCGTTATCATTCGTTTGTCCCAAGAAAAATTCACGATAAATTGAAAGCCATAAACTTAAACCTCTAACAGAAGAGACATAACTCTAAATAAACACTAGTGTATTTAAATTTCCAGACATTAATAACATCCTCATGTATTTATCTATGTATATTTCGGTGCAAAATAGATCATGAATTCGGTATATATTGTCAGAAATCTTTTTCTGTGTTAGTCATTAGATTGTAGTATATTAGGCGTGTGGTTGTTGGATACAAACTTCTTTCTACGCATTTTTCACACCACACATTGTCAGTTTTTCTGTATATATATATATATATATATATATATATATATATATATATAGTATTCACGGTACTTCTTTCGTATGTTAAGGTTTGATTCCCTTGCATAATGCATGCTCATTCGGACACGTTGATGTGGTGCACCTGTTACTATCAGCAGGTTCTGACCCAAATGCTGAGGATTGCTGGAACTACACACCTCTACATGAAGCTGCTATAAAAGGAAAAGTGGAAGTTTGCATTTTGTTGCTTCAGGTATGTCATTTGGTGTTGTCTTTTTTTTCGAGGATTATCGGGTTATAATTCTTTTTCTTGTTACCTTGACAAAGTATGAATTTATTTCACTTTTTAATTATATCGTATAAATCTGATCATTGTTACGTAGGAAGAACTGTATTGTGTAATTATCTTAGTTATGAACGTAATGATTTAGGTTGCAAAGTTTATACTATTAAATTGGGTTTCTATACATATTTATATCAGGTTTCCAAATGTGAGTCATCCGATGATAAATATTTTCGAACCAGAAAGCATTCACTTATATATCTACTCTAAATCGCTAAACATACTTGTAGCACCCAGTTTAAGCTCCATATTTCAGCGTAGTAGTTTTTTCTAAAAAGGCTGTATTTTCATACTGTATATTGCCTCTTCTTTACAGAGTATCTGTAGTGAAGCATAGGATTACCATTGAACCACTTAAGCTTGTTGTCGATCCTGATGTGCATTATTTCCTCTTTCGGTTGTGAATCATGTAAAACAGAATTGCGTCTTCCATTTTCAACGTAGAACTTTAACTCTAAACATATTAAAACTGCTCTTTTTATTGTTCAAGTTAATAAGCTGATGGATTAGTAAGTAGTACATTGTTTTCTACTTAAATTAGGCAAAAGCCAATCCTCACGCTCGAAATTTAGATGGGAAAACCCCTGTTGATTTGGCTGAGGGTTCGGCCCGTTTAGCTTTACTTGGAGAGTATAGGAAAGATGAACTACTCGAAGCTGCTCGAAGTGGGAATGAAGAAAAGCTCATAAGTCTGTTGACTCCACAAAATGTAAACTGTCATGCTGGAGATGGTCGTAAATCTACACCATTACATTTGGCTGCTGGTTATAACCGGTAAGTAATCTATCATTTCACTGTTCTGTCTTTTTAATATCATCTTTAAGTCATAGATCCAGATTTTCCATTAGAGAATCAAAACAACTGTGTACTATTATTTCCTCTTAATTTTAACATCACCCTAGTTCATTTTGTGATTAAGAATACTTGTAGAAAATAAAGCACAATTATGAAGAAAGCGTTCTATTCGCTCCACCTAGCTACTTTTACAAGCCATAGTCACAATGAATATTGCAAATTTATTCATTTTAACTTTCTGTTTCTCTTCGTTTCTATTTTTTACCTTTATTTTCCAACTCACTGGCTCATCCTTGGTGAATGTTCTGTCCTGTTTAAATAATGTCAGGTTTCTGTCTGGTTGGAGTTTTAAATGCTACTACCAAATACGGCATTCTAATCAGCTTTTCTGAAACCGCATGTGTCATTTAAACTGATCTTCAGTGCTCGCAGATTGATAGAGTCCGGACAAGATCTAGGTTTTACTATCTCTTTGGAAAGTCTTGATGTCAATGTCTGCTGTATCTCTAAGACTCTTACTCAAGGATAGCGTCACAAATTTGTTGATTCGAAAACATTTTACACATGCTTATATCCAGGGACCCTGTTGTACCTACTAATGGTTTGGCTAAGCGCCAGAACATAGGCGGAACCAGTCAATTAGATCTCCGGTAAAAATCGTTTATTTTAAGAGAAACTGGTGTGGAAAAAGATATCCTTCCGTAATCTTCGGCTAAGCGCCGGCAGGTCGTAGCCAGGATGCAATCAAGTCTCTATTCTACTATCAATTAAATGATCTTGAAAAAGCGTATTCGACAGATATTGTAGTCAGAAGGGGTTTTGTGGAGATTTCAGTATTTTCATAGTTGAAAGCATGAGTCAATTGGACGAAACGGCCGTCCAGTGCTTTCAGGTTTTCCTTGGTGGTCTAGCTTCAATTGACTGATGATTTCAACTATGAAGATATTGTAGTGTTAAACAGAGAGAGTCTCTCGGGTAGCCGATCAAGTAGCGGTGATCGTCTCGTGCAGCTTTGCACAGAATTTAGCTTGTTTCTCGACAGCGCTAACCTGACGTCCTCTCTGTACAACCCATACCTGGACTCAGATTGGTTACATTACTACGGCTATTATGGTCGTGTGCAAGACTAGTGCTCCTTTCGGATTACCTATCTAAACAGCAAACACTGAATTTTAAGCTTCTCGCGTAGTTGTTTCAGTAATATCAGTTGCATGTATTGTTTTGTTCTGTATAACCCTTAATAATGAAAGTTTATCATACTAGTGCGAAAAATTGGATAAAAGTACAGTTTTAATTAAACGGAAGTTTCATTCGCTTAATTCCACTCTGCTCATAGTCATTACTAGCGCGTTTATACAGAAATCTGTTCACGCGAAAACCACTGTTATCTCCGATAATTTATTTTCTCTATTGGTAAATAACTTTTCGTACAGATTTCATACACATCAAATACCAAATATATTTCAATTTGACTAATGTTATACAAGGAATTATAGGATGTATTGAAAGCCATAAGTAGTGTAACTTGACAATTGTTAACGAGATTTACAAATTCCTATCTCAGGGCATTATATTTTGCCGGCTTTTTCAATATTATAACAATTTTATGAGGGCAAGAATGAGTAGTCGTTTCGTTTTGTAGAAGAGCTTGTTTCAATATATTCCAATTAAATATATGCTTTTGTTGGATAAAGTGTAGTAGGGTCAATCCCATTTAACTATTTGATGATAATATGCTTTCACAGAATATCATCACACTACACCTGATTAAACCCTTCTTTTGATCTGTATCTTTTAGTACAAAAATTGTGAAAATTTTGTTAAAAAATGGATCTGATGTTATCGCTAAAGATAAAGGTGGTCTCATTCCTTTGCATAATGCTTGTTCCTATGGTCATTTGGACGTTTGTGAATTGTTAATTAGTGCTGGTTATGGTTCTGCTCAAGTACATGCCGCTGATTTATGGCAGTATACACCATTACATGAAGCAGCCAGCAAATCACGTGCAGAAGTGTGTTTTCTACTTTTGGCATATGGTGCAAATCCAACCCAACCAAACTGCCATGGGAAGTCTGCATTAGATTTGGTGCCGAATAATGATCTAAGACAGAGATTGCTTTTTGAGTATCGAGGTGCGTTTGTTTTATGACACCACCATTTATGTATATGAATCCTTGTAACTAAAGGTGTTATTAGATTCCAACACCCGGGTTCGAATTTTATGGTCATTGACCACAGATACGACATAGTTTGTACATGGATTAAATAGTTTTCTTTCAGAAGGAATGTTTGGTTTATCAAAGCTCTGTAATGACCTCATGTTCAACGCAATGGAATCAATTCTTTAAATGTAGCAACTCAACAATTAGTATATCTTTGTGGACTTATTCTGTATATGTGTTCGTTCTCTTCAAAAGAAAGGCTTCACAAAATGGATATGGGTATTTTGTTCACTGTTGGTTGTTTAATTACTACGTCTTTTGTTCCAAGTATCACAACTGTATTAACCAACGATCTATCCGATGGTAAATAGCCAAATAGGTTGCGCGATTATGGTATTCCATTCAGTCATCTAATATAATACTATAGAGACAGCTTGCGTTGTAAACAAATATTTAGATATGTTTGCAAACTGTCTTATTTTGTCCTGGAACTTATATCATTTGTAATTAGGGGAGTGAAATTGAGTGAATCCACTTTCAAAAAGTCGAACTGCATGGAATTAGTGATAATAAAGTATGATTTCAGGTGTTCACATACAAGTTTTTAACCTCTTCTTATTAGATGTGGCTAGAAAAACTACTTTCTATGCACAGCTCAACTCATTTATTGAAATCCACATAAAATTGTTATGATTTAAGAGTTTACAGCTTCTTTTATTCTGATTCTACTTCAAATATTATCTCTCCCCGAGTTAGGCTGTGACTCAGAATATGTAACCAATATTCTTCTCATCTTGTTCTGACCAGTGTAGCAACTTCATCCACTGGTTTCTCGGCCCTGATTTAAGCATAGTGTACAAACGTAGCTTCTCCATCAGTGGTCCCATCGTGTTTGTGGTATAATCCCAAGGTATTGGTGATCAAGCATCTATAACGTTCGTAGTTGAAGAGATATGTCTCGATACACTGCAGATTTCGCCTCGAAGTCGGTAAACTTTTTCTTGCTCACTAGTTCACTAAGCTTGATATGACAATCTTATATTCAATAGCTTAGCATTGAGCCAGTGCAGATTATCTAGAATCAATGTTTACCATCTGATAACAAGGAAATGTATATTAAGCATCATCTGGTTTCTATTTAAGACGTTAAAAGGTTCATTTAAATTGATAGTTTTATGAATAGTTTATAGTATAATAGTTTTCGGTAATTTATCTGAGTTGGTGACCATACTTAAGTATATCCCAATTTTCTTTTTATTGAAATAATTATTGTCAAGAGATATGACATTGTGCTAAACATAATCTGTAAGCTTTTCAAAAATCCTCAATCCGTTTTACACTTATACAGCCCTTGTATCAATATAAACGTTTGCATCTGCTATTAGTAACGTATCTTATTCTACATCTTAACCATCCATATAAGTATTTCATGAAGCAATAAATTTTTCGGGTAAATTTTAGCTATCAAAATATTGGATTACAACATTTTATACTTACAAATGATTTACTCCGTACCCTTAATAAAGCCAGTCTTTAATAGAAACTTCATTTATACTCGCTCTTTACGTCTCTAAATCGGTACAATTATTTGATGAATGTAGCGTTCACCATTTTCTTTTACAGGATATCTTTTTCTTGAAGCTTGTCAGAGTGCAGACATCCATCAAATTCGAAAATTGCTCTCTTTACCCACTAGTACCATGTCAAGCAATACCTTTTCAATCGCCCCACCACTATCAGTCAGTTTAAGTGTTCCTTCTAATACTTGTTCTTCTATTCATGACGGGCAGTGCATACATCAGAAAAATTGTAGTATTTCTCCAGTATCGTCTTCAAGTCAACACCAAGAATCCATTTTACCTATGCCTGTTCAAATTAATCAGGATCTCCTTCATTTCCGACACCCATTCGTCGGTAACACTGCTCTTCATTCTGCCTGTTGTGCAACCAACTCTGGAGAACAAACCATCACGAGAACATTTCACCTTAGTTCAGGTTCTTATCCTGGATTTCATTCACCAGAAAACAAACAACTTATATCTCACACACAGTACACCAAGGACTTGTTAGTCAAACCAGTCAGTCGTAATGTTTCACCAGTCTTGGGTAGACAGTTGATTGAATGGCTTATCGATCAAGGTATTTCGGTCTCAGATTGCAATGTTGAGGGTCAAACTCCTCTCCACTTAGCCGCTCGTTACGGATATCTTGAAGCAACTGCTTGTTTGCTACGACGCGGTGCCGAACCAAACGTTGCGGACTGGCATGGTTTCACACCTTTACACCTGGCTGCTAAATATGGACATTCTCATATTATACAGCTCTTAGTTCAAGGATTTGGTGCAGACTTAAGTTGTACTACTATACCAGGAGGCTATACTGCTGCCTCTTTGGCTTCTACTGAGTGTGTCAGACGTCTTATTGCAGAACTAAGTCTTAATCCAGTGAATAACACTCTGAGTTCTTCACAAAAATCATCCACTGAAAGACATGTTACTGATTCGTCAAATTACATGCCTTCTTCGCCAGGTAACTTTTCCTTTTTTATTTGGGTACTAGTAAGTTTTCCTTTCACTTTCAATTAATAAAGTTGTGCTATTTGCCTAGCAAAAACTTAAATTTAAGGATTGAGTAATAACACTTTAATAATATATGAGGCAAGTATTTTTAACGTGTTTCAAGCTGTACCTCTTATATCTTCATTTCATATACCAACTTTGCGCCTAGGTTTGTTAACAATACGTAGTTATTAGATTAATAGGACTATGATCAAACTGGTCAAGAAGAGACATCACAAAGTAAGATCAGTGACGAATATTACCCAGTGGGTCTGAATCCCATAATGCAAGTTCAAAATCTCACAAATTAAACACTATTTTATGATCAAATATGACGCTGCCAAGAAAACAGTTGTTAAATTTTTACAAAGATAGTTTCATGAAACTAAAACGTTAACTGACTCAGATGATCACTAATAACTTTCATGTACGTACCTATAACACAATACTTGCGTTGTGAGTCTTCAAATATTTTACAAACAATTTGTCTTTGGACGTAAACAACCAGTGTTTTGTATACCCACTATTTATTTCGACCAATGTTACTGCTTAGTGAACTCTTTAAAACAAAAGTTACAATCATGAGTACACGAGAAATATATAAAAGTATAGGTAAAAAATTAGGCTGGAAGGAGGATAAATATAAGCAAACCAAAACATGGAATCAGTTTATGAAGTCACTGACAGTTGAACTTAGCCATGTTAATAGGTGTAGACTATCTGGTTGAGGTCCACGTGATTATCGTAAACAATAATTGGAGACTTTAAATTGGATTTCTCAAAATCATTTGTAATGACGTATGTGCATCTATTCTTTGTCCTCCTCCGAACTCACCGTAAATTTTTTGTGTTTCTGTTTCCCTAATTTCTATTGTATTCTCGAATCGTATCGTTGATGCCAAATCTTTCCTATTACCACTGATACTGTTACTACCTCTAATATTCTGAGATTTGGCCTGACAAATTCACCTCTCTGTGCTAATTGGGTATGGCAACTTGAACCGATATACATACGTACAGGTTCTACGTTTTAACCTAATGACTGACTGGCACAGCTTGATGGAGCACCTACCTTATTTCATGTTTCGATATGTATAACTTAAAGGTGATTGGCTGATAAGAACTTGTTAAACTTAACACAGTAAAATATAACTTCATGAATCAAGGATTAAAAAATAAGTGTACAATTGTAATAGGTTAAATTTAACTCACTAATTCCTTTTCGAATAATTCGACCAACTGACCCAAACCAAGGGATATAAGAAAATTCGCCGTCGTTAGTTTACCACTACCTGAACAGCTTGGGTTATTCAACTTAACCAAAGTCATATTTGATGGAGAGGTTGGGTTTAAGATATTTGCAGATGGAACAATTGGTCCCGGTAAATTAGACTCGCGACCTTGACACTCAATTCGTGGACCGATGGACATAGATGGTAACAGGTTACTAAACGATGTTTGCTGAGGTAAGGATGTATCCAAGTTAGATGTAGGTAAGGTAGTAGAACTGAACGAAGATGAAAGAACATTTTCCTTTGAGACTGTTGTAATACAAGCAGTCGTGTGAAGCATTACATCCAATAGCAAAGATTTAACGTCATCAGCTGTCGCCAGTTCGAAAGGTGTTTGATCTAAATAAAACATAGTTTGTTATGAGGTACTTTATGAAATAAATGTAAAATAACTCAGTTACTAAGCAGAATTTATTGATTTTTTGATTAATGATGAAACAGTGTAAAATGCTATATTGATCGATAGAATTCGATCAGCACAAAAGGATAAGAGAAATATGATATTAATCACTACTTAGTGATCACTCAATTGTGAATATCTCAATCTCATAGGACATCAGTCGCGACCCGAAGAGCTCAGAGGTATTGTCCCCAAATTAGGAGCTGGGTTCAACCTATATAGGGAGCACCAGTTTACTGAAGACTGCAAATAACCCTTAGTGACGAGTACCAACAAGTAAAAATATAATAAATCTGTTGTTTGATTTCAATTTAAACTTTTTTTCATTGCCCAAATTTAAATTTAGATGCAGAGAAAACCCAAAGTACGGCTGCTTGTAGTCAACAAGTTATTCCATTTTCAGTTTGTTCTGGGTCACATTCACTGGACAATTCGAACATGTTTCATGACCCCAAATACTCTCAGAAACCTACTTCTAACAATCCTTCGTCTGCTAATCGTAGCACCACTACTACTCTTCCGATTCCAAGTGCTGATTATGTCTCCCCGTCTGGGAGTCACAGCTGGGCGGATATAGTACTACAGTTGTTAGAAGCAGCCAAATCTGGTGATGTAGAAATGGTTCGTCGTCTTATTACAACACATCATTATTCTGTTTGTCCGGATGGTGCTGCAAATGAATTATGTACCGAGTCGTCAGAGTCGTATACTGTTACTGCTCCACTGGATCTAATCAATTGTCGTGATATCGATGGTCGACACTCAACACCTCTACACTTTGCCGCTGGATATAATAGATTAGCTATCGTAGAATTACTGTTACAGTACAAAGCTGATGTTCATGCTAAAGATAAAGGTGGTTTAGTACCACTGCATAATGCTTGTTCTTATGGTCATGCTAAGGTAAGGCACTTAATCTCATCAGTAAGCTTATTTTAAATTTATGCTGACCACAAGTTTCATTGTATATTAATTGAAATTTAGTCATGCTTAGCAACCTTAACTAAAAACTATTTGTTATTCGGATTAACAAATTCCGTACAATTGTGTTGTTCAACTGGTACTTCTGATGGAAGTGGCTTGGCAGTTAGAGTACTAGATTTTCAGCTACATCAGTTTGTCAGGTCGCATACTTTTTAATCTCTCTAAATCTGGAGTGTGAACATTGTTTCATACAGATGTTCCTCGGTTTTACTCCTTTTCGAACTACGTTCTCAGTGTATGGTGTTTTGCTTCTATGGATATCATGATTATAACTTCATTTTCGTGTTTTTAGTTTCCTCTTGTTGTTTTGTTGTCAAGTATAACAGTTTGGACTGGTGCATTTTTATACTAAATTCTACGTTTGAAACTGACTGACTGAAATATAATAATATCATTGACTCTGTTCACACATCGGTTAAATCCCGTGTCAGGTTTGGATGATTTGCCAGAAGGGTTGTTTTTAAAGTAACTTAACATAACTAAGACCATGTTGACCCCAGTAAACTGATATCGAGATTCTGAGTACTTTAAATACCGAGAATTTGATTGATACTTTATGTACTCGACAGCCTTGAGTAACATTAAAGCGCTTGAAGCAGTTAAATAAAGCTCAGATACTTCTGGAAAGATGATTTGTTATTCACTTTATCGTTTAATACTAGACTTGATGTTCACTGTTATGACACGCAGTTTTCCTTAAGGATATCATTAGACGGCCTTTGATTTCTCGTAAAATTTTGATAACATGGTATTTTTGACTTATCATTTGACTTATAAAAAATTATTATGGTTATTGCTGTTAAGTTTAGAACTGTTTTATTACTAATCATACAACTTATTCATGTAGTAAGAAATTGAATAAATATGAGTTGGGAATAAAATAGCGTAATGTGATACATGTTTGTGCCTGTTATCTGGTGACATCACACGTAACTAGTAATTGAAAATCTAGCTACAAAATAATGATTTGGTGACTTTTTATTTAAAAGGTTGCTGAACTCCTTATTCAACATGGAGCCAATGTTAATGTTACTGACTTGTGGCGTTTCACCCCTCTACACGAGGCTGCAGCCAAGGGCAAGTTCGAGATTTGTCGATTATTGCTCAAGCATGGTGCCGATCCGTTGAAAAAGAATCGCGATGGTCATACACCTATAGATCTGGTTAAAGTATGTATTCATTATTTTTTTGAATAAATTGAGCATTGGGTAGATTGTTTTAAATAAATTAATATATTTGTAATATCCCAGTGAGTAGAAAAATTAGATTTTTTGACGTTTCGCAACTCAGTTTAAGCCACTTCTTCATTACATAATAATAAGTTTGTTTGTAATATCTTTATTTTTCACAATTCAGTGATTTTGCTTGAAATACCTCCGTTCTTATATATTGATAGTGTACATTAGTGTTTATGACACAATACCGGCACACATCTACTAAACTACTAAATTAAAATATTCACATTTTCCTTTCAGGCATTGGTAGGTGTTATTAATAGTAACTCGTTTTGCTAATTTTTCAGAAACTGAATTTTTTCTTATTGACATTTGGTCGTATTTCATAGACGTTGATCAAAGTTTTGCGATAACATTTATTTCAAACAACAATAAATTATCAGCCCCCACCCACTGCGTAAAGTAGTCAATGAACTGTGAAGGAAGCCTTTGGTGTTATATATATATATATATATACTTAAGATTTTGATCATTTCAAATGTCGTAAAAAATATAATAATATTAAGTTTAGATAATCATATTGTTGATCTTAATGGTCACATAGTTTTATTTCGTGACAGTAAACTAACTGAACTTCAGCTGAATGATTCATTAATAGACTTTTTCTTTATCGTGGTAATAATAGTCATACAATTAGCAAAAAAACTAGACGACAGAAGTAGAATTTCGGTTAAAATTATGACTTTCACTAAGTCGTTTTGTTTGAAATAAAGTTCAATTTTGTCAAAAGTTTAATGATATTTTAAAGCTGTAGATAAATAATTTTTATAAAGATTTTGTTTCATGCTAAATTGATGAATTTCATTTAAGAACATATTTCCATATGAAAGCATAACACAGATGAAGTAAATAGCTTTTTCAATAGTTATACACTAAGAAATATGAGCAGATATATTTTGTGTATAATAATATCCTTTATGTATTGGCCTTTATTTATCTAGGATACAGACAGTGATGTTTATGATCTATTACGCGGAGATATTGCCGTTTTAGAAGCAGCTAAGAAAGGAAATTTAACCAAAATAAAACGATTAGTAACTTCAGAAAATATCAATTGTCGTGATACTCAAGGAAGAAATTCAACACCGCTTCATTTAGCTGCTGGCTATAATAATATTGAAGTAAATTATTTTCATTTGAAGATAAAAAATTTGTCTTTGTCCTATGTTCAATGATATTATCTGTATGCACGATTTTTAATATTATTTTCTGTTGTTTCAATATAATTGACTGGATACTACGACACCTTGATTAACAATAATGTCTTTTAGTTAGGATTCCTAAACTGATCAAACAGTGTATCGGCAACAGTTTACCGTCTTTATCTTCATGAAATATTCCGATTGATTGAAATGACTGTACAGATTAAAGTAACAGGTTGTTATTGCGCATTGGCATTGTTTTTGAAACTTCCAATTAAATCTATGTGCTCTAAAGAATTTTAAACACTGTGGTAAAACTTTTTAAATTGACGATTTATCAATGCCGCTTACATACGACAATGGGCGAGTACGTTCTAAATATGGTTTCGAAAATAATTAGACAAAGAAGTGGATTATAAAAAAGGATGCTAATATAAAATGATCCTCATAGTTGTAAAAAACTGACAGCACTTTTGTCTCACTTGTATCCACGAAATACTAGTCATAGTACTAACTCTTAGTGACCGTAGTTCATATCCTGAAAAAGTATTTCTCCGTATTTTCCTACCAGTAAGAAATTATCAGATAATAAATTTTCGTTAAATCTTGAACTGAAGTTACCTTAAAGACAAAAGTCTGAAAATTTACTTAATATTTTGTAATCTTTATTTCTTTTTCCGAACATTAAGACATTAGAATTCTTACTGGAATCAGGAGCCGATGTAAACGCCAAAGATAAAGGTGGTCTAATCCCATTACATAATGCCAGTTCATACGGTCATGTTGATGTAGCTGCACTTCTTATTCGCTATGGAACTTCAGTAAATGCTGTAGACAAATGGGGTTATACACCGTTGCATGAAGCTGCTCAAAAAGGACGAACTCAGTTATGTGCTCTTCTGCTAGCTCATGGAGCAGATCCAAAAATAAGAAATCAAGAAAGTATGTTACATTTTTGTTTAGTTATATTTACTAAGTTTTAGTTATGATGTACAAGGTAGTTATCTTTCTTCACTAAGATTGTTGATAAAGGTATTTAGAATTCTATTAAATTCAATACTTTGTTTACATTTGTGTTGCGAAACTATTTTAATAAATGGCTGAGTACTGTAATTGATATACTTACAATTAGTTGCAGTTGTACGTATACTTCAATTTGTTATGTTTCTTTGAGTATTAAGCATCTTATTATCCCATATTCTTTGGCTTTCTATGCCCACTCATTTGTTTCTCCCTGAGAGATTTCCCCTTATGTTTACATGAAGTGTGGCAACTGAAACTGTGATGTTTTTTCCCGATATCTGTCCATATGTTCAATGTACATAGTACAATGCATATAAGTTTGCGTGTGTAAACATGTTACTAATTTCGTGTTCAGACTGTACATCTTTCGTCTTAATGTAGTTGGTTACTTAGTTCTGCGCGTTGATCTCTTCACTCATCTTGGGGCTATTTCAAACTGGATAGGTTAGTGCTTGGCGAGCTCTTGATACAGACGTGAATAAACGTCACTTAACTTTTGGAGAGTTTAGAGCAGGAAAGATGGTTTTCTGTTTTAGTTAGGTCAAGTGTACGGAGCACTGGTTAACTTATCACTTTTTTGACTAAGAAGCATAACATTCAAAAGTTGAAATTTTGAATAATTTGCTAGTATTTGATCGTAGATGTTTCCCACTCATTATTTGTGTATGGAGGGACCATCTAGTAAGTAATACTGCCTTTAAGTATGAATTACCAGGTAGATGTGGTGAATCGGTGAATTCTCATTGACTGTGATTATCGGAACATGTGTTGTACATTCCTAACCATTACTTACTTTGATGTTTTATCCTTTCTAACATAAATCTAGACTGGGAAAAAGCCAATCCCAGCCAGACATGGGATTAGTTCATAAAATTATTTACAGCTTGAGATCTGCGATTTGATCACATTGATTGGAGACTTGATGTGACATGACAGATATATTCATTATTTATCTTTTAATACTTTAATTTTATTCCATAATTTCATTCATTGTTTTTATTCCTTATTCCCAAACTCCATTCTCCGTGTTTATTTTAATTTTAATTTCTTTGTTTCCGATTATGATTATTTCCTCCTTCTCTCTCTGTGATGTGCTGTAATTTGAACTGTTGGACAATTATGACAGGTTATGTGTAAATCTACAGTTTCCATAGCACCATTGAATTACTCTGTTAATCTGCTTATCTATCATTCTTATAAGCTTTCTTTTCCAATAAAATCTCATTTAATATTGTTCGTTCATGTATTCTAAGTCATGGATAATGTCATATGATAAAATTCATATGGAAATCTGTTGATTTTATAATCTGATTATCACTAGGAAATTTTGTGATTTCATTTATCATCACTAATTTAGGCTCATCCAAAACAATGACCACTTACAAAGATGTTTGTTCATATTCCGTCACTTTTGTTGACCAATCATCTCTTTACTTTAATAAGAAAAGCTCATTAATAATAATAATAATCATAATAATATAGGTTTACACGATAATCTAGAATTGGTAATTATACACCGGTGGAGTATGCTGTAGTTATATTAAGTGAATCTTTTTATTGTGATCTATGAACCATAGAAAAGTTAGATTGGTGGATATCTCCTATGTAGTATTTTATAAAACCTATTTATTACTACTTCAACTATGTGATACTTTTCCTCTTCATGAACCACTGGACATTCAACCATTAGATCACTTTCTGACCTCAGCTCCAATTACTTCGATTTAAGCATCAGAAAAGTTAAATACATAAATCTATATTTCATACATGAGTTTGTAGAAGAAAAGAAAAGAACAATATCATTGTTTTTATTATGACTAGTGAAGATTGATAATTAGGTGGTACTATATTATCGATTATACCTGTTTTTACTGTGTGTATATGCTTACTGTACAATGTTTTTATTTATATTAATAATAAGGTAGATAAATATTAGTGAATTTAAACTGAAACAAGGAACACTTAACAAGTAAACGGATATAACATTTAATTCTTGTTTGTTTGTTCATTCTTCTGCTTTTAAATACTTATTTTGTGATTGGATGGAATGTAAACAGAAAGACTGTAGAACTAATACAATCTGAGGAAGCCATAAGAAAAAATTAGTCAAATATATATATATATATATATATATATATATATATATATATAACCCACTGTTTCTTACAGCTTATTCGAAAATGCACAATTGTCTAATGAGCTCTCTTCGATGTTAAGTTTGTTGTTCTGTACCAATAAGCTGGGCGACGTACTGACTGTTTCCTCGTTAACTACCTTTATCCTTGTCTTTCGGTTTCATATGCTCTATAACTTATTCTTCTACATTATTTTCTTTAAAATAGGAATTAACTGATTCAGCTTGGTTATTATTCATTAAAAAGCAGTGACTAAACAGCGACTTCATAGTAATCTTCAAATGATATCAGTTTTCGTTACTATTCACCATGTGTCATAGTCAGTCAGTCAGCTATAACGTAGGACCAGGCACATATATGCATCGGTCCAAGTTGCCATACTTCGTTAGCACAACAAGATGAACACCGGGTTCATAGTAGTTAGTTTAGTGGTGGTAACATATAAAAGAAAGGTTATATATAAGGATATAGTATAGGAAGGAAGACAGATATGAAGCAGTTTTAATCTCAAGGTTTAAGGGAGGATAAAGAGTGTATACACCTACGCCATTGTGATCGATTCTGAGCCATGTCACCTAGAGTCTACAACCATTGGTTACAATAGTTGCGCGGACCCCAACCAAGTAGTCTGCATCTACCAACATGGCTTAGACTAGAAGTTGGTGACTTCAAGCTCTGATGCTATGTTTTGGCTTGGTCGTATCAACTGATTTACCATCATTCCCTAATATCCTGAGTCTAACCTCACTATTACTTACCCGGTGATCCCAGCAGATGCGAGCAATATTTCTAAGGCATCTGTGGTCAAATATTAGTAACTTACGAGTATCTCCTACTCTTAATGGCCATGTTTCACAGCCGTAAGTAGAACAAAGCGAACTGCTGCGCAGTATGTTCGTCCCTTAATTGATAGACGGACATCTCTTCTTCGCCATAAGTGACGTAAGTTGGCAAAAGCCAAACGAGCTTTTTGAATCCGTGATGAGATTTCGTCAGACACCAACCTATCAGGGCTTATCAGACCTCCAGGATAAGTGAAGTTGTCCACGCGTTCGACTACTTCACTCCCTATCCTTAGTTCATGTGTTGACGCAGGTCAGTGCTGGAGTAACAATTTACATTTAGAAAGGGAGAAACGCATCCCAAACATCCTGGCATTATTACTCAGTATGATGCATTCACCGTCTTGAGTGTAACATTCTTTACACACCGCTTTACTTCAAAATATTCTACGATTTCTTGAACCCCTTTAAATCTAACTGACTTTCAACACAAATATCTTTTGAGTAATTACAAAATATAATATCTTTACTTAAGTTTTTATTCACGACAAAGAATGTCGACTGGTATGCTACTAACACTTAACTAAAATTAGAAACAATATATTCACGCTTTCGAATTCCAAACGGTGATCTCTTTTTATAAATTCTGATAGTGTTCTGCCCAGACAAACTTAATCACATCACATTTTCGCCACGCAATCAAAGTATGTTGTGTGCTAATAGATAGTCTGAAGGAAACTCCTAGATTCATCTTTCCTGCTTGTTGGTACTCGTCACTAAGGGTTATTTGCAGTCTTCAGTAAACTGGTGCTCCCTATATAGGTTGAACCCAGCTCCTAATTTGGGGACAATACCTCTGAGCTCTTCGGGTCGCGACTGATGTCCTATGAGATTGAGATATTCACAATTGAGTGATCACTAAGTAGTGATTAATATCATATTTCTCTTATCCTTTTGTGCTGATCGAATTCTATCGATCAATATAGCATTTTACACTGTTTCATCATTAATCAAAAAATCAATAAATTCTGCTTAGTAACTGAGTTATTTTACATTTATTTCATAAAGTACCTCATAACAAACTATGTTTTATTTAGATCAAACACCTTTCGAACTGGCGA
Source organism: Schistosoma mansoni (assembly GCF_000237925.1). Taxonomy (NCBI): domain Eukaryota; kingdom Metazoa; phylum Platyhelminthes; class Trematoda; order Strigeidida; family Schistosomatidae; genus Schistosoma; species Schistosoma mansoni. The sequence goes on from NC_031495.1 coordinate 21,775,386, forward strand.
CAGCTGATGACGTTAAATCTTTGCTATTGGATGTAATGCTTCACACGACTGCTTGTATTACAACAGTCTCAAAGGAAAATGTTCTTTCATCTTCGTTCAGTTCTACTACCTTACCTACATCTAACTTGGATACATCCTTACCTCAGCAAACATCGTTTAGTAACCTGTTACCATCTATGTCCATCGGTCCACGAATTGAGTGTCAAGGTCGCGAGTCTAATTTACCGGGACCAATTGTTCCATCTGCAAATATCTTAAACCCAACCTCTCCATCAAATATGACTTTGGTTAAGTTGAATAACCCAAGCTGTTCAGGTAGTGGTAAACTAACGACGGCGAATTTTCTTATATCCCTTGGTTTGGGTCAGTTGGTCGAATTATTCGAAAAGGAATTAGTGAGTTAAATTTAACCTATTACAATTGTACACTTATTTTTTAATCCTTGATTCATGAAGTTATATTTTACTGTGTTAAGTTTAACAAGTTCTTATCAGCCAATCACCTTTAAGTTATACATATCGAAACATGAAATAAGGTAGGTGCTCCATCAAGCTGTGCCAGTCAGTCATTAGGTTAAAACGTAGAACCTGTACGTATGTATATCGGTTCAAGTTGCCATACCCAATTAGCACAGAGAGGTGAATTTGTCAGGCCAAATCTCAGAATATTAGAGGTAGTAACAGTATCAGTGGTAATAGGAAAGATTTGGCATCAACGATACGATTCGAGAATACAATAGAAATTAGGGAAACAGAAACACAAAAAATTTACGGTGAGTTCGGAGGAGGACAAAGAATAGATGCACATACGTCATTACAAATGATTTTGAGAAATCCAATTTAAAGTCTCCAATTATTGTTTACGATAATCACGTGGACCTCAACCAGATAGTCTACACCTATTAACATGGCTAAGTTCAACTGTCAGTGACTTCATAAACTGATTCCATGTTTTGGTTTGCTTATATATATCCTCCTTTCAAGCTACTCCTATACCAGAAAACACCGCTCGTCAAGGTATGCAGTGTCTCCAGATAAGTAATACTTGTCCGAACCACCTAAATTGGTGAAGATTTCCTAGCTCATCAATCGACTTGTCATCTTTACTTAGTACTCTTCTCCTAACCTTCAGTGTGCTCACTCCTTGGCCCCAAAATATACTAGCAACGCTCCGAAGATATTTGTGTTCGAATACCAGTGACTTACGGTTATCCTCAATTCTTAATGGCCATATTTCATATCCGTAAATTAGAATGGAGTGAACTGCTGCGCATTAAATTCGTCCTCTGGCCTACACCAAAGGTGACACTGGTCGGCAAATGCCAATCGAGCCTTCTGTATCCGTGTCGAAATTTCATCAGACACCAGACTGTCAGGACTGATGGGACTTTCAAGATAAGTGAAGCGATCGATGTGTCCAATTACTTGACTCCCTATCACTAATTCAGGCTATGACCCAAGCCAATTTATTTACCTTATTTAAGTCTAGTATTGTTCTCCCTCAAAATAGATACTCAGCCATAGTATGTTAATTGATCACATAAAACCATGTAAAACTAAAATGGGAATCCATCTTCTAAAATTGCTTTAGTGCTCTGTGGTTTAGACTATTGGATTAAAAATTTGTGGAGGAGAAGACTCCATAAGAGAACCCCTACGCGAGTTTGGATGAGTGTGCAGTACCACTATCCTTACGCAGTTAATGATAATTTTAAATGAAGTTAATAAACTACTCATCTTGCACCCCAATCATGGCATTTTTCAACCGTAGTTACCTGTTGATCTCATAGTTGGGCGTCGACTGAATCTTTCATCCGGTTCAGCAACACTGCTAGTAGCTTTTCTTGGTACTGACACTAGTATGATGTCTCTGTAGTTCTCACACTTGCTCAGATCTTCTTTCTTTGGTATCTTGGTGAGGTTTCCTTCTTCTCAGTCAGTCTGTGGTAATTCTTCCCTTTCCCAGCTCTTCCTGAATAAAACGTGGAGCATGTTTGCAGTTATTTTTGTGTGTGAGCTCAGTGCTTCAGCTGGTATATTGTCAGGTCCTCCTGCTCTCCCACTCTTGATTCGTCCGATGGACATCCTGATTTATTCGATCGTTGTCGGAGTGACATCTATAGGAAGGTCTGTATGTGTGCCGCTTCGGTGTGTCTTATTTCTTTCTGTTTCAGCTTTTTCCACTGTCGTTGCTACTTTTTCCACGTATTTCTGCTTGTCGTCTCTAATGCTCCTCTTCACTCGTTTATTTGCTTCTTTGTATTCAGCCTATGCCTTGGCTTTCTCTGTTGTTGTTCAGCTGCTGTTAATTGCTGTCTTCTTGTTCTTTCTTTCTCGAATCTCGTCCGAGGTTTCCATAGAGATCCATTCCTTATGATGATGTTTCTCGCGTCCAAAAACCTCCTGACACGTTGAAGCTAATGCTTCTTTGATCCCTTTCCAGTTGTCCTCCATAGTAGTTTTGTCTTTCAGTATATCCTGTATGGTTTGGAACCTGTTGTTGACAGTTATCTCGAATTGGTCGAGTTTGTCAGTATGTCGAAGGAAGGCTGTATTGAACCTTTGTAGGGCTGTTTCCCCAGCTGTCCAGTGTTTCTTTAGCTTCTGTTTCATCTTGGCCACAACCAAGTGGTGATCTGAAGCCTTGTCAGTTCCTCTTCTGGTCCTCACGTCTTCCATTGACATTCTGAATGTTTTAGTGATGCGACTATGATCGATCTGATTCTGTGTGGTGTGATGCGGTAAGACCCATTTAACTTTCTGTATGCGTTTGTATGAGAATATTGTACCCCTTATAACTAATGTGTCGAATGCACATAGATTTGCAAATCTCTCACCATTTTCATTCCTCTCTCCTAGTCCTTGTCCAATTATATCTTCATATCCGGTGTTGTCCATTCGAACTTTGGCGTTGAGATCTCCCATCAGGATTGTTAGGTCCTTTCCTGTGCACTTCGCTATGATTGATTGCAGCATGTCGTAGAACTGATCATTAATGTCGTTGTTGCTATCATTGGTGGGTGCATAACATTCATTTTGATTTCCTCCATTGTTTTGAATGATGCTTTGATGATCCTGGATCCATGGGATCACTCAATAAGTACATTTCGAGCAACTCCCGTACCTAACTAATGCTGTTTAGCTTTGGTTCGATGGGTTTCGCTGATTCCGAAAACCGCGAAGTTGTATCTCCTCATTTCCGTTGCTATTTGGCTGATTCTCCTGATCTCCCACATTATCCGAACGTTTCATGTACCTATAAAAATTGTTGCTCTGGTTGTTAGAAGTGTCATCGGCCGCGTGACTTCCGAAGAATCTTGGCTTTCATCATGAGACGTCATAATTATTCCTTCAACTTGGAGGCGGAGTTATTTCCCTGACAGAGTTAAATAAAAATGAGGAAAACTGACAACCCTGACGAAGACCACATGAAGTAGTCAATTCCGACGACAGTTCATCATAAGCTGTGACTCGACCAGTAGTGTTCGAGTAGACAGTTTGTACAAGGTTAATGCAACTCTGATACGCCTTTCAATGACAGACAATGCCACACAACACCACAACCAACGGAGTCGAACGCTGTCCTAACCTCAAGGAATACCACTACTATCGGACGCCGAGAAGTATGCTTATGTTACAGAACCTGTCGGAGGGTGAATATTTGATCTATATATCCACACCTAAGTCTGAAACCAACATGCTATTTTCAGGTTTGCTTTTTACGAGCTTAATTTAGAAGTCGAGTTAATATTGAAGCTAATATTTTAGTTACTACATTAGTCAAACTGATTTCTCTGTGATTTTCACAAGAGAATTTTTGTCCTCTCTTATAGACAGGGACGATCAGTGATCGAGACCATTCAGACAGGATTATACTCGGTTACCAGATTTTAACTAAGATCTCAGTTAATTTAACTGCTAAAACTGAACCACCATCCCTAAAAATCCCGGGATTTAGTTCATCAAACTCTCTTGCTTTCCCTCCCTTTACATTGCTTATGGCCTTCACAACCTCACTAAGAGTTGGAAGACTTGTATCAATTCGCCATTCAGGTTGACTGGAGATAGTGGGTAACTGGAGTGTGGTTGAAGGCCAGTTGAATTGTTCCCTAAGGTGTTTTGCCCTTCGCTTAAATCTCATGGATTGGAAGTGAGTAATAGTCCCGTCTTTTTCCGAGATAGTTTCACTAATAGCCATATTTTTAATACCCGTTTCCTCGAGAAGCTTGGACAGTTGTCTTATGTTATGTTTGACTGCTGCGTTTTCCATCTCTTCTACTGTTTTCGCTACTCACCACTGCTCATGATCATTACGTATGCTTTCTATCAGCCTACTTTTAAGCTGCCGGCAATGAGATCTATTTGAGTTCATCGATGAGTCGATTGTTAAGGTCACCACGTCAGACGATGTTTCTCCTCATGTTTAAAGTTGGTGTTTTCTAGAAATAGACGGTTATCTAAGGATAGTTACAGTAGACCGTCTCCATAATCTGTTTGCCGAGACACGATACCGTATGACCTTTCTAAGTGCCTTCCCGTTTGGTTTAGTCTACTTGCTTAGTGCATTAAAATCACCCACTATCATGACGTCATCACGGGGTTTGAGTTTTAGGAGGTTGGATAGCTCCTTATAAAATTCATCTTTAGCTTCGCCAATATCCAACTAAAGGGAGTGTAGGCAGAGACAATGAGAAGCCAACGGCATATGTTGTTATCTTTCCAAGTTCTTACTGTCCCGTTTAGTCGGACAGAGCACAAATGACTGTCTACTGGAATGCAGTCCAACAGAGCCTATTCTGCGTTTGCATTCAATGTTATAACTACATCAGAGACACCACGTGAAGTGGCAGTGAGATTTCCAGATACTCAAAGGGTAAATCATGCCGCTTATATATATTGACAACGTCAGGTCAAATGAATGATTGTACATGGATCCTCTATGCGCGTCTTTGAGACGCAGCATACATCGATGTAGCGAGGCTCTGGAGTGCCAGCTAAAAAAGTCTGTTGTCCTATCTGACACATGGTTCGAATATTGGGAGCTCCAACACGTAGTCTAAAGTGTAGTTTCTGGAGACCAGAAATAACATTTTGTGAACTCAAATCATTAGCATTGGTGGCGCGTGAGAGAAATATAAATAAGAAGGGTTAGTCGTGAGAATAGGAGAATTATTAAGAAATGAGAGAGGGATTTGACAGCAAACAAGATTATTTCGAGTGTTGATAGAGATATGAGTGCGGTTGTCACTTCCCGGTTGCCCACTCTGTGGAAGGATATTTCTTCTTGAGAGACCTGAAGAAAAAGAAGAAGAGTAATTAGTGTTGATTTTAGCGACGTAGGAGCGTGACCTCAGAGCATAAGGGATAACTACTTGCGGCCGCTCACGTACGGCCATTTTATGGAAAGTTTTTGATACGTTAGTTGTATACTTCAAAAGACTTTACTACAGCGACGGAAATCCGTGGAGTAAGGTGAAGCGTGGTATACCTGGTGCCGGCCTCCTCTTACATCCTTTTTGAGAAGACGGCATCGCTGCAGATGCTGTTTGTTTGAGGGAAGCACCTTACTGCTGCCACACCCGTCTACGGCCGGAAGTACGACTTCGACTTCGGACCTTAGGTTGCTACTTTCAGTAATACCGTTCTCCAACCGACCTGCCTGTCATGATAGGCCCTAAGAAACCTGTGTTCCGGGCAATATGGCTTGGTTGAGCGATCACAGTAGGAAAGCCCGACCATCACGTCAAGGTAACATCTAAGATCTCAATTAGGCTGTATGCTTGTTTATATGTAGAAAGTAGAAAATGGTTTAAAAATATTTAGGTACATATAATCCTGTCTTAGATTGGGATAGAACTAAAGACAGTCAAAACAAAACGTAAAATCAGTCCTTAATGTTACTAACCCTTAGTTAGAGCTATGTTAGTGGATGCTGATTAACTGGTTGTGGTCCACGTGATCAACTATAAACTTTAAATAGTTTGACTCGTAATCCATTGGACTGGTACAAATTCATTCACTTTTTATTACACTTAACGAACTTGCTAGAAATAATAATTATTTTCTTGTTCCCGTTACTCGCGTTAGTAAATACAAAATTTTTTCTCAGAATTTACAGCATCTTGAAATATTACCCTAAACTTACTATGAGATATACTTTCTTATGTTTTGATTTCTATCAAGTTACTTTCTTAAATTACAGTTAAATTAAGTCCATTTCCACATATATACTACACAATTTTCTCACTTTTTTAGTGTGGTTTTGTTTTATGGGGATCGATATTTTTACTTTTTACCAGGTAACAATGGATATACTTTTAGAAATGGGTCACGAAGAGTTAAAAGAACTTGGTGTAACTGTTTATGGACATCGTCATAAAATTATCAAAGGCGTACAGAAATGGCGCTCTAATTGTATAACACAACAGTCCCCATTAAATCCCAGTAATGATACTCTCAAGTCTTCTGTACCCTCATCAAGCACCTCATACCCCTCCATTAGTCTACATTCTACAAGTTCAACAACAACTCAATTTCATGGTGTTGGTGTAGCTGAAGCCACTCCAACTGGTCCTGCCTATTTCCCTGCAGCAGCAGCTAAAAACACTGTGATGATAGAAATCGATTGTACAGATTCAGAATTCCTAGCTGTTGAGGAACAGGTAAAATTAAATAACATGGTGTGATCATTTCAAAATTTATCACTTTTTTATCATTTGATTTAAAGTAAGTCTTTATTACCATGATTTTATATGTAGTTTTTTCTTCTCACTAGAAATTATTTATAGTTTTGTTGTCTACCAATATTAACAATTATGGATAATATTTTTAGCGTTACGAAACATGTTTGTTTTTATTCATTTAATTAAAATTTAGTTGTCAAGCTGGTAATGTTCTTATGTCATTATTTATTAGTATTTTTTGTGAGATATGGATTCACTCCAAGTGATCCCTTGCATCCAGAAAATTTTTTATTAGTTATGTCTCTGCAAAACTGTAGTTTAACGATTTCGGATATACACTTTGAGCTACTTGTTTTACATCCCAGCCTTTGTATTTAAATGAAACTGTTAGTTTGAAATCATTCTTCTCCATTTATATCATAAACGCCTTTATTTTATTTTCATTGGTGAATAATAAAATATCCCTGCTGTTTGAATAATTTTTGCGATTGTCTTACATTTTCTAGCGTGGATATGATTGTCTGTTGTCGGTAATAAAATACAGGAAGACAACACACAAAGTTCATCGACACTAAAATAGTTTTCGTATAAATGTGTAATGATTATGCTCAACATTTATTCTTTTTTTGAATATATTTTCTCAAATGTTTTTCCTTCTACCCATAGATTCAGAGCACAATAAGAGAACATAAAGATAATTGTGGTGGGATTTACAAACGATATCGTATACTAAAAGTTGCTAGAATTAGAAATAAACGTCTTTGGGATCGTTATCTACACCGGTGTGCCGAAATTGCTGAAGATAATTCTGGGCATTATAACGAAAGACTTCTATTTCATGGATCCCCATTTTTGCAGTCTATCGTTATGAAAGGGTTTGATGAACGCTATGCATATATTGGTGGGATGTTTGGAGCTGGTATATATTTCGCAGAAAACTCATCTAAGTCGAACCAGGTGAATGTTTATAAATATTATCTCCATTTTTTAGTGACATTTTTGTATTATTATTATCATTATTATTATTATTATTTAAACACATAAACATTGGTACAAGGAGGCACCAAATAGATATGCGTCACATAAATCATTCGATTTGTGTTAGGGCTGTGATACTGCCCAACTGGCTAAACCGAAGCAGGTGGTTTTCTTAGGGGGCCACACCCCGAGCCTTTGACCTAAGAGTCTAATACACATGGCAGCGGAGCAACGTAAACAGGTACAGTCCTACGGTAGCCAGTGACCGACAATTGGTTCATACGCCATTTGTTCCCTCAGGATACCGGAGCCCATGTGCACCATTTGTTTGGAATCAGGGTTTTCCAACTCCCCTAGGTGGAGTTTCCGTGTCCACCAACCCGGTTAAAGCACCGGACATTCGCTTTTCGTCCTCTCAATTTCGTAAATAACACCCCTGGTGAGAGAAGGCAGTGAGTAGGTTTTACCTGACAGTGGCTGTATACACATGGCCATGTGTGAGCATTTGGAGAGGGAGAGCTGACTCTCCCCACCCTCGACCGTACCAGAGCATTGGGGAGCCACATTTTTGTATGTGTTCTGGTTCTATTAGTATTTATTTACTGCATAACAAATTGATTTTTTCGGAAGTATCACCCCATGTAGTCTTGACATAATCGGTTCGTCTCGTCAAGGAAGTTCCAAACCTGCTATCTGATAAATCAGTTTTGAGTGCTTTAATATTTAAGCTACTGAATATATTGAGGCTCGAATAGTTCAACTTTCATATTTCACTGAGTCAGTAGTCGATGTTGATTGACGAACGCCATATTGATTTTATTGCATTTGGTTACGAATGGAAAACTTCTTGACACTCACATTGTGGAAGTATTTAGTTTTATCACTATACCAATGCAATCATCTTCGATCACAACGATCTTTGATTTAAAATAACTTTTGATAGCGAGAAATATGAATATTTGTTTATTGTCCTACAATTGATAGAATATCAAGACCAATATATACTCTCAATTCAAAGTACAAAAATTATCTTTAAGGACGAGTCCTTAAACCTCTCACTCAATTTCTTTTTTGTTTGTTTACATAGAAATGATATTTTTACACTGTTTTAAGCAACAAATTATTGTGAAAACACTTTGTTTTCATTTCATATCTTTAACAACATTAAAATACAGTCATCTTAGTTCCCTTTTTTTTTTACTTTCTTTATACTAATCAATAAACAGTATCAGACTTAATGGTATAATATTTTTCATGTTCAAAATCTTGAGTTGTAATCCCGCTTATACACACTCTAAAGCGAGTCATTGTCATCCCTTTGAACACACTTGAATTTAGTAATATCAAGTTTAAATCAAGCAAGACTATGGTTCCCGAAATTAAATAAATTCATTCTATTTTAAGATTTTTTGTTAGCTAAAATTACCCTCAAATCAAAAATAATGATGTGGTTACTACAAAGTTTTGAAAAACTTTAGACAATGAGGCTAAAATGAATTTTCCCCACTTTACAGTAACTTATAAACACTAAAGAATGACACATTGCACATATTGTTTGAAATTGACCCATATTTGTATGTTGAATATTATGTCATGTAAAGTAGAGCAGTTTACAGCTGATGAGAATCCTTGAACTAGAGTGACTTCAGTCTATCCAATGAATCTTGTTCTTTGTGCTTTGTTCAAATTTATTGATGGACTGTATAAAATTTTGGATTTTTCGTTGATTGTAGGTTACAACAGTAATTACTAGTTCACTTAAGTGAAGAATAAATCCAAAAAAACATCAATGAATAAAGTAAAACTGAGTTAGTTCCATAATGATACAAGAAATGAATATGTCGCTACCACTTGAAGTATTTCTGAAATTAAAACAGGTCTGTTCAGTACCTTAAACACTGAACCGTCAACGACTGAGTCACAAGCTCAAACCTAATGTACTCATTTTACTACTGTACCTTGTCATTAAGCGGTATGTGTTTACGACTTTGCATACTTATTTTTATACCCCGTTACGTACGTAATCACCACAATCCCAATTCGTGCATGTATATATGCACATTCTGTACACTAATTATGTAATTTATTAGTTGTTGTTACAGCTGTTACTCTAAATATTACTTTTCCCATGTTTGTGTTTTTTGATGTTAACATCTCTACTCTTTTTAGTACAAAAGTGTACACTACTAAGTTATAAACTTAGTCATTACTGTACAACTGAGCTCCCTTTTAAGTGTGACAAATGTTATGTCGAACCTTGCCTGCCACATTATCATTTTTCTAGCCACAATGTATGTCATATTTTTGATAAAACTACCAATCAAGGCAATTTTTGTATGAACTGGCCTTCACTCAAAAGTTAGGTAAAGGCTTGAAAATACATTCACTAATTACAAAGCTTAAAAACGTGGATAAGGCCTTGAAAACTGATTTGGATAAACTATGTAACGAAAGTTAGTTACATAGGTAATCAATATTTAATACTTTAAGTATGTAGCCTTCTACAGCTTATCAATTATTCAATAAGCTTACACATTATTTGTTTCCAAGTAAAATAATAATATTACCATTTTACATCCCATTAATTACTTTTCCCATCAAAAATCTAAGAATATTTATCTAGCTTATCAATACTTTATCTTTTTTAGTATGTATATGGAATTGGTGGAGGAGCCGGTTGCCCAGCTCACAAATCTCGTTCATGTTACATTTGTCCACGTCAGTTGTTATTATGTCGCGTTGCTTTAGGACGGTCATTCATTCAGTTCAATGCCATGAAAGTAGCTCATGCACCCCCGGGCCACCATTCAATTGTTGGTCGACCAAGCGCAGGTGGACTCAATTTCTCTGAGTATGTCATATACAGAGGTGAACAAGCCTATCCTGAATATCTCATTACTTATTTGTTAGTCCCACCTGATCCAAATGATAATGAAAATGTGGCTGATCAAAATCTATCAAATCCTCTTACTCATAATACAAATATTGGACTTCTACCACCCACTAGTAACAGTGGCATCACTGGTACATCATCTAGTGTCGGTGTAGTTATGAACTCAGTACCATGTTACACTATGCCTTCAAGCCAAAAAAATATTGTAACGAGTACCTGTGATTCATCTTGTGTACAAACGCCTGTTCAGTCTCTGAAACTGCCTGTTACAAATACCTCTACTTCTGGTCCTCTGATTACAAGTGTAGCGTCAGCTGACAGACAGTTATCAGATCCTGCTTCTTCTATTGCATCTACAGCCCTAATCTCCTCTGCTCCAGGAGGTCCAAGTTGCCATCCGATCCCCTAAGAATGTAATGTCTATGGTCACTATGTTTTCACATTACTTTATACTTTGCATTCTGTAGTATAGCCTTTTTAAATTAGACTACACTTAAACTGTGGTTTATTTTATTTCTCGCTAGATTTAATTAATTATTCTTTGCCTCTTCCCTCTTCTCAAGTAAATCCCTTATATCTTTCACAAACATAAACACCGTTCTTCTGTTTTGCAAAAGTGATTTAAACTGGTCGGTTTCTGTACAAAGTATCTAATTTATTTAATAATTGACTTACTTAACTTTGTATATTTGCATGAAACTAAAGAGCTTCATCTAGTAATAAAAATGATCACAAATGTGATAAAGTTATCTACAGCAAAATGTTTACCATGCTTTTATAATAAAAATCTATCTCCCAATGATCATTTGAACGTTTATCACTATTAACTAATAAAACTGTGCACATTTTTTTGTCTTCTAATTTGAAAGTACGCTTATCTCCTTCATTTCATCTGTCTAAAATATCGTCAAGACCATAACACACATCTTTAGTAAATAGGTAAAAAGAATTCAGTTAGTAATTTACTTTGTCAAGATATATAGTCCACTTAAGGACAGATGGATGCTGGCTAGAAGTGGAATCCAAGATGCGCGTTTCGTCCTATATGGGGTTCGGCAGCTGGATTTACTGCATCCCTGAGTTGGTGTTCTCTCCTGGACTCGAATTAAGTTCGTTTATCTATGAGCAATCATAATCGAGTGCGTATACAGTTATTCCAATTACTTTCCCTATAGACATTTAGTATGCAAGAAAAACTCACACTTCTCACTTTTAAGCACAGTATTAAGAAATAATAGAAGCAAATTAAATTCAACACATAAAAGATTATATTAAGTTCATTTTACTTAAAAGAAGAAACCATTAAGCATAGTCTTTTTTAATGCATCAGTTCCAAAAAATATATATTATGATCTTCATATCTGTGATGAATTCTGACTAGCTGTCGTCTATTATTTTGTTGATCCATATACGCACTTCACTCACTGTAGCAGTTAGGTTATCTTCGAAATTCTATTTGTGTTGAGATTTTTTAAAATCAAATAAAAATTTCAGAAAAATGAATTGTGATTTCTGTATTATATATATATATATATATGTTCTTATTTTATTTTATCTACTTTACAATATCAAAAATGTATAAACTTATCAAGTCAGTTACATTTGGCTTGTTTTGCACTTCACTAATTCGGTATGATTGTGACATAACAATTATTAGTAGTGTTTCTCAGAGAAGTTTATTGTCAGGTAGTCTTATTATTAACCACTTTGCTGCTTGTCTGGATTTTAGCTCGGATTTTTTTCATTTGAATAACTTAGAATATCCCGTCTGAGTCCTTTTCTACACGACTGGTAATATGACCTTGCAAAAACAATCATCTCATTTAAATTATGAAGATCAATAAGTATTCTGACGAGGGCAAAAATTTCGACTACAGAAAGAGCTTTTATGTATTACAGAGATTTCCTAACTTCGTAATTAGTTACTTTTGGTTTTCAATAAGTCAACCAGAATCCTATCTGGATTAGCTTTTTCAGGAATAATGCTAAGAAAATAAAGCTACTCCTGAATTATTCAGTTGACTTCACTAATTCATTTTTACTTCAGTCTTTCGTTTGCCTTGTCATTAAACGAGAAAAAGACTGGACCATATCAATAAGAACACAAAATACTTCTTAACGTTTTTCTATTTTCCAGCCTTGATCTTATTTCAGAAGCCACAAAATATGTATGAAAAGGCAACTGACTAATAGAAATGGTTTGGAATTTCAGAGTAAATGTGGCGTTATCCAACGCAGTTGAATCTAACTTAGTCTAAGTAAATATGACCCTTAATTTTGCGTGTCAATCAAGTCGCTTAAAGTTGACAATGCTGACAACTTAGATATTTAGCTGTGGTGATAAATGTTTCTCAGTGATGTTTTGTGAAGACTAAAGCAACTACAGAAAACTAGGATTCAAACAAATTTTCTCTACTAAACAGGATACGATAAATGTTCTGTTCATAAAATACTGTTGACAGCTAAACATACATGGGAAATTGATGTCTCTAAGTATTGCTCTCAGTCATTTGAACAATTATAGTCTACTATCACGGTGCAGATATTTAGTTTATTATTTTACAGAAAAGAAAGACTGATGAAGAAAGTAAATTCGTATGTGTTCATACTAATATTTCTCAACAGCTGTTTGAGGAAATAAGCTGCAAAAAATACACGTCTAGATACATTGTATATCATTCCCCATCACTCATTTTATTATAAGTACTTCGGATTCAAAATCCATTAGCTTTATGACAATATCCTTACTCTCTATAGTAAACGTGTATATTATCTTATGCATTAATTCCATGCAACGTAAGTCAGTCAGCAAGTGACAACTAATTACACTAACAAAGAAGAATGATTTGTGGCCAGTGAAAGTAAATTATGATGGCCTAGTAGGCGAATACAAACCGTCATGTATAAAAAATATATCATAATTAAATAGTATCATAAATCTATTCTATCAATGATTTCATCATAGTTTTATTCTGATTTCACTTTGTGTGACTGTTCTGTACTTTGTATCAACAGACTGTAATCTTAACTTATTATTTGGTTTTAAAATAGTCGGTCGGATATTATATGTATGTGTTTATACGTGTATCTAGCATCTAAGTAGTACTATTCTATTGTGATAAATAGAAAAATCCCTTTATTTCCCATCACATCATATCTATCATAAAATAATAAAGAATTTCACTCAATAAATTTCCTTACATTATAGTCCCATTTAATTAAGGGCTTGTCGATAAATATCCTAATTCGACTTTTCATTAAATCATGTTGTCCCTTTTTTAGTTCCAGTCTTACATAACACTTTTTATATTTCTGTCTACTGAATAATCATGAATACTAATTAATAAATTTATAATACACTAATTTTGTCAGTTTTTTAAAAACAAAAAAAAATCGAATATCTAAAGTATGAACAGTGATCAACTAGATGATAATGATACATTAACTAATAATAAATTAACCTAAAATTTGAATTGTAAATATGATTAAAAGAGATTGATCGATAATTATAGAGTTTATTTGAAAGTTAACTTATGAATTAGAGAAAGATCAAGTGAACGTTAGCAATATGATACCATTTTGTTTGATGGAGAAGAACCTCAACGGTTATTTAGTCTTAAATTTTTTTTAGTTATATTAAGGGTCTTCTCTCAAATGCTTCTTCGTTTGTATAGGTTGTTGATAATAAGGTCTTGATCCTTACTTAAACATTTGTGACCTGATGGCAATACTGAAGCTATTTGCTAAGGATCCACATATTCCAAAAGTGACTAATCAAAACTCAGGCGTTAACACTAGAAACAAGCAGATTCACACAAATAAAAAATAGAATTCATCCCCGCCCTTGGCCCATCATCTGGATGTACTTGGATCTTAGAGTTGATTTTTATTAAGACACTCATTTGTGGCTCTTAACGTCAACGACAGTAAGATTCAAACCCTGTGGCTGTCTGAACTAAGTAGGTAAGAGGAGAACACATCAGAGTTTAAGATCAAAGGTACTGTGTTTGAGTCCTGGTTTGACTTCAACGCTGAGATGCAGGTACATCCAGTAGACGACATCCAAACAGGATCCTAGGTCCCATTGCCAGTTATGAGCCATGTTTATTAAAATGTGTCGTTATAACCCTTAATAATTCGTTTATATTTTCATATAATTAACCTTCCAAAATGTATGGTTGTATATATGTGCTAGCCTACATATTTCGCTCATGCAATCGCTTAAACCACCTGTATACATACTTAACTGACAATGACTCATCCGCCTAAATATTTACTTCCATGGTAAATACTAATTCCTGTCTCACTGATTGATAGCTGGCTGCACCACTTGAGTTGTGTGCCCGAAATAAATTATTCTAACTAATTTCTTTAGCCATTGGAAGAGCATATACCGTTGGTAATGATCGTAATGACAGTTACCTTGTTTACGAAGCATGAAAATAAGCACTCAAATACCCGCTACTTATCCAACTCGTAAAAACCTTGTTATGGTGAAGTTCATCACTGTTGCTTCTACAATGTATGGACGATAGTGTTGATGATTCTCCAAACAATGACTGACTTCCATCACCTGGTAGATTGTTTAGTAAAGACATCCGCTACTGTTCAAAATTTGTCATTATGACTAAATTATCAGCGACTTACAGCTGACAAATATTTCAAGTTAATTAAAAATACATAATTAAAAGCACCACAAATAAATGAGGTTGTAAGATTTTGTAATTTAGTAAAATACATCGAAGTACTTTTTTTTATCACAAATTGAAACCTGGTTTCTCTATTTTGGAGATGTAGTAAGGGTTAAACAAAAAAGCACTTACCGGCGGTTTGGGTGGGTTACCAATCTCATTAAATGAGGTTCTAATTGAAGGTGCGTAATCAAGTGATTTTATATAACATTTCGGAGCATATTGTGCTGAAGTGATAAAGTCTCTACCTTGTACTTGGCTAACCAATAAACAAACTTCGTTCTCTATAGAAGAACAACTATGAACTAGGTCACGATTTGGTGTTAATGCCACCGGTGCTGATATCCAATGAGCTGGAGGGGCATCAACGCAACTCTATTGAAATAAGGAAAAGTCAATTTTTTTAATTAAACTCATAAACTTTACAGCACATATACAAATCAGCTTAGGATATTTTTGTTTGTCCCAAAGGTTATTATTTGTTAATATTAAGTGGGTAGTATGAAATCAGGTTTCAAAACAATTGTCTCCTATTATATGAATATTTAAAAAATGGCGTAAAGATTAATATATCAAACAAATTGGTTAGAACATTAATTTCTTACTGTATGGAATTCAAACAAAAAGGTAGTCAAAAAACTTTTGGTAGGAAACTGGTTACCGTCTCTCATGTCAGTATTACTGTGCTTTATTAATTGTTTAGGGTACTTTTAACTGAGTGAGAAGGGCCGAAACATAATACAACGCTGTTGATACAGAATTATTATTACCATAAAATTCTCTGTTTTGACTTATCAGTCTTCATCTCAAATAAAAATGAGATAATTGCTGTACTAGTTACATTCATTTATTCTTTCTACACTTAAAACGACTGTATAAATTTATTTAAACAATTTTTCACAAAATATCTGTAAATATCCGAATATCTGAAACTGAACTCACAATATAGTTCATGTTGTTTAGGTCACAGGTGTACTATATTTTGAGTAAGAAAATCCAGTTGGATGGCTTTATGTTAATGAACTGGAATTAAAAGTAACATTTAAGCATTCGAAAACTCATCAGCAGTCGTTAATAAGATTCTAATAACTTAAAGCATTCTGTAGGAGGGTTGGGCATGGAGTTAGCGACCCCATCCCGTAGAAAATCAACTCGCTAAAAAAACGCTAACCAGAAAAAATCATTCAAACCATTCCAACTCTGCCCTGGGAATAGAAGGAATAATTATGACGTCTCATGATGAAAGCCGAGTTCCTTCGGAAGTCATGAGGCCGATGCACCTTCTAACAACCAGAGCGACAATTTTTATAGGTACATGGAATGTCCGGACAATATGGGAAACCGGAAGAGTCTTCCAAATTGCTGCAGAAATGAGAAAATACAACCTGGAGGTGCTCGGAATCAGTGAAACACACTCGGAACGCAGGTTGGACAACAACGACTATCTTCAGGGGAACTTCTGTTATACTCCGGTCATGAAGAAGAAAATGCCCCACATACACAAGGAGTTACATTGATGCTGTCCAGAAAAGCACAAAATGCACTTATTGGATGGGAATCTCATGGACCAAGGATCATCAAAGCCTCCTCCAAAACAAAGAGAGAGGGCATTACAATGAACGTCATCCAATGCTATGCGCCTACCAACGACTACGATGAAGACACTAAAGGCCAATTCTACGATAGGCTGCAGTCGATCTTCGAGAAGTGCCCAACCAAGGACCTGACCATTCTGATGGGAGATTTCAATGCCAAGGTTGAAAAGGACGACACTGGATACGAAGACGTCATGGGACGACATGGACTGGGAGAAAGGAACGAAAATGGTGAGAGATTTGCAAACCTATGTGCCTTCAATAAACTGGTCATAGGTGGCACCATATTCCCACACAAAAACATACACAAAGCCACTTGGATTTCACCGGATCACACTACACAGAATCAAATCGACCATATCTGCATCAACAAAAAGTTCAGGAGGACGATGGAGGATGTGAGAATCAGAAGAGGAGCTGATATAGCATCCAATCATCATTTGCTGGTCGCCAAGATGAAACTAAAACTCAAGAAGCACTGGACAACGGCGCGGACAACATCACAGAAGTTTAATACGGCCTTTCTTCGAGATGCTGACAAACTCAACAAATTCAACATAGTACTCAGCAACAGGTTCCAGGCCTTTCATGATCTACTCAATGGAGAGGGGACTACCATGGAGAGCAACTGGATAGGTATCAAGGAAGCAATCGTTTCAACATGTCAAGAGGTTCTAGGTCAAAAGAAGCACCATCACAAGGAATGGACCACTGTTGGTACACTGGATAAAATTGAAGAAAGGAGGAACAAGAAGGCAGCGATCAATATCAGCCGAACAAGAGCGGAAAAAGCCAAGGCACAAGCCGAATACATAGAAGCAAACAAGCAAGAGAAGAGGAGTACCAGAACCGACAAATGCAAATATGTGGAAGATTTAGCAATGACAGCGGAAAAGGCTGCAAGAGAGGGAAACATGAGACAACTGTATGATACAACAAAGAAACTTGCTGGAAATTACCGTAAGCCAGAAAGACCAGTGAAGAGCAAGGAAGGCAAAGTAATCACCGACATTGAAGAACAACGAAACAGGTGGGTAGAACACTTCAAAGAACTCTTGAATCGACCAGCTCCACTGAACCCACCCAACATCGAAGCAGCACCCACGGACCTCCCAATCGATGTTGGCCCACCAACAATTGAAGAGATCAGCATGGCCATTAGACAAATCAAGAGCGGCAAAGCAGCGGGACCAGAAAACATCCCGGCAGAGGCACTGAAAGCAAATGTAGCAGCAACTGCCAAGATACTCCACATCCTCTTCAGTAAGATTTGGGATGAAGAACAAGTACCAATAGACTGGAAAAAAGGACTTCTGATCAAGATACCAAAGAAAGGCGATCTCAGCAAGTGCGACAACTACAGGGGCATCACTCTTCTCTCAATACCAGGAAAAGTCTTCAACAGAGTATTGTTAAACAGGATGAAGGATTCCGTGGACGCCCAACTTCGAGATCAACAAGCTGGATTTCGTAAGGATAGATCGTGTACAGACCAAATCGCAACTCTACGTATCATTGTGGAACAATCAATCGAATGGAATTCATCACTCTACATCAACTTCATTGACTACGAGAAGGCATTTGATAGCGTGGACAGAACGACACTATGGAGGCTTCTTCGACACTACGGCGTGCCTGAGAAGATAGTCAATATCATACGGAACTCCTATGATGGACTAAACTGCCAAATCGTCCACGGAGGGCAACTCACCGACTCGTTTGAAGTAAAGACCGGTGTTAGACAAGGTTGCTTACTCTCACCCTTTCTCTTTCTCCTGGTGATCGACTGGATCATGAAGACTTCAACAACTGGAGGAAATCACGGGATACAGTGGACAGGTAGGATGCAGCTGGACGATCTAGACTTCGCGGATGATCTGGCTCTTCTATCACAAACGCAACAACAAATGCAGGAGAAAACGACCAGTGTAGCAGCAGCCTCAGCAGCAGTAGGTCTCAATATAAACAAAGGGAAAAGTAAGACTCTTCGATACAATACAATATGCACCAATCAAATTACACTTGACGGAGAAGCTTTGGAGTATGTGGAAACCTTTACATACCTGGGTAGCATCATTGATGAACACGGTGGATCAGATGCAGATGTGAGGGCGAGGATCGGCAACGCAAGAGCAGGATATCTGCAACTGAAGAACATCTAGAACTCAAAACAATTGTCAACCAACACCAAGGTTAGAATTTTCAATACAAATGTGAAGACAGTTCTACTGTATGGGGCGGAGACGTGGAAAACTACGAAAGCCATTATCCAGAAGATACAAGTGTTTATCAACAGCTGTCTACGCAAGATACTTCGGATCCGATGGCCAGACATTATCAGCAACAAGTTACTGTGGGAGATAACAAACCAGATTCCAGCGGAGGAAGAAATCAGGAAGAAGCGCTGGAAGTGGATTGGGCACACTTTGAGGAAATCACCCAATTGTGTCACAAGACAAGCCCTCACATGGAATCCTGAAGGTCAGAGGAGAAGAGGAAGACCAAAGAACACATTACGCCGAGAAATAGAGACAGACATGAGAAGAATGAACAGAAAATGGATAGAACTAGAAAAGAAGGCCCAGGACAGAGTGAGTTAGAGAATGCTGGTCGGCGGCCTATGCTCCATTGGGGGTAACAGGCGTAAGTAAGTAAGTAAGTAAGTAAGTAAAGCATTCTGTACAGTCATCTAGGTTTTGTAACTGAATAAAAAGAAACACTTAAATTATTACTTACATGGTGTTTCTTCATGAAATTTTTAGTCCTTAGCAGAAGATTTGGAGTTACTTGTTTTTGTGTATCAGAAGAATACCGCTTTTCAATCTCATCGTTTTCACTAAAACCAGTTGGACTTTTTCGAGACCGTTCGAGTGATTGTTCACTATTAAAAAAGTGAAGATAAATGAGCGAGTAAACTAAACTGTAATGGCGTCACTCGAATTACTTCAGAACCTACTGAAATAAAAATGTAATTCATAATTGTCAAAGATTAGGAGAAACCTATCATGCCAGAAAACTGCGTATTTGAAAATATTGGAAAGAATATCAAGAAATTTCCGAAAAGTTTATAGAAAACTTCAGTGCTGCCTAACAATGATTCCAATACCAGTAATGTCATGAAATACTAGAAGAAAATTGTACTTCGCGGAATTTCATCAAACAAATTTAGTTCGTATTTCTATTACATCTTCAATCTCGTCAACATACTAAACATTAGACGTCAACGTATATTATTATGGTAGGGTTGATTTGTAAACACAGTAAGTACTAATTACTTTCTTAAAAACTTTAGTGATATTACTGCTTCTTCGATTTCTTAAGAAATCCAGCATTTTAGTTAAAGGATGTGCAATATTATTCTTTAGGAAATGGAAAATATCTAGGTATTTAGAAGAAAGTAGTGGAAATGTCATTCCCAATGAACTCGTTTTTTTGCTGGAATGCTAACAGGTTAAAACAGATGTGAACTACAGTTTCTAGACAGTTTTCAGCCATACGGTCAAAGTTCAACAGGTAGTTGAAATCGATCCATGGAAGATTGGAAAGTATTGGGTAATACAGAGAACAGTTAATGGGAGCATAAAGAGAAAATAATTAGTGAGAGTCACCGGAGTCCAAATAAATCATCTGTGTCCATCTAAAGATTGTCATTTAAAGTTTAATTTGCTACCATATATGGTAGAAATATTTATAATCCCTATCAGTATTTAGACATCAAGTGAATATTTTGGTAGACATTTCTTTCTGGATAGTTCTTACTTAGCATAATCATGACCTCACTCGTTTTCTTTTTTCTTCTCTCTTGACTACTCTCTAAAATAAATAACGCAATATAATCTTCCATAAATAAATGTTACTTTTTTGTGTCATTAATTAGTGAAAGTCGATTAAGAAGTATTCCTAATATTATTTTAAAACTAAAATGCTTTCAGAAAACTACGCGAAGCGTCAGTAATAAAAGCCGTTCGCCCAACAGAGACTAATACATTATTTCTAAACTTCAGAAAGGAGAATCCTTAAGTGTATAAGTTACAATAAACCCTATCTGATTGACCGATAATAGTGTGAAATTACTTCTCATCCCTATATTGACTGTATATCAAACGAACATATAGTGATATTAATTATCAGAAGGGGTTTTGTGGAGATTTAGTATTTTTCATAGTAGAAAGCATGAGTCAATTGAAGCTAGACCACCATGGAAAACCTGGAGACACTGGACGGCCGTTTCGTCCTATTATGGGACTCCTCAGCAGTGCGCATCCACGAACCCACCCTCGCGAGATTCGAACCCAGGACCTACCAGTCTCGAGCCGAAGCCCTTAACCGATAGACCACTGAGCTGGCACCCAACGTTGTTAATGTCTAACTTCAACTGATCTTAGGAAATAGTCGTCAAATGCCATCTCTACTTTAAAACACAAAGTATAATATTTATGGAATAAGTAGTAAAACATCTTTTTGTGAACTATGAAGATATTTTAAGGCCAATTTCATAAAATATGTAAGACTTGGAATGATCCACGTAGAATATGCGCCACACGAAGTCATTTAAAATACCTGTAAATGAGGTTGGAAATGGGGTAATTTGAAATTATTTTGGGGACTTTATTTTAAAATCTTGTTTGATCGCGTTTTGATTCTAAACCAGTCTATTTTTCAGCCAACTTGTGGAACTTAACTGAAATACAAAGAGTCTCTCTTGAATTTGCTCGAGAATAAACCTATCAGATTTTAGGATTCACGAATAAAAGTAAATTTAGTTTTGGAAGATTTCAAAGTATTTTAATTCTAGTTCAACTTGCTGACTGTTCGGTTTTTCTTCAAATTTAAGAAGCTAATCCTGATTCACAAAAGGGGCTAACAGATTAGTTGACTGACAACACTGAATTAATTCTTGGACCATCTTATATTGATTGAGTTTTAGTGGCTAATGAAAGAGAATAAACTTCACCATCTAAATATTTGTGTACGTGAAATATCGGTCACTGAAGTTAGTCATTTTATGTGTACAATTTGATATATCGGAACTGATATTTTATCTATCATATCCAAATCTAGAGTAAGTATTAGGTGTAGCTGCAAACAAAAAGATCCGTAATCCCAACAGACTAGTTTAAGACTGTTCGCAGTCGCACTTATTTTTAACAAACGAATACTGTTAAACCCGATTATTGTGTGGGCGAATGTTACTTTCATGGAAAAACGATGAACATAAATATCTTGATTGAAAATATTTTATATGTGAAGCCCATCTGGTACACAACATACATTCATGTAGCTTTCAAACAAAAAATTGCTTAATTGTAATATAAACTTTGTATATAACTGCATTGTCAAAATTACAGTTCACATAGTTTTTTTCTTGAATATCATTCGTGGCCGTATCGAAAACCATTTGGTTTCTACAGATACACAATCAAAAAAATAATTTGTTAACAATAACTTTGAAAACAAGATTCTTATGAAAGGTCCTATTTATTTTAATTAGAAGATTAAATTCAACCATAAACAGAGGGAAACTTAACACAAATAAGTATCAATTTAAACTATTGTATGAAGTCAAAATTATGAGAGAAATATTCGAAAAAATTACAGTAGTAGTGAAAATCTGAGTATAGGAAGTACAATTAGAAAAAAAATCAATGATATTGATGATAAAAAAACTAAAGCTAGGATCAAGCCAATAAGATATTACTAGTCCACCTAATTCCATTTATTTGACACACGTTAGCCAAGATCTTGAAATATAAACACCAGTTATTTTGTGAATTAACACCAAGATGTTTGAAATTTCTAACATGGTCAAGCCCAACAGCAATTAACTTCATAGAGTAACCCAGGACAATGTGTTCCTGTGATAACTAGTTCAACACCAACGGGTAAGTGTAGGCAGAGTAGACAAAATACTCCATTTAGTAACTACGTAGTCAGTTGAAACTTGGAATAATATCAACTGGTGTCATGTTATAAAAATTTCACTTTTACATCTGCAAGTCTTAGATGTTTCCAGTAGTTTAAATTAATCTCCGAAATTCTTTAGAGCACGAGTAGTGTTTACCTAGGATGAATATTTTGAAATCGAATTGTTCTACACAGTGGCAGTTTTTTTATTTTATTTGCCTCGAATTTCGGCTTTTAAAGCCATTTTCATATTTAGAGGGAAACCACCATGATTGCAGATTTACTCTTTTGGCTACCTACTTATGTTTGTTACACGTCGTGTTATATACACTGCCGACTATGATTCTCCAGCCAAATCTGTTCTGGGCCTTGCTTTCTAGTAGTTCTTAAGTACTATTAGTTCTTTATGTGTCCGCCCCAAAGTACCGGCGTAATGTGTTCTTTGATCTGCCACTTTTCCTATTGCTTGGTGGGTCCCAGAATAGGGTCTGCCTTGGGTGCAACTTAGTGATTTCCACTAAGAATATACTATCCACCTCCAGAGTTTTTTTTATTTCCTCTTCATCAGGAAGCTAGTTTTTTCTCTGCCACTGGTCATTGCTGATGGTGTTTGCCCAACAGTTTTGGAGTATCTTGTGCAAACAGATGTTTGTAAATAGCTATACTTTTTGATGATGGTTAAGGTAGTTCTTCAAGTTTCCGCTCCATACAGTAGGTCTGTCTTGACGTTTGCATTGAAGATCCTGACGTTGATATTGGCTGACAGTTATTTTGAGTCCCATATGTTCTCAAGTTGTGGGGATGCTGCCCTTGATATGTCGATCCTTGTCTTTACATCTGCACCAGATCCCGCTTGTTTATCAACGACGCTGCCCAGGTACGTAAAAATGTGCACTTTTTCCAGAGCTTCTCTATCAATCGTGATTGCGTTGGTGCTCTGTGTTGCGTTTCAAGATCTCGCTTTTCCCTTTATATATGTGGGGCTGCTGCCACACTAACTATCTTCGCCTGCATTTGTTGCTATGTATGGAATAGAAGAGTTAATTCGTCTTTGAAATTCAAATAGCCCAGTTGAATCTAAGACATCCATTATATTCTGTGCTTCCCCTGAGATGTGGAAGTCTTCGTAATCCAGCCAATCATCAGAAGAAAGAGAAATGAGTAGAGTGAAAAGACTGGTCTGACGCTATTCTTTACTCGAAAAGCATCTGTGGGTCGCCCTCCATACATAAATTTTTAGTGTGGTCTGTCGTATGAATTCCGTATGGTGCTGACAATCTCAGATATATGGTAGTGTGGAAGAAGTTTCCTTGAGTTTCTCATATCCACGCTGTTAAGCGCTTTCTCATATTCAAAGAAACTGATGTATAGTGATGATTTCCATTAGATTGCCTGTTCAACAATTATCTATAGCGCTGCCATTTGGTCGTTACATGATCGATCTTTACGAAATCCAGACCTTTGATCTCGAAGTTGACCGTCCACCAAATCTTTAATTAGATTCGAAAACACTCTCTTGAAAACTACTTTGATTGTAGTGTGGTACCTTTGTAGTTATCACACCTACTAAGATCTCCTCTCTTATGTATCCTGATAAGGTAGACCTGCTTCCAGTCTGTTGTTACTTGTTTTTCCTCTCAAATCTTTCTGAAGAAAATATGGGGCATTTTTACAGTAACTTCTATGCGTCAGTTCAATAATTTGGCTGGTATATAGACTGTTTATTCTGATTTTCCAATCTTTGTTTATCTGGTGGTCATGGTTACTTTTTGATTTCTAGTACGGTGACATCTATAGGTCGCTTCATGTGTGCTGCTTTGATGTCTGATGAATTCAGCGAGGCTGGTCTATTCAAGAGTTCTTCAAAGTATACTACCCACCTGTTACGCTGCAACTTAATCTCAGTGATTAGGTTGCATCTTTTTTTCTCAACTGGTCGCTCTAGTCTACTATATTTTCCTGCAAGCTTTTTCGTTGTTTTTGATGTGGGTTTGTTCTCTGAGCTGTATGACTCGGTCGTGGAGCTTTCATTGTCCTTCTGAACGACATCATCAGCACAAACTTCGGGTAGAAGTGAAGTGTTTGAATTTCTCCAAAGATTTTCGTCGTATCATATAGCTTTTGTATACTTTACCCTCTTGCAGATTTTTCCGCTGTCGTTTCTTGGCCCTCACTCATCGGCTCTAATGCTTCTTTTTATTCTCTCGTTTGCTTCTGTGTGTGCAGCCTGTATCTTGCTCTTTCCTGCATTTGTTCGACTGTTACTGGTTGATGTCTTCTTATTCTTCCTTTCTTGTATCTTACCCAGGATATCGATAGAAATCTACTCTTTATGCTGGTGCTTCTTAAGGTCTAACGCCTTCTGGTGTGGTGGCATAATTACTTCTTTTATTCGCTTCTCGTTTTTCTCCATAGTTGTTCTCCTCCTCTTTGAATAGAACTTGTAAGTCTTGGAACTTAGTACTGAGAGCTATCTTGAATTCGCTGAGCTTGTTAGCATCCTTTCTGCAGTTGTCTAGTGCTTCTTTAGACTTCGTTTCATATAGGCAACAATCATATGAAGATCTAAACCTATATTGGCTCCTCTCTTTATTTTTATGTTATCTAAGGACCTTCGGGATATTTTGTTGACATATATGCGATCAATCTGGTTCTCTTTAGAGGTACCCTGTGAAACCCATGTAGCTTTGTGAATGGGTTAGTGTCCATTCAGACCTTGCTGTTTAGGTCCCCCATCAGGATAGTAATGTCCTGCCCTGGCCATTTCTCTGAGATCAACTGCAGCCTTTGACAAAACCGGTCCTAATCGTCTTCCTCTCCTTCGTTGGTAGAGGCATAACAGTGGATGAAATCCAATATAATCCCTTCCTTTTTCTCAAAGAACGCCCTGACGATTCTTAATCCAAGAAATTTCCATCCTATAAGTGCTTTTAGTGCTTTTTTGTACAACATTAGTACAGCTTTTTGTGTGTGCAAAGCTTTTCCTTCTTCATGACTAGCATGCAATAGCACCTGTCTCGAAGTTAACCTTTTCTGCCCAGCTTGCTTCCAATAGGTTTCTTTTATTCCTAGCACCTTCAGATTTTATCTTCTCATTTATGCAACTACTGATGTGCTCTTACTGGTCTTTCACATTGTTTAAAAATCCCATAAACCTAAATTACTAGTTGTTCTGGTTATTACAAGGGCCATCGATATCGTGGCTCCCGAAAAATCTCGGCTTTCAGAATGAGACATTATAATCCTTCAGCTTTTAAGTTAAAGATTAAATGTTTTAAACTAATATTTTGGTTAGCGTTTTCTGACAAGGATTTTCCCTGCGGGATGTGGTTGCTAATCCTATGTCCATCCTTTAACCATTGTATGAGCTGGTGACTAGCATTAACTTTGGGAGGGCTCTAGAAGGAGTAAGATTTGTTCTTCGATGACTGTTTGGTTAAAATCGTAATATTTTTCTTTAAAAA
Organism: Schistosoma mansoni; assembly: GCF_000237925.1. Lineage (NCBI taxonomy): Eukaryota > Metazoa > Platyhelminthes > Trematoda > Strigeidida > Schistosomatidae > Schistosoma > Schistosoma mansoni. The sequence continues at coordinate 21,801,593 of NC_031495.1, forward strand.
CTCAAAATGGAATTTGAATCAAACGTTAAGAATATTGATAATTCAATGTTGACAGTTTTTGTCATCAAAACGAGCTAAAAATTAAATGCTTCCTGAACAATCATGCAGCTTTTTCATTTTGCAAGCATCACAATTTTTCTACACATTGAAATATTCAACTCTTTCTGTCGATGCTTTATTCTCATGACAGTTCATATCTAACAAATGCATTTGTGCTACCATAGCTTGTGGCATGTTTTAAAATGTACGAAGAATTCAGGAAGATGGATAAACTGTGATATGATGAGATATCCAGTTTTCATAAAATCGGGAATTTTATGGTACTTTTAAATAAAGGAAAACCGATCCCATAGTTAATGGTTCATGTACAATGAACTCAACTTCATGAACTACTGGACTTCCATAAAGAAAATTTTCAAGTTCCTTCTAGAAACTAATTAATTGTAGTTCTAGCCATAAACATAAGAGTCCGTAGTTTTCGGTTTTCTATGGTGCAGTGAACTTGCCCAAACCTATCGTAATTCGGGTATTACTTATGGTGTAACAACTACTCATTACTTCAATATACCAAAAAATAAGTCCATTATAGATTATCATATCTCATAGCTAAATTATCTCCGCAACTGCATAGGAATCATCGATAAATATCACTATCATTGATTCAGGATAAGACAGTAAGGGGTACAGGACAAATTAAGATTCATCTTCTTTGACAGATTTGTGAAGCATCATATAAGAATATGTAGAAATAATTTGATGACCCTTTTAAGGATAATTAGGTTACGGTAGAAACACACTAGCTAGATATGTATTTACTTCAATAAAAATTTTTATCTCATTCAAATTTGGTGTGTTAAAAAAATATGTTCCAGTGAAAAACTAAGTGAGTTGACAAAGCGTAAAATAGCAAAGTCTTTGATGATTGATTTGCTTGATAATTGATCTCGAATAAAGTTGGATAGGTAGATATGATATCGAATTGCATCTACAATGTCTTTACTCTATCACTTTTTTCAGGCGGATAAAGGTTTATAAGTTCGAAATCGATCCGAAATATTCCAAACTTTGCAAGCTTAATAAACACCTCGATATGAATTTATTTCTTTTAGAGTGTCTGTAGTAGTAACAAGATATTGAGTATTCAACAACACAGTCATTTCTAAAAACTCCTGGAAAATAAAAATTCTTAACAACTGATGTTATCAGGCACTAAAGATTATCATTATTGTAGCTATAAAAGGGAAACTTTAGTTGCAGTATTCTATGTTAATGAGAATAAAATATGGTCAGCTAGTCTCTTGGTTTTCTTCTTTTCGAAAATTAACTTTAACACATACTTTCGCCGAGTATTTTGTTTTTTATACGGGTTTAAGTACATCAATAAGTGGAAAATTTTGACAAACACTCAGATTCCTATCCGGTTTATTATCTTCATCACCAAAACATCAAGCAACAGCAAAGGCATGTAAAATGATCGAAGAAAAATGTCATTTGTTTGATAATAAGCTATGATCTCCATATGATTTTGACGAGAAATTTTAACTGTGTTTCAACCTTATGCATCATTTTAGCTAACATCTGATTACTTTTAAGGCTTTTTATACCATCAAACTAACGTCAGTGAATACCCAAACATATTTGCAAAATGTATGGCTAAAATAAGGATCTTTTCGTTACAGCTTCCTAAAGCCGGACAGTAAGCTGTTGGAACAAGTTCACAGAACCGCAACTAAGCTGATTCCTGGAATAGCAAAGCTCACATTTGACGATCGACTGTCAAAACTAAACCTGTTTTCATTGCTATATCGAAGAACTAGAGGCGAATTGATCACAATTTTCAGATTAGTTAGTGATAAATTTGTATCTGATATACCCTCACTTTTCTTGTCTTTTAAAACAGAGATTTTACAAAAATACGTCCATACACCCAGAACAAATTACTTTTCAGCTAACTAACGACTTTCCCATAGAATCATGGATGAACGGAAATCATTACCTCAACACTTAATTGACACTTCATCTCTCTACGCCCTCAAAAGGAGGTTGGATCGACTAGATAACTAGATGGCTACAACCTTTTCAAACTGAAACTGGAACTTTGTACGGGGTCACAATATCGTAATTAACAAATGTGTACGTTATCAGTTAACAAGAAATATGCTTTGATGTATGAGTGCAAACAACTACTACTATACCTGTAATAGTTGCTATTGTACTCGACAAAAGCTTTTAAACTAGAGAAACGATAAAGTACCTAGGTAAAACATCTATTTTAGAACCATTTCGTTGTAAGAACCTGTAAGTTATTTGTAAAAATAAAAAAATAAATAGGAAGTGACCTCATATTTCATCAAAAACATACGAAATATGATGAATGAATGCATACCTTTCAGGAATGTGGCTTATGGAAATCTCTGGTATTCCTTTCAATTTCAAAATATTGGGATACATCGTTTCATCAGAATTACCAAGTAAACTTGAGCGATGACCGAAGGAAGCATCACTTGAGTCCACTAGATCAAAACCACTATTGTCAACCAGTGAACTATTATAAGACGGCGAATCTGAGCATTTGAAAATCTCTCTCAAACTCACATATAGGACTAAACTTCAATTGGGAAACGTCAGTGATATTAACACCATCACCGGCATTAAGTGTAGAGTTCTTGATGTCTGGAGAAACTTAGTGAGAAGAATCAGTCAAATGTTTTTCACATACGGGGAAACTGATATACATCTCGTATTAGAGAATCATTATTGTCATATTTACCTAAAAGCGGTCATAAAAACCAGTACTCACATAAACCTCTTCGTATTTCCGGACTAGAGTTCAAATCTTCACAATCATAGTCTTCTTGAACACGGAAAATTTAGTGATTAAATCTAAGCTTACTGTTCATGACCAAAATTTCGCTGACTTCACGAAAACAAATACATTATTTAAGTTCCACCCTCAATGTGTCTTTTAGTGTTCGCTGCATCATAACGAAAAAATATTTGGGGATAAAACAATTTTTAAAAACTCAAAACGGTTTAACATTTCTATCTCCATTAGTTACTAATTGCGGTTTTATCACTAAAAGTATTAGCCGATGGAATCAGTGTGGATGTAGAACATATATTATATCAGTTTCAGTTTCAGTTTGGAAAGGACAGGAGGCTTGGTGGCCTGTGTTAGTCCTGGCAATGATGGTCTCTCAGCTGATCCAACTTTCTTTTGAAGGAGTCGACGGATGGAGCCTCAACCACGTGCTGAGGTAATGAATTCCACTCGTTGATTATTCGATGGGAAAGTCGGTAGTCAGCTGACAAGTAATTCGTTCTGGGTTTGTGAACTTTTTTGGAGTGTCCTCGTAGATTTTCTGTTTTGGAAGACAAGAAAAATGAGGGCATATCAGGTGCAAATTTGTCATTAAGCAATTTGAGAACTGTAATCAAGTCACCTCTGATTCTTCTATATGACAGCGGGAATAGGTTTAGCTTGGTCAGTCTAGTACCATACGGGAGCTTCGCTATTCCGGGAATCAGCCTAGTTGCTGTTCTCTGAACTCTTTCCAAGAGTTCACTGTCTTTTTTTAGGCAGGGGTTAGCTGCTTGTATACAGTACTCAAGTTTAGGGCGTACGAACACTGTATACAAAGTCAGAAACGTTTTAGCGTCGAGATGCCTAAAAGCCCTGCGTATGGACCATAAAGTCCTAAAACCTTTGGCGGCTATTGCACGGCAGTGTGCAGTAGTCTTTAAGTCTTGACTAACGATGACGCCTAAGTCATTGTGTGCCTGAACAATAGGTAACTCAGTGTTGTTCATCGTGTATGTATCTGTACCCTGATGGCCAATATGCATCACAATACACTTGGAAGTGTTTATCGGCAATTGCCAGGTTTGGGACCATTCAGATAATCTCTCCAGGTCATTTTGAAGTTCTAAGCTATCGCTCTCCATATCTTGACATCATCAGCATAGAGTAAGACCGATGACGATAGTAGACGAGGGAGATCATTTACGTACAGGAGGAATAACACTGGCCCCAAAACTGTACCTTGGGGGACTCCACTAAGCACAGTTTCCCAGCTAGACAACTTGGAGTTCACCCTTACTCTTTGTTGACGCCCAACTAGGAAGTCTTTTATCCACATCAATAGATTGCCTCCAATCCCGACATTCCTTAGCTTATATAACAGCCGGTTATGCGGAACTTTGTCGAAGGCTTTGCTGAAATCGATGTAAGCTACGTCTATAGGTAATTTTTGGTCCTTAAGAGCACACCAGCTTTCACGAGCGACTAATAAGTTTGTGAGACAAGAGTAACCTGTTCTAAAACCATGCTGCTTTTCGGAGAGGATCCGGTTTTCATCGAGATACTTAAACAGCTCCTTCCGAATATTCTTTTCTAAGATTTTAACAACCACACTAGTTAGGCTAATTGGTCGGTAATTCTCAGGCTTATGTTTTGTACCTGTTTTGAAGACTGGACTTATGGCGTTCTTCCAGTCTTTTGGTAGACGACCCTGGGTTACGGATAGATTAAAACATACACTTAAAGGGTTCGCAACAAAGTTAGCTAATTCCTTTAGTAACCTAGGATGCAGTTCATCGGGTCCAGTGGATTTACCTATGTCAAGCTTAACTAGCAGACCAAAAACATCGAGTTCTTCAATGGTTACGCTGTACAGTGCTTGTGTGGGTGGATTTTCATGGACTGGTGAGAAGGGTGTTTCTATGGTGTATACATCGCTAAAGTATTTAGAGAATACTTGAGCTTTGCCAAAGTCATCCTCCACTAGTGATGTGGCAGTACTGTCTCCCCATAATGAAGGAACATTTCTTCTTCTTTTTGTCCTTTGGTTTATATACGAATACAAGCGTTTAGGGCATTCTATGGATTCCCTTACGATTTTCTCTTCGTACAGCTTTCTGGCCTTACGGAGGGTCGAGGCACAGGTATTTCGAGCCTTTTGATACTGAGATTTCGCCTCGTCAGTCCCCAGTAACCTAAATCTGTCCCACATTTTCCTTCTTTTACGGAGAAGGATGCGAACCTCCCTACTGAACCACGGTGGGCAGTTTCTCGGTCTCTTAGGTGTAGTCCAAGGGATGTGGGGGGTGGTAACTTTTAAGTATAAATTCCGGAATACGTCCCAAGCCGTTTCGATTGATGACTCTGGGTCTATTTTCCAATCTACTAATGATGCTGATTTCATGATGTCTGGTATGTTGGCTTTCCAGACGTAAGGTCTGGATTGAGCTGAAGCGTACTCGTGATCGACAGTTATATGGAAGTCAAAGGTTAAAACTGCATGATCACTTTTGCCTAGGGGTGGCATGTAATCCAGGTTTGCAACATCATCCTCATAATGAGTCAATATAAGATCTAGTAAGGATGATGCAGAACCCGGGTCGTACCTAGTTGCTTCCTTCACGTGTTGCACTAGAGCACAAGTGATTATCGCATCAACTAGTTCCTGTTCGAAGGAGTTTGCTGACGATTCAGTCCGAAGATTTCCCCAGTCCACCATGGGTGCATTGAAGTCCCCTAAGATTAGACATCGATCACTTCGTGATAAAGTGTTGAGACTGCTTAGCAGGACCTCGTTTGCCTCACAGCTTGGACTGCGATAGATCAAACTAAGTAGTAACTCTTGTCCCCTGCATTTCAGGCGGCAGCAAACTAATTCATACGTCCCACTCTCATGGGATACACTGTCGATAATGGTGAATGGAATAGCATTCCTAATGAATAGAGCTACTCCCCCTCCTTTACGCGTTTGTATTCTATCGGCCCTTACCAATGTAAAACCCTCGAAATCAAGTTCCCTACTATCTATAGACGGCGTCAGCCATGTTTCTGTGACTGCGATTATGTCTGGCCTAGTTGAGTCAATCTGTACACCTAGTTCCGGTAGCTTATTTAGTAAGCTCCGGGCATTGGTATAACAGATCCGAAGCCTATTTAAGTGGCCTCATGCTTCACCCAGAGTGGCTTCGGCATCATCCTCTGTCGAAGCCTCACAACCCGAAAATTTACAATTTTCAGGTCTTTTTCGCCAGCGTCTAATCTGAGCTGTAGTTCTTTTTCGGCTTCCCGTCTTTTAACACGGTCCGCCAACGGTAAGTCCTTACGGAGAAAGACTCCTGAACCCTTTAATTTGTGTCCATTTTCCAAGATTAAGTCGCGTTTGTTTGGGGATTTGAAAACGACTTTGAGTAGTCTAGACTGATTAGGCTTCAGATGCGCCAGGTTTCCTAGTCTATACACCTTTAGCAAGGTGACTCCGGTGATGTTTTGGGGCATAACTTGGTTGAGTAATTGTTTTATCAACACAATGTCATGCTCAAAACGAGCTTTCGGTTCTGAGCTGTCACTCTCCTTGACTCTATGGAGAATGACTGATCTGTCGCTGTGATCAGACTTCGGCTTGTCGACCCTTTTGGTGGGGGTATGACTTCCTTTTACGTCATTTTGGCGTTTTTTTCTTACGACCCGTACCCAATCGCCAACGTTCTTTGGAGTGGTAACCACATTCGCGTCAGGCGTACTGTGGGATTCCGGAAGAGTCAGGACGACTTGGGAGATCGGGTCATCTTTCGCGCTGGAAACCGATCGAGCCTTGCGGTTTCGGCTTCCTGAAGTTCCCTTCTGGGTACCATTTTTGATACGAGGGACAGAAGAGACTTTTTTGCGCGAGTTTCTGGTTGTAACAGTCCTCTTTGGAGGATGTTCTTCCTCCTTACTAGGGTGTGGGTCGGCAGTTTTTGGACTCACTTGGGCCTGCCTTGTGTCAATCTGCGTGTCGACAGATTGAGTTCTGACTGATGTATCCCGACCGCGCTTGCCGAGACACTTTTTTGCGGCATTTACTATTGAAATGGCCTCGGTTAGCAGGCTATTTGCATCCAAACAGCACTGTTGACATAGCCATACACATCCATTTTTACTAAACCGCTTGAAAGCTGCAGGTGTTAGATTCGTGCAAACATCGTGGTACCAACCTTTGCACTCATCGCACTGCATGCCGCTATCAACAGGATATCGACATCCTGGGCGGTGGCAAATGCTTTTGTTGCATCTTCCAGTCATTTTAAGATGCGAAAGTGAGTGTTGACTATAAGTAGAAAAAAAAACTATAAACAGTTAGGACCAAAGTACTAACAGACACAATGGAAAAAAAAAAAGGTACTCTGGAGTACCGACGATAAAACTATTTAGGATACCAAAGATGATACTCTAATAGAATACTTTAACTGAAAGAAATTCAATCAAAGTATAAAAACAGTAGTCTTGATACGTTAATAACGATCAAAACAATAGAATTTACTCAACGAGGAAAAATACCACTGTCCTTTTTAAATATATATATATATATATATATATATATATATATATACATATTGTAATAGCCCGTAGTCTGTCAGATGTCCTAATGGTTTCTAAGTTTACTATATGATTGAATTCGATTTTAGCCAACCTCAGCTATTCGGAAGCCAATCGACGCGCTCTCGAGAATACTATTGGTCTTGTTGTCTTGATACGGTGTGCAACGTTACTAGTTATGTACGGTAGTTTTGGTTGTGCTTGGTATAATTCAGGGTACTTGTCGAGTATCTGCTGATAGTATGGATCATTTGTGTACCTAACACTGACTGGGCACAATCTACTACCAGAAAAAGAAGTTACACAAGTATATAGTTCAGTATTTCCATTTACCAATCTCCATTTGCGTCAGCCAATAAGTAGATTATGGCATTGTAGGAGGTCCGTACCACTGATTGGCATAGGAACATCTGCGATAACTAAAATCCAATGAGTGAAAATGTGTAAACCCATGTTAGGGTAGTCAAATAGCTTATCGAATATGGCACTCGGTTTTCCGTTTGCTGCGTGTAAGTTGAAAACTGTTTCGTGCGTTCAGTCGTTAGAATTCTGTCTGAATCTCAGACGTTCACAGGAATTTCTGCAACTTCAGGAAGATTTCTCTCGTGATCTAGAGATAGGTTGTTTTCGTGAAGTACCGTGAAGATTTTGGGAGTCTCTACGCCCATGTAGAAACTAAGGTGAGGTGTCAGAGTACGACAGAGTTCTGTAACGTCATTTCGTGTCGTCTGATGTTTTTCTTTGACTGAAAAGACCTCGATTTTAGAAGTTCTGGTGAATGTTTCAATTCCTATCGCCTGCATAGAGTTGAAGCTTTCCCACTCACACCCATGCACTCACAAACAGATACAAAATAAGACATCTTACGTTTGAGTCGCACATTTTTAGGATGCCTCTTTATTTGAGGAGAAATGTCGAGCTGCAGGTTTCCAAAATTTTACTTTCACCTTGCTGTTCTTACTGTGAAAAAATGCACACTGCGCTTAATTAAGGCCAGTGTATTCGTCTTCTTACAAACTGTAACTTTTTATCAGATCTGTTCAGTACTTCAAGATACTATGAAAGTGAGCAACAATTCTTATTCTGCGTTAAGATATTTACATATTCCGCGTCTCCTTTATTTCTATTTCCTTAGTTTCTTCCTTTCCTTCTTCAAAATCAATTCAAAATTCTTGCTAATTACACAGAACCTGATTTATTATTACTATTATTACTATTCTATTATTAATACTTCATTTTCCTTTTCCTTCCTTTCTCAAACATGGCATATGTAATGTCAACATTATTGAAAATTGTGTATTATTGCATTTTTGAAGAAACCCGAAATGGTTTCTTCACAGCACTTATGTACCCATAAGGTGTTTGTGAATAATAATAATAATAATAATAATTGCCATATATGGCAAAAATGTGTTTTCAGTCTATGGCTCCCGAACTTGCGATAGATCAAATGGGGATATAATCCAAAGAACATTCCAGAAGCTAAATTTCATTATATTTGAGAACCTGCCACACTGACGTGTTCGTAGAAGACATATTTACACAACTCCAAATGATTGGAACAAAGATTCTGATGGAAACCGAACCTAAAGATACCAGCCAAATCAGAAGTCAGAGATGTAGAGGCCCCAAGCTATGTTTGGAAGGCTGTCGATATATCGAGAGGCATTTGTTCTAAGCTGGCTGGCAGTTGAAGTGAAGGCTTAGCATCGAGTACTCACTCGTGATCTGGTGCATATGCGTCACCGAGTGAATTCGGCTAAGGTGCGTCCGGTAAACCTAAAATCAATATCGAAGACATACGGAACAATTTATTTGAGGATTTATTTACAACTATAAACTCTTTTTTGTCAAATGCATATATTTAATTGGTATATTGTACCCTCGAATATGCTATGTGCTTCTCAGCAGTCGGAAATTAAGACAAAACTTTAGTCACCACCAGATTGTTAGAGAACTGGACTAAATAGATGATACAGTAAACTTTTGTGAGCAAGTTATTCGTGATATCCGTGTGTAAATCCCCATTGACACACAAGATACACATTCACTCACAGCCTTTGAGATGAGGAGATCCCATGTAAGTCTGCAAAACTTTGATTTACGTTTATAACTTTTCTACCACCTTCAAAATATCGAAGATTTATTATAAACAACCTTTTACGTCTTTCCCAGACTACAAGTAGGCATTATCTATGTCTTGTAACGCAAGTTTACGTGAGAAATATAAAGCAAAAATATTATACAGGCACACTCAATAATGGTAACTTCAACCGGTGCGTATATGTGCCTGGTCCTACATTGTAGCTGATAGCTGACTGAAGCCATGAATTTAATAAACTACATACGTTACTACCTCCAAACAGAGTACACGTACGAAACTTTAGACAAGAACAAGCTCTGTCGCCTAGCTCTGCCTGATCTTCGGTTAGCGGCATGCTGGTATGACAGGTGAATGGATTTTATGATTTACTTTTTCATGAAAAAATTGTAGAATCATCTACGTTGATGATCTATGTCGAAATGATTGGGGGCCTACTAGAGTTAGAAGAGTGGTGACGAACCAACTAACGCTGAAGTCACACCTCGCGACCGGCCCTTACGTGGTTTGAACCATCGACGCATCAAAGGATAATGGACGCTATGGAGACTACAACACAAAGGACGTTATTACAAGAATATATTAGTTAAGGTACAACCACGGAAGTACAAAAGTGAAAGAACAACCACTGGTGCGTGGGCTAGTCCATGGCGTACGATTGATTTGTGCGCGTTGACTATCCTTGACCTTGACAGGGATCAATGATCTGTTCGATATTCAGTGACCCTATAAAATCTTTGAGGTCCTCTGTCTGCTCATGAAATATTGTGACACATGTTCGGTCGCTTTACTAAGTAAGAGAATTTAAAGGCAATCTCGCTTCCAGATCTGAGATGTGATGTGACTCGCAAGAGTGAAATCTCCAAAATAAGTTAGAGAATAAATTTAAGTCGAATTTTCGTTCCTACATCTTGTAGATAGCAACTGAAAAACCAAAGTTGGACAACTGGTATCATCTTTCTTAACGAACAGTTGAGATAAGAAGAACAATGAAATATAATACTTGTGGATTAACACAGCTCATCAAAATTATTATATGGACCACTTAGGTACAGTGATTGGGTGTTGAATCCCATGTGCGGATCTTCAAATGAGTGCGTTTGTTTCTGTTTATTTTTGAAGCATCAGATTTTGTATATAGCCCTAGATTATGTTATGAATATCGGTAGTTAATATGAATTTTTCAAAAGTCTCTTACTTTTCCATTGAGCCTCATCTAAAGAGAGCATAATTTCTTACACACCAACACGATAGTTTAAATAAAGTTTCGTTTTATTGCTTGTTTTGCAAACCGACTGTCTACTGCACATAAATTCAGCTTTTTTACCCTCAAAAATTTCGATAAGTTTGTAGTGTATCTCAAGTTTCTACTTTGTCATTCTTTTAAGACTAGTGCGCTATTAAGTTTTGGGTATATTGTATCGGGTTTTTTTGCAGTCAGCTGAAAAGGGACGATCAATAAAGTCTTCATCCAGAATTTCATTTCTTATCTAGCGGGATTGTGGGTCGAATTGTTCGAACGAGACAACGAAAACCCACAGAATTTGTCGGTGATTGTGGGCAGGTTTACTAGTCTTATAGCATGCGTGTTTGTTGTTCACATCGTGATATATATATATATATATATATATATATATTCAAGAGTAACCATGTCCAAACAAATAATTTTCACCCATTTACGTTCACATTTTCAGTGTATCCCTTGATAAACACAAATAATTTTGGCCAGAACTCGATCTGTCGACACGCAGATTGACATATGGCAGGCCCAAGTGAGTCCAAAAAATGCTGACCCACACCGTCCAAAGGAGGAAGAACAGCCTCCAAAGAGGTCTGTCACAACCAGAAACTCGAGAAAAAAGTCTCTTCTGTCCCTCGTATCAAAAATGGTACCCAGAAGGGAACTTCCGGAACCCAAAATCGCAAGGCTCGATCGGTTTCCAGCGCGAAAGATGACCCAACCTCCCAAGTCGTTCTGAACCTTCCGGAATCCCACAGTACGCCTGACGCGACTGTGGTTACTACTCCAAAAAACGTCGACGATTGGGTACGGGTCGTAAGGAAAGAACGGCAAAATGACGTAGAAGGGAATCCTACCCCCACCAAAAGGGTCGACAAGCCGAAGTCTGATCACAGCGACAGATCAGTCATTTTCCTTAGAGTCAAGGAGAGTGACAGCTCAGAACCGAAAGCTCGTTTTGAGCATGACATTGTGTTGATAAAACAATTACTCAACCAAGTTATGCCCCAAAACATCACCGGAGTCACCTTGCTAAAGGTGTATAGACTAGGAAACCTGGCGCATCTGAAGCCTAATCAGTCTAGACTACTCAAAGTCGTTTTCAAATCCCCAAACAAACGCGACTTAATCTTGGAAAATGGACACAAATTAAAGGGTTCAGGAGGCTTTCTCCGTAAGGACTTACCGTTGGCGGACCGTGTTAAAAGACGGGAAGCCGAAAAAGAACTACAGCTCAGATTAGACGCTGGCGAAAAAGACCTGAAAATTGTAAATTTTCGGGTTGTGAGGCTTCGACAGAGGATGATGCCGAAGCCACTCTGGGTGAAGCACGAGGCCACTTAAATAGGCTTCGGATCTGTTATACCAATGCCCGGAGCTTACTAAATAAGCTACCGGAACTAGGTGTACAGATTGACTCAACTAGGCCAGACATAATCGCAGTCACAGAAACATGGCTGACGCCGTCTATAGATAGTAGGGAACTTGATTTCGAGGGTTTTACATTAGTAAGGGCCGATAGAATACAAATGCGTAAAGTAGGGGGAGTAGCTCTATTCATTAGGAATGCTATTCCATTCACCATTATCGACAGTGTATCCCATGAGAGTGGGACGTATGAATTAGTTAGCTGCCGCCTGAAATGCAGGGGACAAGAGTTGCTGCTTAGTTTGATCTATCGCAGTCCAAGCTGTGAGGTAAACGAGGTCCTGCTAAGCAGTCTCAACACTTTATCACGAAGTGATCGATGTCTAATCCTAGGGGACTTTAATGCACCCATGGTGGACTGGAGAAACCTGCGGACCGAATCGTCAGCAAATTCCTTCGAACAGGAACTGGTTGATGCGGTAATCACATGTGCCCTAGTGCAACACGTGAAGGAAGCAACTAGGTACGACCCGGATTCTGCGTCATCCCTACTAGATCTTATATTGACTCATTATGAGGATGACGTTGCAAACCTGGATTACATGCCACCCCTAGACAAAAGTGATCATGCAGTTTTAACCTTTGACTTCCATATAACTGTCGATCACGAGCACGCCTCAGCTCAATCCAGACCTAACGTCTGGAAAGCCAACATACCAGACATCATGAAATCAGCATCATCAGTAGATTGGAAAATAGACCCAGAGTCATCAATCGAAACGGCTTGGGACGTATTCCGGAATTTATACTTAAAAGTTACCACCCCCCACATCCCTTGGACTACACCTAAGAGACCGAGAAACTGCCCACCGTGGTTCAGTAGGGAGGTTCGCATCCTTCTCCGTAAAAGAAGGAAAATGTGGGACAGATTTAGGTTACTGGGGACTGACGAGGCGAAATCTCAGTATCAAAAGGCTCGAAATACCTGTGCCTCGACCCTCCGTAAGGCCAGAAAGCTGTACGAAGAGAAAATCGTAAGGGAATCCATAGAATGCCCTAAACGCTTGTATTCGTATATAAACCAAAGGACAAAAAGAAGAAGAAATGTTCCTTCATTATTATGGGGAGGCAGTACTGCCTCATCACTAGTGTAGGACGACTTTGGCAAAGCTCAAGTATTCTCTAAATACTTTAGCAATGCATACACCATAGAAACACCCTTCTCACCAGTCCATGAAAATCCCCCCACACAAGCACTGGACAGCGTAACCATTAAAGAACTCGATGTCTTTGGTCTGCTAGTTAAGCTTGACATAGGTAAATCCACTGGACCCAATGAACTGCATCCTAGGTTACTAAAGGAATTAGCTAACTTTGTTGCGAACCCTTTAAGTGTATGTTTTAATCTACCCGTAACCCAGGGTCGTCTACCAAAAGACTGGAAGAACACCATAGTAAGTCCAGTCTTCAAAACAGGTACAAAACATAAGCCTGAGAATTACCTACCAATTAGCCTAACTAGTGTGGTTGTTAAAATCTTAGAAAAGATTATTCGGAAGGAGCTGTTAAAGTATCTCGATGAAAACCGGATCCTCTCCGAAAAGCAGCATGGTTTTAGAACAGGTTACTCTTGTCTCACAAACTTATTAGTCGCTCGTGAAAGCTGGTGCGCTCTTAAGGACCAAAAGTTACCTATAGATGTAGCTTACATCGATTTCAGCAAAGCTTTTGACAAAGTTCCACATAACCGGCTGTTATATAAGCTAAGGAATGTCGGGATTGGAGGCAATCTATTGATGTGGATAAAAGACTTCCTAGTTGGGCGTCAACAAAGAGTAAGGGTGAACTCCAAGTTGTCTAACTGGGAAACTGTGCTTAGTGGAGTCCCCCAGGGTACAGTTTTGGGGCCAGTGTTATTCCTCCTGTACGTAAATGACCTCCCTCGTCTACTATCGTCATCGGTCTTACTCTATGCTGACGATGTCAAGATATGGAGAGTGATACAAAGCAAGGGCGATAGCTTAGAACTTCAAAACGACCTGGAGAGATCATCTGAATGGTCCCAAACCTGGCAATTGCCGATAAACACTTCCAAGTGTATTGTGATGCATATTGGCCACCAGGGTACAGATACATACACGATGAATAACACTGAGTTACCTATTGTTCAGGCACACAATGACTTAGGCGTCATCGTTAGTCAAGACTTAAAAACTACTGCACACTGCCGTGCAATAGCCGCCAAAGGTTTTAGGACTTTATGGTCCATACGCAGGGCTTTTAGGCATCTCGACGCTAAAACGTTTCTGACTTTGTATACAGTGTTCGTACGCCCTAAACTTGAGTACTGCATACAAGCAGCTAGCCCCTGCCTAAAAAAAGACAGTGAACTCTTGGAAAGGGTTCAGAGAACAGCAACTAGGCTGATTCCCGGAATAGCGAAGCTCCCGTATGGTACTAGACTGACCAAGCTAAACCTATTCCCGCTGTCATATAGAAGAATCAGAGGCGACTTGATTACAGTTCTCAAATTGCTTAATGACAAATTTGCACCTGATATGCCCTCATTTTTCTTGTCTTCCAAAACAGAAAATCTACGAGGACACTCCAAAAAAGTTCACAAACCCAGAACGAATTACTTGTCAGCTGACTACCGACTTTCCCATCGAATAATCAACGAGTGGAATTCATTACCTCAGCACGTGGTTGAGGCTCCATCCGTCGACTCCTTCAAAAGAAAGTTGGATCAGCTGAGAGACCATCATTGCCAGGACTAACACAGGCCATCAAGCCTCCTGTCCCTTCCAAACTGAAACTGATTACAGGACACTGTGAATCTAGATATTCTCAATACCAGCCCTGCATGCATAGTAACTTGAACTTGTGTCTGTGGCTTTACCAAATCTTCTAAGCAAATGATGTTTCTAATTTCCGCTAGCACTCATGAGGTTCAAGAATTTGTTTTGGTCTTTTCAAAATGGCACATTTTAATGACTTGAGGAATTTCTCTGCACTCACACTTATATGCCAATAACTTGAAACTTCACTTTGCAATAGTGGCTTACTGTTTAAAGTGAGTACAAACTCCTATCTGTCTACTTCGTTTTAGGGAAGTGAGTAGTTCCACTTACCCGTACAGTGTGACTCAAAGCCGAGAATATTAGTTCGTATCCGGCAAATTACATGTCTAGTGCGACAAAACATAATAAGTACCTAACTTTTAGCGTCGCAGTTTTGTGGAGGTTGCCATATTTTAACCATCTACATCACAAACAAATCCTAGTTAAACTACTGTTGAAAGCTAGGAATTAATAGAAAGCCGATTTTCCTAGTCCAGGACTCCTCAGTAGCGCGGATTCACGACCACATTTGCGATTAAACAAAAAATATTTGGTCTAACTAGTGTTCGACAAAATCTGGCGTGAGACAGTTATCCATCTCAAACAATGGAAAATGGCCGCGTAATTCCGCGAATGCAATGAGGCTAGACACAATTGATTAACTTCTCAGCGGTCTGTAGGGCCTGGCGCGTGTGATCGAATGTACCTGTTTCAGTCTCTGATTGGGTCGTTGGTACTCACTGCTTAGAAGTCCCATATTAGGACGCAAAACCTATCTGGTGCTTTCTGGTTTTCAATAGTTGTCTTATTGAGATCAGTACGGGATTTAAAGTATGTGAATATCTTGTCACTGAAAAGCGTTTTCGTCGGTAAACAACAAAGACGCATTGTTTTTCAATATCATCAAAATACCTGGGCTTTCTAATTTCGTCCTCTAAAATAACAGTCACAAATTGAATCTCTTGTAATCCGTTATATCTAAACGAAAATACGTGTTGCTGTTAGATTATGAATACAGTGGTCTTGGGTGCTGTTAGAGGTATGAGGGCAGTTATCACTTCCCGGTTGCCCACACCGTGGAAAGGTTCTTCTAGAGGTACCTAAAAAAGAAATTGGGTTAGAAGTGGTCTTAGTGACCTGAGAGCGTGACCGCAGTGCCCAAGGGACAACTGCTTGAAGTTGGTCACACGACCTTTTTGTGTTAGCTCCGTACTACTTATTTATTTATTTAAACTCATAAATATTGGTACAAGGAAGCACCAGATACATATGCGCCGCACAAATCTCATTTGATTTGTGTGAGGGCTGTGATACTGCCCGGGTGCCCAGACCGAAGCAGGTGGTTTTCTTAGGGGGCCACACCCCGAGCCTTTGACCTTAAGGGCTAACCCACAAGGCAGTGGAGCATCGTAAGGAGATGCAGTCCCATGGTAGCCTGTGATCAACGATTGATTCGTACGCCATTTGTTCCCTCAGGATACTGGAGCCCATGTGCACCATTGGTTTGGAATCAGGGTTTTCCAACTCCCCTAGGTGTACTCGCCTTGTCCACCAACCCGGTTAAAGCGCCGGACATTCTCTTTTCGTCCTCTCAATTTCGTGAACAACACCCTCGCCACGAGAAGGCAGTGAGTAGGACTTCCGTGGCAGAGGCTATATACGCGTGGCCATGTGAGAGCATTTCGAGAGGGAGGGCGGACTCTCCCCACTCTCAGCCATACCAGGGCATGTGGAGGCAGCTCCATACTTGTTGGGACCTTACCGCCGGAGACGGATATCCATGGGATAAGGCGAGGTGTGCATTTTAAGGGTCGACCTTTTCTAACCCCACCCCTCTTTGTGGGAAGGCAGCATCGCTGTTATGCTGGTTGTCTGAAGGTAAGACCTTACTGCTGTCACACCTCTGTACAGTGAGCAGTACGACTTCGCCTTCGGACCTTGGGTTTGCTGCTTTTAGTCTTACCGCTCTTTAACCGACCTGTCTGGCATGATAAAACCTTGAGGAACGATTGTTCCAGCCACTATAGCTCGATTGGTTGATCACGATAGGCAAGCCCGACCACCACGTCAAGGTAGCAACAACTCAATTCTTATCTATGTTTCTACCAGTTAACGTCGACTGGGTGTCGTAGACAACATTAAGAGATCTATAGCTGCTTTTGATCGTGTTTTCTGCTGACATATTATATTATTTTTGATTCCAACTCTGAAGTTGGTTATACGAACCTATTAATGTCAACTGATTGGTACCAAAGAGACTCAACGGTTTGTCTGTAAACACACCATCACTCATGTATGAGACTAGGATGTTTATTTTGGATGGCAAATTTTCCTGATTACGGGTATGGATACTGAAATTAAACTGGTTATCAGACAACTACGTAAATTAATGTTTCATTACATGCTTGAATACTGTTGATAGTCAGGTCAGGTAATATCACTTAGATTATTAGCTCCTGATGAATCACAAAAGACCAGTAGGAATCGACTTTGTTCTCTGAAAATGCTTTTCATTTTATATTTATTCTTCAGTCCAGGTCTTTTTACATTTTGTGCTGATTTCTTTGGGTTAAGGACGCTGCTGTACATACAAAGCGTCTGCTTGTCATGGGGTTTTGCTACTGCGTGGCTAATTTATCATTTATATTGTGTTCTAGATTAATTAATATATACTAATTAAGTGACCGAAATATTCTTCATGCTTTTATTTCTCAGTTAAATAATTTAATAATGCCTAATTTCAGATGAGCCTTGGAATCTTTTTAACACAAGTCCAGGTTCGCCTACACAACCAATTTCCAAACGACAGTATCGGCTTGCACACCAGACGTTGTGTATCACCCACATTGACTTCGAGCAACGTTTGGTCGTAGGTTTTACTCAGTTAGTGATATGGCCCATCACATCAACCTTGAGACGTATTCACATAAATTGTCGTCAGTGTCGTATTCATCGCATTTTATTAGAAGCAGCTGATAATGAGTCTGCAGAGTTCGAAAGTGACCGAAAAGGGCGGACTTCAGGTTGGGGTATTTCCAAGACCAAATTAACACCATCACCAACTGATCTCCCTATCCTATATACTGATCCCACCTTAGAAATTTGTGAACGTGATATTAAATTGAGAACTTTGGACAGCTTTGAACGCCGATATACCTCCGTTGTAACGTCTACCGATCCGGATGAAGATGCAGGTGAAGTAACAGTTCGATTGCCTTCAGATTTCTGGCCGTTAATTTCTCAAAAATTTCCTTTTATAATAACCATAGAATTTTCGCTTAATAAACCCAAGTCTGGATTTTATTTTGTTGTTCCTGATGGAGAAGGGTCGTTAAGTGAACGCGGAGTACATGCATTCACAGCTTTTACACCTAACTGTTCTCGTTTATGGTTTCCTTGTATCGATTGCTCTGAACCATGTACCTGGAAAATTGAGGTGACAGTGTTCGAAGATTTAGTTGCTGTTGCCCCTGGAGAGTTAATAGATGCTCCATACTACACTGAGGATTTAACACACAAGACCTACCACTTTTATGTCTCCCAACCAGTACCAGCCCCTTGTATTGGATTGGCTGTTGGGGCTTTTGAGATTTTTCCCGACCCACGGCTCTCCAACGGAGCAACACACTTCTGTCCGAATGGACTATTAACCCTTTTACAATACACAATATCCCCTCTCTCTGAAATGATCGAATATTACGAGTCTATACTGGCATCACAGTATCCATTTTCCA
This sequence comes from Schistosoma mansoni, assembly GCF_000237925.1. Taxonomy (NCBI): domain Eukaryota; kingdom Metazoa; phylum Platyhelminthes; class Trematoda; order Strigeidida; family Schistosomatidae; genus Schistosoma; species Schistosoma mansoni. Next base: position 21,820,251 of record NC_031495.1, read on the forward strand.
CGATAAAATGTGTATTTGTAGATTGTGCTTTTTCAAAGTTTCAGTCATTCGCTTCTTTGATTATTCTTTCTCTTGACCTACTGCACTCACCAAGAGTTATTGACCAAGCGATTGAAACACGCAAAGTATTATCATTAGCTGTGGCCCATCAATTCTTCGGATGTTTCCTTATCATGGAGACGTGGTGTGATGCTTGGCTTACATACGGCCTGGCAGGATACTTATCTGGTCTGTACCAAAAACGCGTCTTTGGAAACAACGAGTATCGTAAAATTGTTCTTGATGAGATGCACTTCGTAACAGAGTTTGAGAATATGAGATATGGGATTGTACTCGATCCATCAAAATTGACTTCGAAGTTAACCTATTTCGATTTGAGCTCATCCCATGTAAGTAATGGAACTTTACGTTTGATTTTTCATTGTTATGATATCTTAGTATTTCTTGTTTTGATTGTTCCGTATGTAAATACAGAAATTATCAGCCTTCTACTTACGTTAGATACTTTAGTCTCGAAGTATAGTGTATAAAACACTTAAACAAAATTCCCAGAGCGTCTGTTCTTGCCCTCAAGAAAAGACAAGCTAATAGCACTACTTTAGATTTTAAGATCCCCATGTGTTTATACAAGCGTAGTAACTTTGTTTATCGGTTAAAATACCGTAACTCCCAAAGATAGTATTGCTTTTTGACTCTGAGATTAACTGACTTCAGGGACATTTAATTTTGGTAGTTAGATTAGTATCTGTTGAGTTCTTCCTTGATGGAGTGTTTGATATATTTAATTAAAACAATCTAAAATAAATGATGGTTTGTAAATTTTTTTCATGTATGCTAAATTGAGTTCATTATTTCAGTTTCATAAACATACTTTCGGTTGATTAGATATTAACATATACCAGTGTATGTTCAATCTCATTTAAAAAATATTCCGTAATGTACACGCTTAAGTGTTGTCAAAAAACGTTTACAGTCTGAGTATTATATAAAGAGTTTTTATTTCTCTTATTTAAGTCTAGTATTATTCTCCCTCAAAATAGATACTCAGCCATAGTATGTTAATTGATCCGTGGTTAAGACTGTGGATTAAAAATTCGGGGGTGGAAGACTCCACAAGAAAACCCCTACGCGGGTTTGGATGAGTGTACAGTATCACTATCCTTACGCAGTTAATGATAATTTTAAATGAAGTTAATAAACTACTCATGTTGCACTCCAATCATGGCATTTTTCAACCGTAGTTACTTTACTATAAGTAAATTTGTTTCATGTTACCCTTTCTATTCTGACAGTAGCTACCACCTTGACGTGGTGGTCGGGCTTAGGTGTTGTCTAGACCATGTTTCTTTAAATCCTACCATGCCAGGCAGTAGGGTTTGGGAATTATAAGACCAAAAAGGCTGTTTGTAAACGGCTTCAAGCAGTTGTCCCTTGGGCTTAGTGGTCGCTAAGATCAACACTAATTCAGATTCTTCTTCAGCTCCAACAAGAAGTAAACTCTTTCCACAGTGTGGGAAGCCGGGAAGTGACAACCGCCCTTATACCTCTATCAGCACCCGAGATCACCTTGTTTAGTGTCAAACCCCTCCCTCTTACTTACTTAGGCCTGTTACCCCTCATATAGGAGCACAGGTCTCCCACCAGCATTCTCCATCCAACTCTGTCCTTGGCCATCCTTTCCAGTTCTTCCCAGTTGCTATTCAACCTTTTGATGTCTCGTTCCAGTACTCGATACAGTGTGTTCTTTGATCTTCCTCTTTTCCGCTTTCCTTCCGGATTTCAAGTTAGAGCTTGCTTCATGATTCAGTATGATTATTTCTTAAATGTGTATCCTACCCACTTCCGGTGTCTTTTCCTAATTTCTTCTTCAGCGGGAAGATGGTTTGTTCTCTCCCACAGTAGTCTGTTTCTGATGGTATCGGGCCAACCAACATCGGGTATTTTATGCAGACAATTGTTTATAAATACTTGTACCTTTTTGATGATGGTTATGTTAGTTCTCCAAGTTTCAGCTCCGTACATTAGAACTGTCCTGACGTTCGTGTTGAAGATTCTGACTTTGATGTTGGTTGAGAGTTGTTTAGAGTTCCAAATGTTCTTCAACTGTAGGAATGCTATCCTTGCTTTGCCAATCCTTAACTTTTACGTCTGCATCCGATCCTCCTTGTTTATAAATGATGCTTCTCAGGTACATGAATGTTTCTACATCTTCCAGAGTTTCTCCATCAAGTGTGATTGGGTTGGTGTTCATTCACCGTATTGTATTTTAGGATCTTGCGATTTCCCTTGTGTATGTTGAGGCCTACTGATACAGAGGCTGCTTCTACACTGTTTGTCTAGACCTGCCTTTGTTGATGTGTATGGGTTAGAAGATCTAGGTCATGTGCGAAGTCTAAATCGTCTAATTGCACCCAACATGTCCATTTTGTTTCGTGCTTCATATCAGATGTCGAGGTGTTCATAATCCAGTCAACCACCAGAAGGGAAAAGAAGGGGGAAAGTAGGCAGCCTTGTCTGACTCTGGTCCTCACTTGGAATGCCTCTGTCAGCTGTCCTCCCTCCTTCACCTTCTAATAATCCTCCTATTCCCACGACTAACCCTTCTCATTTATATTTCTCTCACGCGCCACCAATGAGTTCACGAAATGTTATTTCTGGTCTCCAGAAACTACACTTTAGACTACGTGTTGGAGCTCCCAATATTCGAACCATGTGTCAGATAGGACAACAGACTTTTTTAGCTGGCACTCCAGAGCCTCGCTACATCGATGTATGCTGCGTCTCAAAGACGCGCATAGAGGATCCATGTACAATCATTCATTTGACCTGACGTTGTCAATATATATAAGCGGCATGATTTACCCTTTGAGTATCTGGAAACCTCACTGCTACTTCACGTGGTGTCTCTGATGTATGTATAGCATTGAATTCAAAAGCAGAATAGTCTCCGTTGGACTACATTCCAATAGTATTTATTTAAACATGTAAAGATTGGTACAAGAGGGCACCAAATGTATATGCGTCACGTAAGTCATTTAGTTTGTGGAATGGCTGTAATACTACCAGAGTGCTCAAACCGAAGCACGTGGTTTTCGTACGGGGTCACACCCACACTTGTGCTGTCCGACTAAACGGACAGTAAAAACTCGAAATTAATTGTGATCGTATCTAGAATTCGGGAAGCGATTATCATCCTGTCTGAATGGTCTCGATCACTGATCGTCCCTGTCTATAAGAGAGGACAAAAATTCTCTTGTGAAAATCACAGAGAAATCAGTTTGACTAATGTAGTAACTATTGTATTAGCTTCAATATTAACTCGACTTCTAAATTAAGCTCGTAAAAAGCAAACCTGAAAATAGCATGTTGGTTTCAAACTTAGGTGTGGATGTATAGATCAAATATTCACCCTCCGACAGGTTCTGTAACATAAACATACTTCTCGGCGTCCGATAGTAGTGGTATTCCTTGAAGTTAAGACAGCGTTCGACTCCGTTGGTTGTGGTGTTGTGTGGCATTGTCTGTCATTGAAAGGCGTATCAGAGTTGCATTAACCTTGTACAAACTGTCTACTCGAACACTACTGGTCGAGTCACAGCTTATGGTGAACTGTCGTCGGAATTGACTACTTCATATGGTCTTCGTCAGGGTAGTCCTCTTTCACTATTTTTACCTAACTTCGTTATTGAAATTCTTTTAAAAATGACGCTTGCGTCGCTTGAAATTGTGGGGGTTTATTTCTTACTAAGAGGTACACTTACGTAGATGACACTGCCGTTTGATAAAGACACGAAATCCACAGTCTTCTGATCTTCTTGAACAGCAATCCTAGTGTGTTTGGGATGCGTTTCTCTCCCTTTTAATTTAAGATGTTGTTTCCGAACTGGCCTGCGCCAGCCCGTGTATAAGTAATTAGAAGTGAATTGGTTAAGCGTATCGATCGCCTCGCTTATCTTAGTAGTCTCATCAGTCTTGATAGGCTGGTGTCTGATGAAATCTAGGCATGGATTCAAAAGGCTCGATTAGCTTTTCCATCCTACGTCCTTTGCCGCGTAGGCGTGATATCCGTTTACCATCTAAGGTAAAGTTTGTTGCGCAACAGTTTGGGCACTTGGGCAGTATCATAGCCCTCACACAAATCAAATGATATTTGTGCGGCGCATATATATCTAGTACCCCCTTGTACCAATATTTATGTGTTCAAATAATAAATGATAAATGCGCAACAGTCCTCTCTGCTCTACTTCATGGGTGCAGAGCGTGGCGTTTAAAAATAAAGGATATTTGTATGCTTCTAGTATTCGGTTATAGTTGTCTTCGAATCATTGCCTGTGTATTTTGGGACCACCTAGTAAGCAATACTTACGTTAGAGACAGGATAGGGTACTAGGTAAAGGTAGCAAATCGACTAGTGGGTTTTTCAATCTTCATTGACGGAAGTGACTTGGATGCGTGTTACCGATCCCCATCCACCTCCTACACCGACGAGCGATGTTGTGTAGTGTAAGAATAAGTCGTAAAAAACTAGGGACGGCCAAACCAAGATGTGGTTCCAGTCCACGAAGTCATTGTCAATTGTATTAGCTCATGTTAATAGATGTAGAATACTTGGTTGGGGTTTGGGTGATTATCGTGATAGTGTTACTACTTCTACTACTGTGCGATGTGGTCTAACGACTTTGTCTGTTTATGTTAACCGATATATGACAACTTGAACCGATATACATACGTGCCAGGTTTTACATTGCGTCGTACCGAATGACAACTTTATTCTATTTTATACTCATATGGATTATGCCTTTCCTTACAATGATTTTAACTGGACACCAATTTTTCCCTGTCTATGTTTTATTAAGTTTCTGACTGGCCATTCTTTAAAATCCTTCTTCAAATGCAAAATCTGGAATATTTATATTGAAATTATATGTACCGTTTAAATTCGCCACCTCTAACGTTTGAACAGTGGTCCAGATAAGATGATACATAGACTTGTGTGTAACTCCAGAATATCTGACGACTGATGTTTGGTGTATCTTGGAGATTCATATTCTGTATTTTAGCAAACTACTGGAAATTATTCATGCATGTGCAAGTTGGCCGTCTAAACTCAGAGGAAAGTTTTTTAAATGAATATTTCAGACTTCTTTATCTCAGGTCGGATAATGATGACCATGTTTTACACCACTTTTCAGGTTACGGCCTTTTTCCGATCCCTAATAACTTTCCGTACTATAATTGTAATCTGCCACCTGAATTCCTTACTCCTGCTTATTTGTCTGTCGCAACTATAGGAACGTCCTCAGGTCCTTTCCGTGTAAATTTCATTCGTTTCGCTTCTTCTCATGACCTATTACAACGATATTGCCAGACAAAACTCAATTCCCCAATTACTTTCAAAATATTCGGTTTAATATCACTCTTACCTGTGATATCTTTTCTCATGATTCTAGTTAAACAACCTATACTTTTGGTAACGTCTTTTTACAGTTGTTTTCAGATATATCCTTCTTGAATCGCGTGGATAGGACAGCTTATTAGTATTTATAGTGGTTTGTTACATAAGACTATCAGAACTAGGTAATGCAAATCACTAAAGGTAAATCGATACTATCTTTATCTTAATTTCGCTCTTGATTGCCTTTTAATAGCTGATATCACCGGACTATTTATCAGCCTATAAGAAAAAATCTCACTTAGTGATTCGTATGCTGGAATTGCGATTGGGACAACCCGTATTACTTCAAGTTCTTAACAAGCTGCTTGTACTTGCTCGACTTTCGACTAAATCAATCCTCTCTTCTACAGATCAAAATCACAGTCGGTCGGTCGGATTAAATGGATGTGGAAGAAACGAAGGTGATTCTGTTTCAGTAACTTCAAACACTCTACCTCAACAAAATCCCACAGTTCCTCCCTGTATGTCAGATGAACATAGAGCCAATATTCTACTATCTACAGCTTCGTTTCGGAGGATTATTTCTATGGTTACAGGTCAAGATATCCGAAATTTCTTAAATCAGTGGGCTTGTCATGCTGGTCATGTCAGAATATTTGCTAAGTTTCATTTCAATCGTAAACGGAATGTTGTAGAATTAGAATTAAAACAGGTGATCATTTTTTATAAAGTGTAATAAAATTTGTATGTTTCGCTAAAGACATTTTAATAAATGGACGGTGGATGTAACTTTCACTGATATTGGTCAGCGAATTTATAGAATCAAAAGTGTACTTAATGTCTGTTTTGGACTTGTCAAAAACTCTGACTCTTGACTTCTCCAGATCTGAGCATTTAGTCTTCGAATTCCGTGACGTTGGAGCTTCTCTATTAGAATCCGTCCATAATATATCAGCTGGTGTTCTTTGTATCTATCCTAGTAGAGATTGTGATGAGTTTTAATTATTCAATGTTTCTTTTCACTTCTGATTCCTTTGACCTTATACCTAAAGTATTTGCATCGTACCTAGGTTAGACGTATATCTTCCAAGCGTCTTTTTGACGAGCTATGAATAGTAATTAATTTAGTATGTTACAAACTTTCATTATTCCGAAAATGATTTTTATGATGGCCTCAGATGAAAGTCAGTTAATCATATAGGATTAGTTGGTGAATCTCGTCAAATCGATTACTATCCAACCAGTTTGGTAGTAACATGTTTACAATGAAAGAATCTGTTGACTAAATAACTAATTAATCAGAGGTATTAATTAATAATTAAATACCCATAACTTCCGCTTACTTCTCTGGTTTATTTTTCGCCTATAACTTCAAGTATAATAAAATTCTAACCTTATCATTAACTAATTATTATGCACAACATTCTTATTGTCAAGCTCCTTTTTATGAATGAGCAACTATATAGAAAAGAATGCAGCATTATGGTCTAATGGATATGTAGTTTATAAAATGTTTTATTGTCACTAGAATAGCATTTTTATCACCCTTTCTCCGGATTAGGTCCTTATATCACTTATCAACTTCGCGAAGCGTAGCGCAATCTTGAAAGCGAAATGTAGTTCCTGTTACGCAACTGACTCAGCTAAGTACGTATTCTTTAAATTATCCACAAACCCTCCTATACTAATAATAATCATGCACTCACTAGTGACTAGCTTCAAGGTGCGACTCCTGGGGATCTATTAAAAGCCTTGACCAGTGGAGCTCAACTGTGTCGATTTTGGGACAGTTATCCGCTGCAGGCAATGGATGAGGGTTGTGCAATATCGCCAATTGATTTAAATTAAACATTAATACCATTGGATACTGGTTCAGTGGTCCAGAGGTTCGGCGTTCACATGCGAGACCGAAAGTCCTGGATTCGATTCTCGGATATGGAGTCGTGGACGCTCACCACCGAGCAGTCTCACACTAGGACGAAACGGCTGTTTAGTATCTCTAGGATTTCAATAGTGGTCTAACTAAGATCAGTTTATGGAATTAACTATGAAAGTGTCCCTTGTAAGTTCAAAGTAGCCTCTCTGATACAGATGGTTCACACTACTTGTTTTTATATAAAATTTCAGAACTCACCAATATGGTGTAATCATTTTTTCGAAACTTTCATCAGTGACATATTCAGGGTCTCATAAAGAAATTTGTTAGTCTTACTGATTGGTTTATTATAAACAATACCTGAACTTGTCGACCCAACGTAATATTAAGCTGAGACCACTTATTTGGATTCACTTTGAAATGAACAACTCTTACCAACAGTTCCGAATTGTATATTTTGTGGTAACTTACAGTTGTTTGTGATAATAATCCTAAATATTAAGTTTCTCATTATCAGTACAAATTTAAGATGTATATTAATTTTGTTCGACCTTCATTTTTAATCAATACTAAAACTGAAACTTGCATTACATGTCACTGTGAAGGATTAAACATTTAAAAATTAAATTAAATTTTAGGATCTACAATCCAGAGGGACTCTGAATTATACTGGACCAATTACAGTTATGCTCCAAGAATTGGATGGAGCGTTTATACACACTTTCAAATTAGAAGAAGGCCGTATGTCTCGTGATTTACCATGTCATTCCAAAAGTCGAAAACATCGTAAAAAGAAAATTTCGTTAGCCAATGGCGACGAAGTTGATATGGATTTAGCTCGTATTGATCCAGAATCACCTTTACTCTGGCTTCGAATAGATCCAGACTTAGCTATTATACATGATATTCACGTTGACCAACCAGATTTTATGTGGCATCTTATGTTAGCTCATGATAGGGATTGTCTCGGTCAACTGGAAGCAGTAAATGCTCTTAAAGATTTTGCTTCTCCTGAAACACGTCATGTTTTAAGTAATATTATTTTAAATGAAAGAATTTTTTATCATGTTAGGATGGAAGCATGCTTTACATTGTGTCATGTTGTGAACGAACTAAGTACTCTCAGTAACAACCCTACAGTAGCTTCGGCTACAGTAACTTCTTGTTTGTTGCCGATGTTTTGGCAGTTGTTTAGTTCACCTGCAGCTCGTGGTTTAATTCGTCAGAATAATTTCACTAATTTACAATTTTATTTTCTCCAAAGAGCTATGGTCAAAGCTTTGTCAACTTTGCGTGTGCAACAAGTCTGTCCTCATGATATCTTGATTTTCATTAGTGATTTATTAAGGCATAATGATAACTCGCGTAATCCATATTCTGATAGTTATTACGTTGCCGACCTTGTAAAGGCAATGAAAGATACTCTAACACCTGCGATTATTGTTCGTGGAGTGATGTCTGCCTCGACACTACCTTTTGAAGCCCGTACCGTTATCGAAGAAGTTTCTCATTTGTTAAACTTGGAATCAGAGACAATTAGTTATAAAGGTACTGTAACCGTTGTCTGTTTAGCAGCTATAAGACGGCTACAACGACTTGGATTCCTACCCATAGATCCAAGTTTGTTCTACCAATATGCTTTGTCAAACTTTTACTGTGATATCAGAGTAGCTGCAATCGAAGCTGTTGTGGATTACATCAGAGGTGAGCGAGATCAGTCGGCATTAGACTGGCTCTTTAGCAACATTATAGAACGAGAAGACGCCAGTGATGCTTCATATTTTCGCCTTCGCTTTGAAGCTGTCCAGTTATTACTTCACATGCCACCATTCCAACGTGGTGAGTCGGGTAGCCGATTAGATACTCCTCAATTAGTTGAAAGACTTTGGACACTGATGAATTATGGATGCACCGGTGATCCACGACTTCGCTGTGCAGTCGCTGAACTCTACTACACACTTTACGGTAATCGTCGCCCAACTTGTCTTCCTCTTCCAGAAGGTGTGCTTTTAGTGAGAGTCAAGGAAGGTAGATCTGTACTTAATATATCTGAAAACAATTCTAAGGCTAGTGAAATAGAGTATACCGATGAACTGAACAAATATAAGTCTGAATGCTTAGGTAGAGGCATTCCTCTTTCGAAAATGCATCCAGAATATGAAGAATTAGAAGATAATTACTCGGAGTGTGAGATGTTGCACGCAAATACTATGAAGTTAGAAAGAGATTCAATCCAACGCCCCGCAGTGTCAGAATTTAATCCTCAATTTGATCTAAAGCGAAGCAGAACTGGAAATTTCTCAGAATTGAATGACTCGTCGAACACTTTCAAAAGGCGAACTGAACGTCTAAGTGATGATGAAGATGATTAAGAAAAACGTGAGTTAACTGATTTATAGAGTTTGTGGTCTTAATAAGTGCAACAATTTGTTTGTGTCTTGATTATTTTCTTTTCATGAACTTGGTATGAAATATGTTATTCGACTGATAAATTATTCACCCATGAACCTAAATTTTGTGTATAATTTCAGGGGTGTATTCAATTTATTCATTCTCTTGTCCGTAGTAAATGTCCTCATATTATGTTCGTCATAATTCACTTGTTTACTTGTCGCTTTTTCAGATAATTAATAGATCCGACTCACGATAATTCAGTAAAGTAAGACTTAAGTCTTTCTTCTCAAACAAAAAAACTGTCATGTTCTTCATATATTTCCATCTGTTTTGAAACGGAGAGTTTTCGTGAACTTTAGTCGAAACCGAGACTTACGACTCTAACTTAGTCAAAAATTCTGAAAAAATTTACATATACTGGCATATAGAAATTTGTGTGTCTTTACTTACTGCATGACTAGTTTATGAAAATGATGTTGGCTACAGGTTACCTGTTGAGAATGCGATCTTTTCTGGATTGTTTTTATCAATCATCAAACATAAAATAATGTGTTATGTTTCGTATTTCATCCTCGTGGAGTTTAGAAATAATATAGACTTACCGAATTCAGTATTGCTTGAAATGAAGAACTTACCCTTAGCTTCAAGTGATTTAATCCTACTTGATAGTTTTTCTCTACAAAAATGGATGATATATATATATATATATATGAGCACGTTATATTTGCTTCTTTTACCACGTTTTAGAATATTGAACTTTTGGAATGGAGATCTTCGTTTCGTGTCTGTTCACTGTTTTTCTTCTGGATGTAACTAATCATTCATTAGTCTGTAAATATCTGTACATATACATTGAACTTTTTATTTTTTAATAATGGGATGGTGCTTATTTGTTTTCATTTTACTTGAGAACATGTGCATAACTTTTAGGGTGGGATTAAGCATGAGATTATGGATTGATTTAGCATGACGTTCGTTTATTGCCTAATAATTCCAAACATAGATTAGTTTAGTACGGTATTTGTCTAAGCTAAGGTTGTTTAAATTTAACTAATCATCAGTAAGAAGTCCGTATATAAATGAATACCTTGAGATATCAATTTGGAAATCTAGTATTTGGATATGAAAAAGAAACTTAGTCCCTGTCTTCGTTATCCCTCATTTGAGTGAATTCATATTTCTCCTGTGTCTGTTTTACTGCGTAAACAACTAACTTGATGCTAGAACACACTATATAGTCTGCAGGTCGCGTCTAGTAAGAGTACTAGTGTTTTGAACAAGAACATCAGTGGGGACAATCGAATCGAATCTGAGAACCAAACAGCAAATGTTCAATTAGTAAAATACCAATCAAGTGTTTCAAACTTGACTGTTCCTTTGTGAATGTCAATCAGTTGTCTCAAACTTCACTGTTCCTTCATTTACGTACCAAGCACTTTCTGTTCCCATTCTTTCTTTCTCGATCTTCTCGGTGTTCTTCTGCCAGACATTCTGTTCTTGACTCGCGACATATACTGCTTATGTCGATATAAGTAGCACATACCACACTAGTAGTATAAGATGATTTCGTTTAATTATAGATGAAAACAGGTTTTAACTGTAATCAATTAATTAGTAAATGACCTTCATGCACTGAACTTTCGATTTCCGTAAACGTCATTCAGTCATCTACAAAGTCGGACCAGGCACATATATACATCGGTCCAAGTTGCCATACCCCATTAGTACAACAAGATAAACACCAAATTAATAGAACCAGTTACTTTAATAGTGGTAATATATAGAAAAAGATTGCAAATAAGGATATAATACAAGAAGAAATAATTAGTTCGTAGAAAAAAAGGCATAAGGTAATTTTAACGAAAGACAAATAATGTATACACCTACGCCACTGTGATCGATTCTCAGCCATGTCACCCAGAATCTCCAACCATTGGTTATGATTGTCGCGTGGACCCCAACCGAGTAGTCTCCATATACCAACATGGCTCAGACCGGAAATTAGTGACTGATGCCATGTTTTGGTTTGGTCGTATCAACTGATTTACCATCATTCCGGCTTTTCATCACGTGATTTATCCACCAGTCGGAATACTTGTTTAATCTTAACACTGTACCAAGTCAATGACGTTCGACCAGTATGAGCAGTCTAAAGTCCTTATTGGTCCCTTGTCCGCCTAGCCCTTCCAATTGAGTCCAAAAACACCAATTGCAGCTTCTGCTATGCGAATCATTTATTTCAAGCATATTCGGTTTATATACCAAACAGACCGCATCACACCATAAAGTAGAAAATAATATTTGTACAACATCAAGACAAATGTGTCTGTGAACATGGGAAACAGTAATCAATTAACTGAGTATAATTTAGTAATAGTAATTCGTATAATAATAATTCATAGGTCAAAATGAAGCTTATAATAAGATGAATATATATAGATTAAATCTAATCACTGAATAGTTATACAATAAGAATAAATATAGAATCATAGTCCATTAATAGATCCCGAAAGTTACCTGTACTTATGTCTTCACAAGGACACAACAAGTTCGCCATAAGCTCTGATCCTACTAGTAGTGTTCGAGTAGAGAGCCTTCATAAGGTTTATGTACTTCTGAGTTACTCCTTTCAATGACAGACACTGCCATAGAACTTCTCGCTGTACAGAGTCAAATGCTGCCTTTAAGTCAAGAAAGACTATCACTGTCTGACTCCGATGAGCATGCCTGTGATTTAGAATCTGACGTGTGGTGAATATATGGTCGATGCAGTCACGACCAGGTCAGAAACCAGCAGGATTTTGTCATGTTTGCAGTTCACCAGTTTTTGTCTAGCGTCCGCAAATTATTGAGGTTATTATTTTGGATGCTATGTTAGTCAAACTAATCCCTCTATGGTTATCACAGGATGATTTTGACCCCTTATATATTGGGATAATCAGTGATTGAGACCAGTCAGATAGAATTACGTCCAACTCCCAGATTTTAGCTAAAATATTAGTCAACCTAGTCGCTAAAACTAAACCACTATCCTTAAAGACCTCTGGAGTTAAACCATCTGCTCTTTTTCGTTTCAGATTACTATAGCTCTTTGAACTTTAATCAAAGTCGGATGGGGGGCCTATCTCAAAGTTTATTCGGGCTGTTTGGAAGTAGTGGGCAGCTGTAGAGTAACTGGACCGCTCCTTGAAGTGTTCTGCCTATCGTTCAAAACATCTGGACTGAGAGTAGATCAGAGTTTAAACATATACTCAAGAACGAGCGACAATCTTCTATCGAGCCTATCCAACGATGGCTGGCGGCAATACGATCCATTAGAGTTCATGTTTAATTTGGTGCAAGGGGTCGCCATGTTAGACTATGTCTCTTCTCTTAGGATTAAAACTTGCTAAAAATAAACGATCGCCTGAGCACAGTCGCAGGAGACGATCACCAGTATTTGTTTGCTGAGCCCGGATACTAAAATACCCACCTAAATGTCTTTCTGTTTGGTTTAAGCTACCTACTTGAGCATTAAAGTCACATGCAACGAGTACTATGTCTGAGCATTTAGCTTTTTGAAGAAGTTCAGAGAGCTTTCTGTAAAAGTCATCTTTCACTTCATACAGGTTGCAGTCAGTGGGAATGTAAGCAGGAATAACGAAAAGGCAACGACGTGTGTCCTTATCCTTTCGAGTGAATAAACACACTAGAATCCTGTATGCGTGTTTCAGAGGCACAGCATACATCAATGTTACGTAATTCTAGGGTCTTAGCCAAGGTGGTCTGCTGGCTGATTTGACATAGCGTACGTACATTGAAGGCTCCAATGTGTAGTTTGGGGCGAGGTTTCAGTAGACCTGGGACAGTATTCCACGCACTAGAATCGTTGGTCGTGGTGACACTTGAGGGGGAAGTTTAGAGTTGATAGACGAGGTAGGAGGAATAATAGGAATGGAAGGGGGAAATTGACTATGTATATAGCGGTCTTGAGTGTTGTGAGAGTTATGAGGGTGGTTACCACTTCCCGGTTGCCCATAACGTGGAAGCATTTTATCTAGAGGTACCTGAAAAGGAAATTGGGTTAAAAGTGTTCTTAGTGACCTGAGAGCATGACCGCAGTGCCCAAGGAACAACTGCTTGAGACCGGTCACACACGACCTTTGTGTGTGTAATTTTTATGTTAGCTCCGTACTTGTTGGGACCGGAGACGGAAATCAGTAGGATAAATCGAGGTGTGCGCTTTTAGTGTCAACCTTTTTAAACCCCACCCTTCCCTGTGAGAAGGCAGCATCGCTGTAATGCTGTCTGTCTGAAGGAAACACCTTACTGTTGTCACACCTCTGTACAGTGAGCAGTAGGACTTCGCCTTCGGACCTTGGGTTCGCTGATTTTAGACTTACCATTATTAAACCGACCTGTCTGGCATAAAAGGACCTTGAGGAACGATTGTTCCAGTCGTCATAGCCGAGCCTGACCACCATATCAAGGTAGCAGCCAAAGTCGAGTTTCGTAAAAGCACTCATTCGTTACTAATACATTATGGCTTAATATATCTCTTGACCTCTGCACTTTTCCAAATAAAACCTATCACGTCCTAATGTTCTGTGGTAGAAACTGTATGGTACATGGTCACGAGTAAGCTTTCCGATAGAAAAAGAAAACACTATTCGAGGTCAGAAAAGCGTTTTTTAAAAGCCTTGTTAAATTAGGAAATATTCTTCTTTACAACCTGTCCTAGATTTTCTCAAGGATTTTGACGAGTTTAATTAATACAAGAAATATCTTTTAAAAAAAGACGTACATTTACCTGTCTTTTATGTGTAGCAAAAATTTCGCCAATTACATTTGTGAGTACTTCATGTTGAATATCATACCACTGTGATTCAGAAAAAATAAGACTCAAAATAACGATTACTTCTCCATGGTTTAATTACATTCTGTAGCTTAAACCTTGTTTGATTTTCTTAATTTTGGGCTTAAATTAATTTTATTGGCTAGTCAAAATAAATGATGAAGTACTTAAACTATAACTTAACCATTTCAGTCAGCAACACATTGTTTCATCATATAAATAGTACAGGAGTCCTCTCCTCGTCATTCTAAACGACAATAATCCGTTTCTTTATGCCTTCTCCCGAAAAAAAACCCCTCGAACCACTAAGTAGTAAAAGTCAACTTTTAGAAGATATCTGGATAAATCTTAGTCAAGGTTTGGGCAAATTGATTAGTCCTAACCAAGTTTTATACATAACTGATGGGAGCATGTCGGTCTCCAGAGCTAATTATTCTCCTGAAATAAGCAAATTAATAAGTTTTTTCAACAGACGAATCACGAATTTTCCTTTTACACAATAATGAATACACATCGAAAATCCGCAATTATGGTATCTAGACTGTCTTAATTCCTCTGGAAATATATATCCAGTAAGATTAATTTTGCTCACCACAGGATCTACAAAACGATCTGTCCCTTAAAAACTGAACGTATAAAACTTTGGCTCTAGAAGTATATCGAAGTACACTTATTTTCTCGCTCATGTGAATTACAAAAATTAGTTTGGTTTCAGAAGATTCACTAGTAGTTGTTAACCAATAGATAACATTAGTTCCCTAAGATGTTAGCAATCAAAGCACAGAATGAATAATTCTTTATCTGTAAAAACAACCACTTACAACAAGATAGGTTGCACTTTTTTCCTTTGAGGTTGCCAAAACAGTAATCAGCTCTCTTAAAACATTATTTTTGGTTAAGGTTTTGTTAATTCAATACTAAACTGAGCTGTTGATAACTTACTTAAGCATGTTAACTCTCATAGGGCATATGCCTTCAACCACGGATCTTCAAGCATTTCTGTCCTGCGCGTTCCGTTCCAGTTGGTGACAAGTGATACAATTTTGGTGTCTCCCAACGATTCTAAATATAATATGTTTTAGCCTGCCTCTTCCCCTTGAGGATCTCAAGTTAGGGCTTGATCTTTAATAAAGGTTGATGGATCTTTCTGGAGTGAACGAAATTTTTCTCAGTTGCCTCTATTTCCGAATTTAGTACTTCGGTTGGTATTCAAGCTAGTCTCGCTGCTACGTTATTACTCATTTGCTTGATAGTTTTGAATATAAATCTGCTAATCTCTCATCATTTATTCGTTCCCAGTCGTTTATGTTGCTTCTCGATGCGTTCGTGCCGAATGTTGTCCATCACGACCTTAGCGTTTAAAACTTCCATTAGTATGATCATGTCTTTTCTTGGGACTTTCTCTAGGGAGGACTGGAAACACTTATCAAATTGGTCTTTGCTCTTTTCGGTGCTACTATTGGTGGATGCGTCGCACTGGACGATATTCATTGTAATCCTTTCTTCCTTTGTTTAAAGGTTCATGGGTGATCCTAGAGTATTGAGTTTCCGTTCCGATAAGTACTTCGTAGACAACGTCACTCCAAATCCTCGTTCGTTTGGGGATACTTTCTCCTTCATGACTAGAATACAACATCTCTCCTGATGTTAGTATTTTCTGTGGGGTTTGTGTCCTACGCGTTTCACTTATTACAACCAGAACCAGGTTGTATCTTCATATTCCTACAAACAGTTGAATTGCCTTCCCGTTCTCCTTCATTCTTCGGACATTTCATATCTCTGTGTTCACTGTTTCCCTTGTTGTCAGAAGGAGCTTCGAACTTATGATTTACGGAAACTCCTGGCTTTGACCATAAGGTGTCATAACTCTTTTATTTACTCTGACCAGAGATTTTGTAGGATCGTTTTACACTAGACGGGGTTAGTCAACAAATCCTAAACCCAGTTAATTTACCCTGGCTTGGGACCAATAATAACCACAGATATGATTCAGGAAGAGACATTTACAAGTGCTGTTCATTAATTCTAAAATTAGATCTTTTTTAAAGTTAAAAATGTTCACTAAATCAAACTCCGCATTTGTAATTACTGTCTGCTCTCAGAAATACGAGTTACTTGTCTCATGCTCTTAAGTTTTATTTTTCTTTCTAGAGTCGCATGTTAACTAAAAATACACCCAAAGTTGACATAGTAATTGTTCCTAATATTGATCACCTATCACGTTTAAAACTTGTACTGATATACTACTTTTTTGTAATCATTTTTACCGTTCTCACTGAGAATCTCAAGCAATACTATTTAGCTTACCACTGCCTTGAAATAATATCAACAAATAGTCTAGCGTATAGACGAAATTTCAATAAAGTAAACAGCTAAGATATCGATAAGTATAGTAGATTCATGCAATAACGAGATTTTATTGAGTTACAGCTGAACTAGTATGGATGGTAAACAAGACAGAGTGGACGATACTATTTAATTGGTAGTCAATAGCTAATATACATTTGAGACTACGTTTTGGAAATATCCAAGTCACATATTATTAGAAAAGTAGGTAATATATTCTCTCCCAAAAATTATGTTTGATTCACTTACTAGTCTATGAGTTTCCGTTTCCAATTATTTTTAACGGTGTATTAGTACACATTAAATAGTCAAGGTGAGTGTAATTAAAGCATTTAATTAATATTTACTATTAAATAAGGTTTAAAACAATAAATGACTTATTAAATGATTATAATAAACAATAAAAGGCATTCAAAATCTTCCATTTATCTTTCAACATTCATTTAAAAGTATTATATTATGAAGAGCTTATCAAAATAATTGTTTTTACTTGGCATTTATTCTGTTTTCTTTTATTTAAGAAATGAAACATTTTTAAATGTCATGACTACGTGAACAATAAATTCCTATTCATTGTTTCTTTTCTTTTTTTAATACTATTCATGATATTAAGAATAACACTACTAATAGTAATAAATTCATGTGGATAAAACTACTAATTACATGGTTACATCTAAAATCTAATTGGTTCACATTTTTTATTTGTTTGCTTTAATAGTAATTTTTGAGCTATTTCTATGCATAATCTTCATGTAGATCCATTTCATTTGGTGATAGAGAAAGGAAACGTCTTCAGAATATATTTTTTTCTCTCGTACCATGTTGATGATATTTATTTTGATTACATCAAGTAAGTTGTTTCATAATGTTTCAATGTTTTGTTAAAAATTGTTTCATTCCTACTTATTATTAAATGTAAACTAGCAACGATCAAAACATAATAAACGATTTGTAGAGGTGATTTCAAATAGAAAGCTAAAGCCTGAAATTTGTAATCCAAAAAGAGTCGAGTTAATCTATGACTACCATGATGATATTATTATTTATGACTTTGCTTTATCTCTAATTTTTATTACTGTGTAGTTGTTTCCTCCTAATTTGGGCCTTTTCAACAATACACAGCAATGTAACAGCTGTTTAGTGCTCAGTGGTTTACAATGTTTTTTTCAGCTGAAGTCAGTCAGTGACAAAATTGCTTTCAAACTGAACCATCTGTACCGACGATTATACCAAACAATACACGCTTTAGCCCATGAACTTTAGAAGTGAATTATGATAAGAATATTATAAAAATTTCTAATGTTTAATTTCCATGTTTGACATGTTTTGAACTTATTCAAAGATTGAAGTGATATAGAATATTTTATGTCATTTAACTTTTTTTATTTTACCTTAAGTATACGCCATCCCGTTAGATTTTCCTTGTTATGATGATACATGGTTTTATTCAAACGAAACCGGGAAATGTTATAAACCGATAATGGGAGCACAGAAATTACCATTTTCGAATGCTTCACAAGCATGCAAAACATACTTACAAAATATTTCAAAAGTTTCAATAAATTTAGTAAAACTTTCTGATGAAAATGAAGCTGATGCATTTGTGAAATTGTTATCTGAAAACGCTTTTAAAGAAACAATTTGGATTGGAGCTAATCGTAGTGGTAAGATATTTTCAAATGTATTTATTTATTTTCCATTAGTTTGATTAGGATTTCTAAAGTTGAAAACAATCATAAGCTGAAACAGTATGAAATTTTTGGTCATTCTACATGAACTATGTGGTTTTGAAACTTCTGTTCATATAATCATGACGGTCGTCAACATCAGTATAATTCTTTATAAATCAAATCAGTCTAATATCTGAAAACGTCAAACTAGCTTCACACAACACCGTTTCAAGTCAGTTCCTATATTCTGGTGATTACTTTATTCAATGAGATAATAAGACTATTAACTTCTGAATTTTATCGTAGAAATGCTTTTACCACGAATGAATACAAACTGATTGATTGGGTACAGAAACCTGAAGAGTGTCTTTCATACACTTAATACTATAGGCTTTACACTGACTTAAAATTATACTGAGCAGTAGCTTCATAGCTTTCCTTAAGTGCCTCACATTATTTGGTGCATTTTATTCTACTTTCTGTTAAACTTTTTCATCATCATACAAAATTCCAAATGAACATGGATTGACTATTGGTGGACATTGTAACCATAGTTTTAAGTACCACCTAAAAAATGTACTACATTGAAGAGTATATTGGCATTTCAAATATTCGGATTTTTCTACAACAATTATCACTGCGCAGCATTTGTATTGCAATCTACATCAGTTCTCTAACAGTCTATTAATGACCATCACTGAAAATAAGATTTGTAAAAGTACTTAACTAGTGTATAAATAAAGGATATAGTACTCTATCAGTTAACTTGAGAGATTCAAGTGGTGGATATAGCTTATTTTTATTTATTTATTAATACATTCGTCTATCGAAATTACTAAGACAAAACCCACTAAAAATCGACTAATCGTTTGAAGTCTTATAAATTTATACTGGATAATGTAGGATACTATTAGGATAAACTAGTATTAGTTCAGTGAATGCATTGGTCTTTAGTGACTAACTACTGTGTTCTTATGTCGACTGTTTGGTCAAAAGACTCGATAATGGTTGTACTAAACGTCAACTGAACAGGATTGTTTTAAACTCATATTTTAGATGCGAAGCAACCATTTATTTGGTATATGGATGGTAGTACAGCTCTTTTCAGCTACACTGATTGGTCTCAAGGAGCACAACCAGGAAATTGTATTGGCTTCTCATATACAACTCAACCAATATCTGGAACTGATAAGTGGACTATAATCAAAACGATCGATAATAAACCATGTGATATTATGCGTTCATTCATTTGTGAACATAAAGGTTTGTCAGGATACAGTGATTTATTATAATATAATTTCAGTATAAATATAGAAATTGAATTCTTAGCTTTAATTATTATAAGTAAATTTTCATAATACAGTATTAATTCGAACCATTTTGGTGGGGTTTTGTTCTCCGAACTGGACGGTTTGATCGTAGGGCTTTCATGGTTCTTCTGAACAACAACTAAAGGTAGAAATGAAGTGTTCAAAAGTGTGTCGAGTAGAAAAATGTTGACATCTTGGATAGAGGGATTTCTAAAAACACCAGAGAATTTATAAAAGCTTGGCACTCATGTTAATCAGCCATCAATAAACACATTGAAATCGATCCAATCTATCAAATAATCAGAAAAATCGTAGACAAATATAGGATCAAGAATCAAATCAATAGGAGATACAGTCAAACTAAAGAAGTAAACAATGACAGGCTAAAGTTAAATAATAGCCTATCAAGATCGACGTCTACAGGACAAGCTGTGAGTCATGCGTGGAGAAATTCGAATACTCTACATTTACCTGCAGTTCATGCTGATGATGTTGCTCAGAAGAACTATGAAAGCTCCGCAACCAAGCCATCAAGCTCAAAAAAAACTCCATCAAGATGTTTTTAAATTTAGTCAATCGATGGTATGACTCTGACCAAATATTATCACTGAGTTATTATGTTACCCTATGCCACAAATCACAGCTTCCTCTTGGAGTTTAAGGCAATCCAACCTGAAGATACCTGTCAATTAGTACTAGATTATTACTTGATTAAATAGCCTTGAAAAGATCAATTGAAAGGTAACATTTATCACAAACTATCTCCTATGAGACCTCTTATCGGAGCCTTGTTTAAATTATAATCCCCTTCTAATTCATGAAAGTCCATTACGAAAATTCTCCTTAAATTAAACGAACTCCTATACATCTCTAATTGTTCAATAGATGTCTTCCTAATACAGAATCTCCTTTTATACTTCTATATTTTTATTTTAAAAAATCAATTTGTTTTAGTTCCACTTTGTACAAATCCACCAGGAGGCTTTAATTCAACGACAATGATTTTAAAACCATCTATCATGGCTCCAGGATCTATTGTACAAGTACAATGTGCACCTGGTACAATAAAAGATCCTGTTACATCTGGTAACAGATTATCCGGTTTTGAAGTAGATTTAAGCTTATCAGAAAATTCATATAAATGCACAGGGAAACGATTTAATGATAACCCAAATCCTGAAGATCCTTTAAAGTTTCAACCACAACTATTCTATTCAGGATATTTACTATCAACATGTTCATGTAAGTGTTTCAGTCTATATAGGTTAATTATATTGTTTTGTAAAATAATTTTTATATTTATGTATAAACAAAATCATCATAGGTGCTATTATTTAAATGATTAGTTTTGGTGTGGCTGTGTTTGTTTACAATCTGAAATACTGTTCAAAATAAATGTTGAGCAGTTTTTTTAAATCCTACTCATTATATTGTTATCTATATAGTATAATACGTTATTCTGGATTGGCATCCGAAGTGGAGAAAAAAAGTTAGATCATGTTACTAAGCCAATATCCATTTATATTTAAATATTGATTGTTCTCTCATATCAATAATAGGTGGCAAGAAATTGTATACTTTCAAGTGAGAATCTTTTAAACGATACAGTATAGTTTTAGGATGTGTAATTCATTTAGATAAACATTGAATAAAGCTGGAGTAGATTTTAATTAAATTTACCTATTTCCTATAGTTTTAATAAGTATTATTTTGTCTTATCATCACCATCTCATAAGGGGTAATCCATTTTCCTCATTTTCACTGAACTTTATCATAGATATTCTTCCAAAGATAACGCTCTCATCGTTTAATTTTTCAGTTTATCTCCTACCAAGAAATTCATCAGTTGGCTTAGAATAGACTGATAACAGTTGCTTGAAGGAGACTCTGACAAAATGCAGAATCTCCTGACCTCCTTGAGTAAAATACCAAGCAATTTTGGGATGCGCTCCTCTTCATCTGAATGATATACGATTGGTCTGCATCAACTTGTGGACTGAGATTTTAAAAAAATTTGTTTACCTTATCGTCCCCTTCATCTATCTTGGAAGTCCTATCACTCCTGTTAACTTGGTGTCTGATGAAGTCTTTGACATAGATTTAGAAAGGTCGACTGACGTCTATCAAATTATTTTGCTTGATCACGCATGCCTTCAAATCGTTTTCCTTGCGCGTTTAGAACAACAAATGATAAATGCTGAAGTTAGACGTAGGGTTCTAAGCAAAGATTGGAAATCAGTTATCAAGATAGTGAATCTTCATTGACTAAGGCGGTTGAAAATGTATTACGTATACTCATCCACCGCCTACTTTTACGCACGATGATGAATAATGAAGGATTAATTTGGTAGAATGTTAAGGGTGGCCTAACCTAAGACACGATTTCAGTCTATGAAACAAGTGAGTGTTGAACTACAGCACATAAACTACCTGGTCGTGATCCACATGATTATCGTAACCAATGGTTAGAGAAAATCGAACTACATAGCTCAGAATCGATTACATTGGTGTAGATAGATTCATTCTTTGTCTTACGTTAGATCTTGAATTTCAAAATTACATCACCTTTTTTTTACTCCACGACTTCGTTTTTATTTTCGAATCATATTATCTATTTCTAACTTTTTTGCTACTTCTGATAATGTTACCAATTTCACTACATTTGGATTTTTCTTTACAATTTCATCTCTCTATGTTAATAGAGTGTGACAGCTTTTACCGTTATACACAGCTGCCAAGTTCTACGTTGCAAATGACTTAATAAATGACTATCATTATCTGCATAACTGTTAACGTATATAATAGCCATTGAATGATTTTCAGTATTCTTTCTAGCAGTGGACTAAATACATGTACTTTATCACCAATTTCATAATTTGTTTAACTCAGTAAGCATAACATAGAAAGATATAGCCTTCAAGGTATACTATATGGTTTATAAATTCTCTAATTGAGTTGTAGTTTCCATCGCAACAACTTTTAAGGGTAGAATAAAATTTTAGAGAATTTGATTTCCTACATTTGTACATTTCTCATGTGTCATTATACGATTAAGTTACTTTTAAAATGCACTGCTAAGTGTGTGTACCTGTACTAAATCTTATTTAAGTCTGACTAACCTGTAATGGACATAAGAATAGTCGCGAAATATCTTATAAAGATTTAGAAATGAAACCAGGTAGTATTTCTAGCCGTTTCTCGATTTACTAGCGACAATATTTTGTTTCAATACATTTATTTTATACTAGTTTTATCTCTAGCCTTTATTCAATAGGTCTCAATCCTTATTTACCAAGGAAAATAGTATTCTCTAGAATGATTACTATTTCATTTGATTTTATTTTCAACTAGGAATTTCTGTTCATTAATCTTTAATTTTATTCTTAAAAGGTATATCATTTTTTAAGAGAATATTTAAAATTGTAGTAACTTCCGATTTCTAATAGATAGTTACAGTAGTTTTCATTTCCTATAACTTCAAATGAGTGAGACATGAACCAGCACTATATGACTAGCCGAAACTACTGTAATTATTACATTTTAAAGAGGAAAAACTCAACAAAATGTTCATTCACTTACTGTGGGATTACCGAACAGTGTAAACTTTCTATTTCATTTACTATCCAAGCATAGTTAGTGAAATGGAAAGCTGATAGCGGTTTAGTGCCAAGTGCATTTGTAAAACAACTTTTGTTCTATTGAAATATCAAGTGAATATTTAAACTAAAAGAAAATTTATCATTTGGATAGATTGTTGATCTCGGTAAACTGTAAGCTACTTGCTAAATATTCTCCTTATAAGTCTTAATTACTAATCTTGTTACGAAATTCCCACTTAATTTAGAATAATTCTATTAACCTAAGAATAAGCTGGAGAACTGTTCAATAAAATCCTGATATGTAAAAGGTGACGTGGTCAGTTATCTACAGTCTCCAAGATTCCCTACATTTGTGATAAGAAAATTTAACTGAAAGAAGTCAAATTACAGTCCCATGTCGTAGATTTGTTACTACTATTCAGAACTTATTGATTACCTGTCCTCTCTTATCTTTTGTCTTTCCGGTTTACTCTTCTCCGTCTCCTAGTTCATATTGTTGATCTGGATTTTTATTTTGTTTTCTCCATACAATGAGATGGTGAGAACACCTCACTGTTACACCCCACAATATAACTGTCATGCTGTATCCACCCAAACACTCAATTATCCTCTTTTATAATAAGACGGACAATTACAACATATTTTTCATTTTGAATGATACAATAAATTTTTTTTTTAAATTAACTATCTTACAAATTTATATTACTTCACAAGTAAAAAGAATCCTGTAAAACAAGTGAAATTACTATTTTGTTTTGTTAAAACAGAACACCAGACAAAATATTCATAGTACTAATTAAATATAACGAAATTCTTGCCCTGTAGATGTGAAATGTCCACTTTTTCCAGAATTAATGGAAAATATAGAAAATAAACCCCAAGTTCCAGTTGGTTCAGATAGTCTTATTTATGATTATGGACAAAATATTACATTACAATGCAGTCGAGGTTATGTGAGCTTTCAAAATCCTAATAGTACATTAGCAACAATGGTCTGTGCTCACGCTAGTACAACGTTTAATCTGGGTTTATGGGACCCGGAAAATTATCAGGCTTGTATAGGTAGGTAAACGTTAGGTTTTGGAAATATTTGTATATTCCATCTATATGTTTTTTGTTAAGTAGGCGTAAAATTTCGATATTAAAAAAATGTAGTTATGAATGAGGTTTATATTTTAGGTAAAACTAAATCATTATATCGATCTAGTCAGAAAACAGTTTGAAATTAGAGTTAATTCAAAAGGCCACCATCGACTACTTTTTATTCACATTAGAGTTTAGTTAATTATTTATCTGCTACGGTAAAGCCGAAAACTAGCTGGAAATCAGGTATTATAATGCATACTCAGGAAAATTACATTTTACAAGTATATGACCACAGCTTAAGTTTTATCTTAACTAATATGAGCATATCTATATAACAGTTATTTATCAACTTAAGCTGTGTGCAAACTTTGTTACTTGTACAGTTTATTGACAGACTAACTTAGTGGGGTTTCAATATACACAAGATCTGAATATAATTTTGGCAGTAACTAATAAAATTAGTGAAGCATAATATTACAATTCAATTTGTGCTTTGAAAAATGATATTTATTTTTCACTATGAATATGTTATGAAAATCCATCCTAGTACATTAAAGAGATCATTATTTTGTTCGCAATCAAATATTGTTGCGGTGATCCAGAAAACTTCTCGCAAAAGACACGAAAGGCTCAGGAAACGCTTAGACGCATTTTATCCAATCAGCGTTCACTGGACGTTTTGCCAGAAACATCACGAAAGTGAAAAGTCACGTGTAGAGTTTGTGAATGGCTGATTACTCTACTGTCACTATGTTTAGTAACATTCCAGAATTTGTCAGAAGAACCCAAGGACTTTTAAAATACTATAAAAACCTTATATTTTCTGCACATGAATGAACCTTTGGAGTAAAGTGCTTCTCGCATATTTTGCGCCTTTTCTCTGGTATTCAAGTTACTGTATAGTTTTAGCTTGAGGATTCAGAGAATAGCTTATTAACCGAGTACAGCGTTCTATTAACAAGACTTATCAAATATACACGTTTATCTCTAGATTCTGTGGTAGACATTATAAACAAATTATACCTTCATTCATAGCTGAAAAACAACTCGTTTTCAGACATACAATGTTCAATACAGTCAGATTTAAGCTCAATTAATATGCAATCTTTCAAGTAATATAAATTGCTGAATGTTAAGGTAGGCTGCATGTAGTATTGGCTAATTTTAAATAATCAAAATAGACTTGTAAACTTAGCTTTTGGATATCTGATGGAGTTAAATGTACCTCAAAGTTGAGACAAACGCTTTTTTCAAATGACAGTTGTTTAAGGGGCTTTATGTCAACTGTTTTCAATCATTCACCATTATCAACAGTACAGTGCACAAATCGGATAGTGTATCTTAACGACTTTATTCTAAAGTAGTCGATTAAAATACTGCATTATTTAGGATCACATATTTTGATAATTGTTAATTCTTTTTTAAACATTCTCATACTTATTCCGGTCGTACACTGGTTTATAATTGCAATCCGAGTAGTTTATTGATAAAGTGCTTAAATGAAATGGATTCGAATCTTTACCGTTCGATCAATTTTCCAAGGCCTCAGAGACGTTTTGATTATCAGTACCAAGAAGCAGTAGACAGTACTTTAATACTTCCTCTCGGTAACATCCCTTAATTTAGATAACAAACAAGTTTTAAGGAAGCATATTGGTGTTCTGAGATTTCTTCAAAGATGATACTCAACCCATGAAGTGAATAAAGCAATTTGTCAAACTTTAACACTAAACAAATCAATCGCACATTATTCAGGATTTAAATTGTTTTTGATGTGTGAGCGAGAAAGATAATAATTAGTTGTTTGTTTAGTCAGACTAATAGATATTCTGACAGGTACTCTATGAATTATATATTCTCTTACTCTTATTATTAATGTGATTGCTGTTGGTTTTTGGTGTGGAAATATACTAACGTTCTAGTCAGGCTAATCATGTGTTCTTGATCTGAGTTGTGTCGGTGTTCTTTAAAATAGATACTGGGAGGGTATCTAGTGTAGATATTCGTCTAAGGCAAATTAGCATCGCATCCATGTAGATGAGGAAAACCGAGCGTCATAACAGTTCTATTTTCCCATTTACTTAAATCGAGTGTGATGAGGTTTAGGCAGGCACTCTAAATATATTTTATTTTAATGAATTAACTTTTAATAAAATTTAGTCTACACAAAAGATTTCCAAAAGTAGTTTACAAAATTAGTATCTTAATACTAATAAAATTATTTTCGAGTGAAAATAATTATGAAATGAAGTGAGTTTCATTTCATTTTGCATGCTTGAACATAACAACATACATATCAACTAATATAGATAAACGAAAGCTTTTATAAATTGTGTTTTCATATCACTTAAACAAAACCCATCTTAACTATTGAAAAAGGAAAATTTAATATAAATCCTCTCCATGTTTATACAACCTCAATTAATAGATAAACGTATTAAACAATAAAGATCATGAAGCAATAAGATATAAGTAACATGCTCAAATTGTTATGATTAAAGTAAACAACATGATGAATGAGTTTGTTGTTTTTTTTCATGTTACACAAAATTACTATTGTAAAATATTTCATAGTTGAAAGCGTGAGTCAATTGAAGCTAGACCACCATGGAAAACCTGGAAGCATTGGACGGCCGTTTCGTCCTATTATGGAACTCCTCAGTAGTGCGCATCCACGATCCTGCACTCGCGAGATTCGAACCCAGAACCTACCAGTCTCGAGCCAGAGCCCCTAACCGATAGACCACTGAGCTGGCATCCAACGGTGTTAATGTCTACCTTCAACTGATCCACGAAGTTGAGCAACCGTTTACCAATTGTCGTCAGCGAGTTCCTATCTCACAACAGACGTGGTTTGAACTCCACTAGTCACTGCTTCTCACTAGAACTCCTTGATGTACTTCTCGAAGTCAGTCACTAGTGAGCATATGATTATATTAATTATCAGATGGGGTTTTGTGGAGATTTAGTATTTTCACTGCTGATGAGTCCCATAATAGAACGAAACGGCCGTCCAGTGCTTCCAGGTTTTCCATAGTGGTCTAGCTTTAATTGACTCACGCTTTCAACTATGAAAATACTTAATCTCCACAAAACCCCATCTGATAATTAGTAAAATATTTCGTTTCTCTGTAAAAATCAGTGCGTATGTGGATGACTTAAAACATACGGAATACTGTAGGTTTACTTTTTTCTAACTTTACCAAAGTTTATCAAGGTACCCAATTGTATGAAAATAATTAATTATGCAGTACGTATTAACAAAAATATTTGATTGAATGTTATTTAAGATCGACAACAAATCTTCTGATGTTTTATAATAAAATAATATTTCTTTCAAAGTTAATATGATTTATACTAGAGTATAGAATATCTATTGTACCTCTTCGTTTCTAGAACTATAAAAATCTCTGCCATGATTCCATGCAAAAGATAGTGAAGGTAGTTGAAACGTAGTAGTTAATCATTAGTCTGAAAATCTCTGATTCATATTTTATCTTGACCATAATAATTCTTAGTGAGCAGTCATTTTTGATCCAGTTTTTTTCCGAAATGACTAGATTTTAGTTTACTTCTGATTTTACTATTATTGATCACCAATAATATTCAGTTGGAATCTGATGAGTAATATTGCAGTTTGAATGATGATGGTTCGGCGATCTAGAGATTGAGCCGTCACCGCGAAATCTAAAGGTCCTGGGTTCAATCCTTCTCAGCGTCGTGGATGCGCACTGTTAAAGAGTTCAACATTAAGATGAAACGGCTGTATAATGCTGTCTAGTTTTCATTGTTTGCCTAAGATTAGTGAGCGATATAGACAAAAAAATTCGATAATCTTTACAAACCACTTATATCAAAAGAAATTTGATACATTGAGGACTTAAATTTCAGTGAATCAAATGTTCAGATGAAAATCAAGAAGTACAGTGCGGTTATTTGAGAAGTGATACATATTCACTATGTTTAATGTCTCTGATGTTCTTTATGTATACTACTACCACACTATTATACTGCACAATTTGAAAAATAATTTGTAGGAGTAAAGTTCCATCACCGCTTAGCCACTATTTATCGGCTGAATGACATAAAATTCTAAACTTTATGAGGCTCCTTCAATTATTACTGCAATCGAACCTTTAACAACTGATAACCTATAATAAAATATTAAAACTTATTCAGATGATAAGTGGGTAAGCACCATAGTATCTTAGATCTTTCTAGTTACTTATAACTAGTGACAGGTGCAGACACCTCGAAAAACCATCAACTACAACATTTTCAATTCAAAACAGTGACTATAAATTCCTTCCAAATATCCCTCTGAATAAACATGACATCAGTAAATTTAATGCTTCCTATTGTTTTTTTGAATGATCTCCAGCTTGTTTGCTTTTTATTTGGTCGCTCATACTAATAAATGTGGAAGATACCTTCAAGTTCATTTTATTTTAATTTTTACATGCATAAGTAGTATCTATACTACATAGTCGGTGGATTGTTGAGGATATTTTCATGTATTCTGATCTCTTCTTAAATAAATAATTTCAACTTATTATACTTCTTTCCCGCTTGTAAAAAGCATGAATGTTAGAATAACACTTTACCTTTGGAAGATTTTAAATAGTTTTCTGAAGTCTCATTTTGTTTAAAACATTTTGTGAAGTTAATATAATATCTGAGTCTGAAAACTTGTTGTTATAAATGTTACTTCCAACATAGTTGCAACTATTCAATTTCCCCTATAATTCACTGAATTATTAGGTTTCGAATTCAGCCTTTTAACAAAACTATCCTCGTTTCGTGGAAAGTTAAGCTGTCGATTTATAAAACAACTGCTGAATAAAATTCACCGATTTCTTACAGGTTGTACAGATAAAAAACCATTTGCCAAATTCATTGGTAAAACTGGATTTGCATTTAAAAAATTTCTATGAAGAAACAACTATTCAAACTAATTAATGTTAAATTGAATGGGAAATAATGTGGTGATTTTTTATTGGCCTCAAGTCTCTTATTGCAAAATATGTATCTTTAAATATGATATAAACGGTCATCTCTAATTTCATTTGTATTGGTTATTCGAATTCTCCCATCGACTTTTAGGACTGCGATTGATCAATCTCTTACTGACATCCTGTGCATCCTGTGCAGGTCGCCTCTATATTGTCACTCAATCACAAGCATTGGAAGCAGAGATGCACGGTACAAAGTTCGAGTCCTGGAGTGAACAACTCTAGGATGCAGGTACATTCAGCTGACGAGTCCCAAATGAGACAAAGCGCGCGTCGTGGATTCCACTCTTAATCCCTATACATCTCTGCTTCCAGTGGTCATTTCTAAATCTTGTAAATTCATATATTTAGCTTGAAATTGTTAGATGGAAATAAATAATGAATATTAAAGTCTAAGTATATATTATTATACCGCTTCTAAAATATGTTAATTTGGAAGTACTAAGTAATTATGCTAATTTTAGAAGAGTTTATGAAATCTAGAGATTAGTTTTATTTTGTGATTCATTTGTGGACTTCTGTAAAAAGAGCTTCCGTTACAATATTTTGTGTTGATGAACACTTCCGTTTTATTTCTAATTTTTTCATAAAATAATGTTTTTTTCCTTATTCAGTTCTGACTCTCACTCGTAAACTAACTAAAATCAGTTGACTTTGCTGAATATGTTGAAATAAGTTGTAAAAATGGGATTACGCTAATAAAAAAGGAAACTGCAAATGAACTAGAGGTGATACCGGTTTCCGAATACTTCCGAAAAACTTGTTGTAAAGCATTCCTTTATGCAAGCTACAATGGCTGCTACTGTACATGAACAAAAGCTTACATCTTCACACAAACCAAGAGAATGCCTTTCCGAAATAAAATTTTCTAAATTAATTATCACAGTCTAGCGACACAGTCATCCCAGTCTACCAGTAAGGATTTGTTTTATACATTTGTTGATATTCGTAAATAAATTCTGATCAGTTTATGTCGGCTTGTTTTCATCCCAGAATCCAAGGTAAGCGTTTTATCACATTCCAGACTCGTCAACTTGCCATACCTAGATAGTCTGCTCAGGATGAACGTTTACAAATAAAGTCTTACTAGTTGTGGTACTGAATATTAAAACGGGAAAATAAAAACTCCTACAAAATAAATTCGTACCCGTTTCATAGGCTAGTTGTTATTTGTACGCAGCGGCTCAACGGACGACGAGTTGGTATTTGAAGCGAAATTTACAGGGTTTCAGTCTCGGTGTGAACACCAACACACAGAAGTAAATTTAGTTGACGGGACCAATAAAAGACGAAATACCTTTTCTGAATTGCACTGCTAGCCACTGCTCATTTATGCCAAATTTTTTCCTCAGGTTGATAAACTCATTAAACAAAGAAATCTAAACAAAATTCTATCATCAAATATTTACATTGTTTATAGCTGTGCGTTGTAATGAAACGGAATTGGATAACACTATTCCTAAAAACGCAAAGTTAGTTACTGCACGCAATCGTATCACGGAACAAGTATTTGGCCTACATCAGGTTAATCAATTCTATTCATATGGAAATGTGATTTCTATCAGATGTAATCCTGGATATTTGTTTAATGATCGTACCACAGAAAAACAGGTATCTTGTGAATTAGTGCCTGGTTCAAATACAGAGGGAGAATATCGTGGTTATTCTGGTACAATACTACCATTACCAGCAGAATGTCAAGGTGAGTTAGGTAAATTCTTGTGTTATGTCAAAGTAGTGAGAAATCACTCATTTGTACATTTTATACTTATTTACTTTCGAGAAACTTCACGGAAAACTACTGCTCCTAAATCTAATTGTCAATGTCTGATGTAGAGTAAACCTAATACATTACTTTTCAAATAACAAATATACATGTAGATTATTCAAGGATGTAAATGGAATGAATGATTGATACGCTTTTGCTTGATGACAAGTTATTTTATCAGAAAAACAAGAAACCTCAGTCACATACAATCTAACGTTTGGAATTATTAGCACTGCACTTAAGATTCGATGGATAAAATTACTTTAAATACAAAAACAATTTGACAGATGTATGAAATCTAGAAAATAATAGGTAGTTGGTGTACTTTACATTTAATCTGTCATTTCTGTTCTTAAATAACTTGGTAATTAGTCAAGGAAGGTTATCTTTCTAAAAATTTCGTGCATGTGATCTGCTTCATAAATTTAAACAATTTTCAAACTATCAGAAGGGGTTTTGTGGAGATTTAAGTAATTTCATAGTTGAATTCATGAGTCATTTGAAACTAGACCACCATGGAAAACCTGGAAGCACTGGGCGGCCGTTTCGTTCTATTATGGGACTCCTCAACAAAGAGCATTCACGATTCCGCCCCGCGAGATTCGAACTTAAGACCTATCGGTCTCGCGCATGAACGCTTAACCTCTAGACCACTGGGCCGAAAAAAGCTTGACACAACGAGGAACATAGAAGTGTCCCATTTGTAACATGATACTAAATTTTATGAACAAAAGAAAGCTATGTGACTAGAAAAATGAGAACATTAAAAAAGATCTCCCCGAAAGCAACATGACGTTTTTACAAGATCCAAGGGAAGTCTACAGCCGGATCCCAACTAACTTCTTTAATAGTCTAAAAAAATCTACAGCAATGTTTTGAAAACACTTGTAATCAAATTTCTGTAACTTTGTACCCTCTATTGATAGACAAAAACAGTTCTTCTCATTGAACTTTTTAGAGAGATGCATTTGCTGACCATTGAGGGGGAAAGTGCCCTTGGGAAATACTCGAACAGTAGGAAAATACGGACAGGTGCTTTAAAACGAACACCAGCTATTTACACATCCATACTAGTTGTAGCTGGTTTTAACATGGCTTATTTCAGTTGCAGAGATATGACGCCACTTAGCAGTAGACGAGAACATACTAGTTGTATTAGTCAAAAATATTTTATAATCCATAATAATTTTCAATAGATCATTCCTACTATCCACTCTATGGTTAAAGACTTCTCACTGACAACCAAGAATAGTACCTCAATCCTTTCGATAGCGTTTTAAGGTTTGGAAATTCACTGTTTCTCTTTTCCGTTACTACTTCTTTCTAGATTATACTTCAGGGGCACATGAACGAATATTTATATTGATTCAGTCAATCAATATTGTTTTAGCTGTATTAGTTAACTCAACACAGACACCAACAAGAGTGAGCACTTATCCCATGGGCTTTTTAAATGAAACAGTTGAAAGTGTTATTTTTAATTGTTATGAACGGTTCTGAAGTATACGCATTATTCAAAGCGTTCAAGATAAAAGTTTCGGAAGGCAATAATTTAGCAATTGCAGATTTTAAATGAGTCAAAACTTTCAGAAGATAAGAAGCTAAAGGGAAAGAAATTAAGTTAGGAACACGCACAAATCTCATTCGACATAATTAAAGATGAGAAAGGCAAAATACAGTAAAATTACTTTGCGTTTATTAGCTAAAAATTGTAACTATTTTATTTACTTTTTGTTCAGATTGCCAAGACTTTTGTAAGAGTCTAGACTAAACCAGACGGCTTCCTAAATGACTATCACTGGTCTTTTGACCTAAATTTTGAATTCACGAGATAGTGATGAGACGTGAAAAGATGGATTACGATAGTAACAAGCAAATAAAATGGGTTTTAGTCCAGGTTTATTTATTCCCCTTTTGTGTTGCTAACGTGTTCACCTCATCGGCTGAAAAATAGAAGTTTGTTTTTTTTCTATCAAATTTGTGTTAAAACTCTATTTACATGAACTCACTAATCACGAATTTTCAAAACTGTTCAACATGCTTACATATGATAATTTTGCAAGATGTAAATGTATATAATGTGTATCCATTAGTTTCCTGATGGTGATTATCCTGGTGAAGTAAAGTGAAGATCATATTGGTTTCTATGACTAACCAACCCCCATTGTACTTTATTTATTTTTTCTAGATACTAGCATCGATAGTCTGATTTCCAAAATTATATGTTCATTTTTAAATTTTAGAGGCAACTTGTTTATATGAACAAGCCGTAATACAACCGGATTATAACATGGAACCATATTTCATTGTCATGAAAAGTAACATAGACGTGATGAATTTAACGAAACACAGTGGGGTCCCATATCCACGTGGAACAGTGATTCGATACTTTTGCAAAAATGGATATGAAAGTATTTATCAAAATTCAGGATTAAATATCACATGCGGTAATTACGGCCAGTGGACTCCACAACTAATTGGTTGTATTGGTAATCAAACATTTTTTTGGTTATTTTGTTTTTAAAATTTCCCTCTGTAGATCCAATAGGCTTTTACATTAATAATTAACAGTATGGTTGTATTTTTTCAAGCAGACGAAAATGTGAGTGATTCACTGTTTACCAGTAATAGTATATTTTACTAACTACTAATCAAAAAAACGTTGCTTGCAGTCGATAATTAGTTTGAGAGGTATATACCAAGGAATTGTAGCTATCAGTAACAAACCACAATTTTCTTCCTGCTTATGGAACAAAGATCATATAAAATGCAGAGGGAAGTAAGTTGCTCTTGGGCGTTTTATTTTATCCATAAAACGTTTTCATAAACTAATCGTATACAGGAAAACTCGGTGGCCTTTCGAAACACATTGATGACTTTATGCCATTCACTGACTTAACCCTTATTTGTTTTATGGATATCTGATGATAAAATAGCCTGTCAATCTCAAATATTCACCTGTAATAAGAATGTATCACTTAGAAAAGCATCAATTCATCAGTTTGGAAATTCTTTTCTCAGTCATTATTCCTTTGCATTACAGTACTTTATACTTACTATCAGAGCAATTAAAACTATTCTTTGATTGTTCAGCAAATGAGGGAAAACAACAGAGATAAATAAGTGTATGAGTAATGATGTATACAAAAAAAGAGTTCAACTTCATGATAAGAAAGTTAAGAATGTATTTCAGGAACAACTAGAGCAGCAGTTAGTCAACAGTGAAAGTGATGTCCACCCTGAGGTAGCTCAGCATGATATTCGAAAAGTTGTGGAAACAGCAGTGATATCTACTACTAACTTGAACCAAAAGGTTGAGAAAAACTAATGGACCCTAACGGCGTCTGCGGTACTGATTGATGCCCGTAGACTTGTCACGCCTGGCTCAGAACACCATGTGGAGCGGAGGAAGCTTAAAAGTAGGCTGATAAAAAGCATACGTAATGATCATGAGCAGTGGTGAGTAGCGAAAACAGTAGAAGAGATGGAAAACGCAGCAGTCAAACGTAACATAAGACAACTGTCCAAGCTTCTCGAGGAAACGGGTATTAAAAATATGGCTATTAGTGAAACTATCTCGGAAAAAGACGGGACTATTACTCACTTCCAATCCATGAGATTTAAGCGAAGGGCAAAACACCTTATGGAATAATTCAACTGGCCTTCAACCACACTCCAGTTACCCACTATCTCCAGTCAACCTGAATGGCGAATTGATACAAGTCTTCCAACTCTTAGTGAGGTTGTGAAGGCCGTAAGCAATGTAAAGGGAGGGAGAGCAGTAGAGTCTGATGAACTA
Source organism: Schistosoma mansoni (assembly GCF_000237925.1). Classification (NCBI taxonomy): domain Eukaryota; kingdom Metazoa; phylum Platyhelminthes; class Trematoda; order Strigeidida; family Schistosomatidae; genus Schistosoma; species Schistosoma mansoni. Next base: position 21,855,340 of record NC_031495.1, read on the forward strand.
AATCCCGGGATTTTTAGGGATGGTGGTTCAGTTTTAGCAGTTAAATTAACTGAGATTTTAGTTAAAATCTGATAACCAAGTATAATCCTGTCTAACTTAAGCTCGTAGAAAGCAAATATGAAAATAGGTAGTCTATTACGAGATTTAATGACGAAGCTGTAGAGGTCAATCATTCCTACGGTTAGCTGGAAAGAAAAATCTAATAATAATATTTACTGTTATTTCAATCATCCATTCTATTAATCTAATAAAACGTTTTTTTTCTAAAATCCACTTTTTATAGCAAGAATTGAGAAAGTCTCTGTAGGTCTTACTGGACGACTCTATACTGAACCGAAAGAAGCTGAATCTGCATCAAAATTATCTTCAATTATGTTCGTTATGGTTTTTATATTTTTGGGGATAATTTTATTGTTAGATTTAGTTACTATTGGTAGAGATTTCAGACAAATTCGGGAAAACATTAGATTACAAAGAAGAAGATTGAAACATTCAAGAAATAAAAGCAAAGTTGGTTGAGAAGAAAGTCCTTAGTGAACCATCGTATTACGGCCAATAATTGTTTATTTTTTGGCTCATTAAGAGATAAAATACATTCGATATTACCACTATTATCAAGTTACTGTTATTAAATTACAAACGTTTGTCCTTTATCAGTTTTCACTTCAACACTTTCATTGATAGATAATTTATTAATGTTATTTACGCTTCTCAAAAGAAGTCCTTCTTCAGTCAGTCATTTATAAACAACATAAGGTCTAGACTAAATATGCATAGACTTAGTCTGTGGAGTTTAATACCGGTACAAACAGACGGAGTTAATAAGAAAAAATCTGGTAAGCCTAAAAGTTAGTATCATTGTTCGGTAAAATAGGATAAAAAGCACGATTCAACAAAAATACAATGAGCGAAAACGATCGCTAAAGTCAAAATTTGAGGTGAGAAAGGAAATCAATAGACATGGGTTGCTGCGATTGATATTGAACCACATTATCCAAGGTCACCAATCATAAATAACGACTGGCTGCCAAACCCTAAAATATCAGGTCAGATCTTTGATTACGCTTCACTTGGTTAGTTTACAACTTCATTGATCAGTAATACTAGCCAATTTTTGTTTATAGTATCGCCTGTGCTAATAGTTACGTAAAAGTCAAAAGTAACACTGTAAAGAGAATATTATTTCTATATCTTGTTTCTCTGATACAAAACAATTAGATTTATTAAAACGAAATATGTAGATAAGTTTAAAATGTTGATCAGATCAGTGTCTTATTTCAATGTCTTTAATTCAGAGAACAAAAAGTCCCAACTCCATGTTTCATCAATCTACGACAATTAAATGGATTTTTTAAATCGTTTAAATAAATATACTCTTACTTCTTGCAATTCGGATTCAGAGAACAAATTTTTCGTCAAAACCCTTAAGTTAATGTCACCGTCCTAAAAGAAAGATGGATTATGATAAAAATTATTTAAACAAGTTCACCATCTTCTCTCTAAAAATGTTATCTTACCAACAACGGAAGCGTGCCATGATTGGGTAGATCTTGACTAAGTTCACTGTACGCTGGAATCTTGTTTATGACCACACTAAAGCAAAAAAAACACTGAGATGGATCAAATAAGTTTCATGAATTAACCAGATATAAGAGGTATTACATGTCTAAATTCATCTATGTAAATATATCAAACAAAGCTACATCTCCTCATTCTATTTGAACAGACATTTGCTTACCTCATTAACCTAAGCGAAACGCCAAGCGTTTTTTTGTCCTACTTTTACTTCTCTCAACAATAAAAACCCAAAATTAAGTCCTTAGTTTAAATCCAAACTATTTAGTTAACCGTGCTATACAACCTTACTTGTTACCATGTATCCATCTGAGTGTACATACATTAGTACTTTAAAGCCTGTATTTAAGCAATTCTGGTTTGATGGCCAGGGTCTAGTGGTGTAAAAATTGGAATAAATCCATAATTTCTGGATTCATCAACTAACGCACTACGTGACCAGTAAATGTGCTCTATAGACTTACTAGATATACCTTACTGATAAAGATGAACTTGAATAAGAATAAGATGTAAGACCCAACGATCTTTGTCGTTTATCAACATTATTGATTCTAAATATTTTATAACCTTTTCTGTTCAGTATATTAGCTTAGCCTAGCCTTATACGTTTTAACATATAAAACAATGGGAATGTGTAATATTAAATACATATTGCACGATGTGGCTAAGGTTCAAAAATTTAGATATTCTCTCAGCTACTCCAACTAAAATTTACATCCACTACAGTTGATAGAAGCAAAGAGACGATGAATTTTATTAGTTTTGCCGACCCATAAATCGATCAATCAACAATAACAAAAAAGTAGATTCCATTTGATTCAAAATTAACTCCAAAAACAATGGTTGAACTGCACTTTATCAAATCATTAAGTAGAAGTCGGAAGAAAACGGATGTCGTGTTCGTTGACGGATAAACATATATCTATTAACCCGAAAAACCAGCACGAATCTATTTTAGTGTATGGTTTAGTTCTGAGATTATATACTAAATAGTGCACCTAAAAAACCAGCTAGATAAATATGCTGGGAGTTTTTATGATTGAATCGGTTAAGAGTTGACACTTTGGTCCCACCGCCAACTTTCTGATTAGTTCTTCACTTTTCTAGTATAGTGAAGCCTTAAAAGTAATTAAGCTTTGAGGAGCTATATTTTTGGTTAACGTATTCGATGAAGGACTAATGAGAATTTTTGCCGTGTTTCTTTATTAGACTTGATTGTTTAAAGACTAAAAAATATATTTTGTATTATTACATGCCAGCTAAAGAAAAATAGACTACATTCATCTTATTACTCTTTCGTCATCTTAACTGATAAGCCTGTCAAGCCTTTTACCGGGCCATTTAAAAATACTCAGAATAGTTCTAATGTTGTGGAACTTTTGGTATTTTGTTGTATGGTACGGACAAAGAAATTAATGAACCCACTAAGCGCTTGTACAAAATTCTTCGAGTAAATCTGATTAGCAAGCTAACCAGTTTTCATAATAATGGGGAAATTCAGGTCTGTTGGAGATATTTTTTTATCCAAGGGAAGTTTGATATAACGTTCTTTCTACAATAACTAGCGAACAGCGGGTTATCTTATGGCGCGAAAGTGTATTGGATTTTTATCTTATACTATTCCAGCGCGTTGCCATTTTGTTTTCAAACTTAATTTCAGATAGCGCGGTAGTTTAGGACAATTTTTGGTAGCGTAGATCCACTTTATACGTTAACATAAAATGAACTGATCAGTCGGTGGCATAAGAGACCATGGAAATCATTTTGGAGAACGCAGTGCTGGACTAACCCAAATTTCCATCGGATAAGATCTATGATTCATTCACACAAGAATTCAATACAATATGATGAGTATAAAATGTTGCTACTAAGTTCATGGCCAAGTTTTTCTGAACATTAACTAGGATGATTTCAACTTTCTTCCGTGTTTTATTTTGGAACGTCATATTGAATTATCACTCGTCATCTTGTCCCACAACATTGATGTTAATAGTTCTACCCTACCCACCTTCTGTTAATAGCTATTTTAATTCAACCACAAAATTCCCTACCAAATCTACTGACGAAAAATTTCCGTAACTCCCATCAAGCAGTCATCCTCATTAACTTATATAAGTAGCAAGTGGCATCGACTGCTCTGAAAACTTATTCAAATTGGGAGCTGAATTAAGAGGCTTATCCGTTTAACAATCAAAAAAAGCTCATCTAACATAGTATTCTTATGAAGTAAACTTGAATATATAAGAAAAACAGTACAAAAATTTGGTGGAAGAGGGGATCAGCACGATACAATAAATTTCTTTTTAGTCAGTTCACATCATAACACTAAGGCGTTAGTTTGACAAATGACTAAAAGAGTGAACTTCTCAAAATATACCAACAAGTAAATGAACACGATTTGACACGAGAAGTACTCTTTTTACATCGGTTATCGATAACAAACACTGTTTTTATATTACTTTGATAACTGAAACTTTCTTATAATCAACTGAAGATTAACCAAAGAGTATGGAAACAACTATCTAAACAAAACACTTGGAAAGGGATGAGAATAAGTAATTCAGTGGTTGAAATAAAGGCTGATGCAGACTTGTTTAAACTTTTACAAGTTAAATTATTGAAATAGCCTAAAAGATACATTCCAAAATCATTTTTAACATTCATATTTTTACTAATATTTGATAACATATATAAGAAATTAATAGGAAATTCATGTACCTCGGTGCGACCGCACCCTGAAATGCGACAGACTGTTCTTCAACACTACTTAGATCAGGAACAATAGGGATCTCTGTTAATTTCTAAACACAGAAATAGAATATTACCGAGTTCTTCGTCAGATTCTAAAAGATATTTCCGGATTACGCTCATCATAAAGTCAAAGAATGATTTTACCTTCCTTCCGTAATGCTTTGCAAACATCCAGTGAATCTTCTTCAGCTCTGTGAAAATGTTTGTTGAAATATAAATAGAGTACATACCTCCTGGAAAGAGAAAACATTTATGAGTAAGGATCATCCGCCTAAAACGTATAGATACCTTCCAAACGACACGCTGTGCGAAATTTTACCCTCATTCCAACCGCCTATTTTACATTCCGGAAAGTCAGTGGTCTTATTGACATGAAACACGAAAACACCTACCTTCATATCATTAGCTTTACGTAAACTAAACTCATTCAAAATTGGATCATCTTTTTCTTTAACCATTCTTTCAGCTCTTCTGCCTTTTTTGGCAAACTATAGAGGGTTGTTTAAAGATAAAAAAGAACGGGCACTTTTGTCGACCCACTAATCACGTCCAAAGCGTCCGCCATTCCTCTGTACATTAAGTCATGACAACAGAAATATCACATTCCAAATATATATTTAGGACAAAAAGCCGATTATCTGTATTGATTTTTTTATCAGTAAACTTAACGAATTTCTAAACAGTAGAAATAACATATAGAAATCACTCAATGGAATTGGTATTAGCGCGCGTTTTAAAAGGGCAATAATTTCATAATAGGGGACGGTCAAGAAGTCACACCATGAAATCTCGCGCTCATATGACATGCTGTCACGGATTTAATGTGTCGTTATTTATCAGCCATTAACAGCATTTTCCTGTCACACGTCAATTTTCGTGTTTTTTCGCTTTTTGACATGCAACTTATGGCTTCTGCCAACTAATTGAAAGGTCCAAACCTTTCTAATAATCAAGTCTATGCCGATGAAAACTTAGCGAATTTCTGAGTATAAAAGATCAAGTAGAAACAATTTATGAGTTGACGATAATTGTGGTTTATAATGAGTACTGCTACCTTTATTCATCTAATAGATTATATTATATATATATATATATATATATTCCTATTTGAATCTCACAGCATATAAAAGGTACTCGAAGCCTAACTCCCGCTACCATTGTGTGTTTTGTTGTTCGAGTAGGACGTTGCTGATCCAAGAGGCAATCGGCCTTCTGCTGTTGGCAAGCAAGAAAGCTTAGGAGGGCTGGGCTGGTAATATGAGTACTGGTAGCGAAAAATGTGTCAGTGTATTAAATGCTGTCATGTGAATTTACACTTATTAATGTGCTGAATTACAGTCTGCTTCATCATTAGTACTGCTCTAGTAATACACCTAATCCCAAAATTTTAAATTTGTCATGATGTAACTGCCTAATCTACAAAATCTTACGTGGAAGTCACATCACTGTCTACACTGACTCGTCGTATCGTAAAAATAACCGGTATTCGACGGAGAACACATCCATCCTGGAGATAGATCAGTATGTTTAATATGAATAAAAAGTGTGTAACATAATTGTGACCACGCCTGCAAGCCCGAGCCACGCCTTTCGATGAATTGAATTTCGAATGAATCTTCCCACGTTCACCATTTTCGACTTATCATTACTTATTTTCAAAATTGTCCCCTGTTCAACTTTGAGGATTGTAGTTAAGATCAATGCCACGACAAATGTGTACACAAATTGTAAATGGAATTACTTTCTTCTGGTTAGAGTATTTTGGCGAGTTCGTTTCCTACAGGTTGGGGTCGCTAACCCGATACCTTGCCCTCCTACTTTATCCGGGTGAAGATGCTATAGGTATTGTAGTTTGACAACACTTTATCAGCAACACGTACTATAATTGAATCGTGCTCACCCAGTGAAATCGAAAATCAGAAGTGAGGAGTTTGGGAGATATATTTGATAGCTTATTAATATATTGACAAGTGACTTAACCTGGCAACGATCGCAGGAGAAGTTGAGCACAGCGTTCTCACTCGTGATCTGGTGCGGATGCATGACCGAGGCTAGTCCGTTAAAACTAATGTGGTCAGCACCCAATGTCGAACACATACAAAGCTATTGATTTTGAGGATTTATTTGCCGCCACGGCAATAGTCCCAGGGGAGCTCCAGGCAAGTTATACACAACTTGTAGTTTGAATATCCTTATCCGACCAGATTGGTCAGATGTTGATGGAACGAAGTAGAAGTATGTCCTTACTGGCCTTTGCGATGTTGTTGACATAGATGTAAGGAAAGTAAAAATCGAAGACAAGTTAAATGGGTACCTTAAGTAAAAACAACTAAGTAAAACCCATCTTATTAAGATGTATATGTAGCTATAAAATAATCCTTAGAAAAAATAGTTCATAAGTCTTCGACAACAGTGCTGACCTCATTGGTTTTACTGGACACATCCTAGTTGAAGGCGCCCGGTCAGGTACCTCGGCAGACCCCTATGTGGCACGCCATGTTGCGTATACATCGCAATAACTAGCCAACTTCTATCAAACGCTTCTTAACATATCGATTCCTTCCAAATTTGACTTCAACCCCATTCATTTTTTGACTTCTGATTTGAATGGATTGGTATTTCTAGATTATGAAGTTGTTACGGACATAAGCCATGTATAACCCAGGGTATCTTGACATCTTTATATCTGTGAGAAACGTTAGTTTAGAAAAGAAGAGTTCATGAAATAGCCAGACTACGAGGCAGGTACAGTAAAACTGTAGGTCGAAAGCATTAAAAAATCAAATGGAGGAGCCTTAAGGACGGATGAAAGGCTGCACAGAACAATGAGTTTTAACAGTTTCATTTCCCTTCACAGTATTATCTCTTCAGTCTCCAGTAATAAGGATAGGAGGCCTGTTGACTTATATTAATCCTTGCAGTTTGTTACAGTATGGAGATCCAATCTCGTTTTGAATATATCAACAGGAGGTGCTGATATTACATGCTCTGGTAGAGAATTCCAGCAATTCACAACTCGATGCGAGGAACGAAGCCCCAGACCTAGACGATATGAGCTCAGTTTTTAGACTTTCTTCGAATGTCCTCTCAAATGGTCAGTCCTAGACGGGTGGAAAACGACATATTAGTACCAAGGTCATCGCCCAGGGTACGATAAGCCAATATTGGATCACCCCGTGTTCTACGGTAAGATAACGGAAATAATTCTTCATAAGATAGGCCAGATAGACCTTTTACCATTTTAGTCCCTCGGCCTTGGACTCATTCCAGCATATCCACCTCATATTTGAAACAAGGACTCGCTACTTGAATCCCATATTCCAAATGTGGTGGCACAAAAGTCAGGTAAAATAATCTATACATTTCCTCATCCAAATACTAGAAAGATTTACGAATAGACCATAATACCCTATAGTTTCTTGCAGCAGAGGCCTTACGGTTGCTGGTTGTTTTGAGATCATTGCTTAGTATGACTCCTAGATCTTTATAGTTTCTTACTTTGGGCAGTAATACGAATCATCGTAGTTATTTAGTTGCATCGCCACACTCTTGTTAGGATTGACTTCCAGTAACCACCCGCCCATCCATGCCATTAATGAGTTGAGATCATCCTGTAATACCATTTTATCTGACATGTTGTTTATGAGTCTCCAAATCTTTACGTCATTGCCGAAGAGTAGGAAGGATGACATAGCTACAGCTGGTAATTTATTCGCATGAAGTAAAAAGAAAAGAGGACCGAGGATTGTGTCTCGCGGAACTCCACCTTCTACAGGTTCACGCGAAAAGACGGCTCCATTTACTTTTACCCTTTGTCTCCTGTCATGTAGAAAGTCACTTATCCAGTTTAGGACTGGACAACGAATTCCAAAACTTTCTAGTTTTAATTTAAGACCAGAATGAGAGACCCTATCAAAGGCTTTACTTATATCTATGAAAATCACATCTACAGGAATATCGCGATCTTTTGCCTCAGCCCAATCTTCTCTTGCAATAAGAAGATTTGTCCAACATGATAGGTTTTTCCGAAAACCATGTTTTCCCCTGGATAAAAGATCATGTCCTTCCACATAGTTTATAAGAGTCATCCAAATAATGTTTTCCACCAGTTTTACAACTGCACTAGTTTAGGTAACGGGTCAAAAGTTACTAACTAAATCTCTACTCCGAGCCTTATACACCAGACTAACTATCGCGTCTTTCCAGCCTCCGGGCAATCTGGACTGCCGCTGGGACATTTCAAACAGTAACGCTAAAGGTTCAGTGATTACATCTGATAAGGCTTTCATAATCCTGGGATGAATATCATCAGGGCCACTGGACTTATCAAGTTTAAGATGCTGAAGTAGTCCTAGGACAGTATCTTTCCCAATAACTACAAGGTCCATCAACTAGCCGCCACAATCACAATGAATAGGTGATTGTCTCACACTACTGATAGAAGAAACTTTACTGAAATATTCCGATAAAGCTCCAGCTTTTTCGACACCATTTCTTGCCAATATTAACGGATTTTCTCTGAGTTCGCCTCTTTATATATGAGAACTATATTTACAACCCATAACCAATTGTTTTTGATATGACCGTCTAGTCTTACTAATTAAAGCATTACAAGTATTCCTAATCTTCCAATAAATGGATATGTACTGTCCTAAGCCAGTAGAGATGAACATATTCTAGTGCTTTTTCCTACGTCCAAGAAGTTTCTTGATATTTTTTATTTATCCATTGTGGACGATTATTCGGTCTACGTGGTACCAAGTATGGTATGAACTAGGACGTGACTGAATTAAACTTGCCTTCAAATATATACCATGCTGCTTCGACTGATAAGCTAATATCTACTAACCAATATGTCTTAGCAGTACAATCCTGAATGGCTGATTTGTTAGCTCTCGATACATTTGAGCGAGGCTTAACGTGACCGTACATCATTTCACTAGCTGGAAAAGTGAATGATAAAACAGCGTAATCGCTATTCACTAACGGGAGAAGAATATTTATGTTGGCAATATCCTCAGTCTCATGAGTTATTACCAAGTCCAGCAGAGAACTTCGGTTTACACCAAAAAGTGTAGGTTTAGATACATGCTGTACTAATACATGCTCCATTACCGTTACCAGAAACCTACTATTAAAGGAGTTTATAGATCCCTTCATGGTCATCTCAGTCCAACTAATGTTAGGTGCATTGAAGTCTTCTTAATATCAATCATCTGTTATTTGCACTCCATACTCGAATGTGCTCTAAAATAAAGTCATCAGCTAAGCAGATTGGGCTGCGATAGATGACACCGTGTACAAATGTACAACATCCGATAGTTAGCTCACAGCTAATGACCTCACTAGTTCCACTATCATGGAATTCGCAAACAGAGGAGTGGGTATTTATATTATTGACTATGTATAAAAGGACGCCACCTTTCCTGCATCTATGTCTCTCACCTCAGAAGCAGTGGTATGCAGATAATTTTGGGGTGATGTTGAAGTCAAGGACTAACCATGTTTCCGTCACAGCTACAGTGAGTGGACTTAATTTGTCCACTAATACTCCCAGTTCATAGAATTTATGTCTTAGACTACGAGCGTTGACACATAAAACTCCTAGGGAGAGCGACCTATCCACACAGGCCTTAGTAGCATTCGCTTCGAAGACATGACTATTCGAAAACCCACTAATTGGAGTTTATTCTCACCGTTTTGTTGACGGGTTTCTAGTTCAGCTAGTGACGTCTCCCTTTTTATTCTATCTTCAAGTGACATATACGGTCCTACTCAAACGTCAGAATTGTCGTGACTACGAGCGCTACTTAACAGAAGATCACGTTGTTTCTCCGACCTTAGGATTATTTCAAGGAGTCTACATGGTCGTGGTTGAACACTATCATCAGCCTTTATACCTATTATAACCAGTTTTTGACATGAACACCTCTAGAGTTATCTGGTAATATGGTACGGATATATTCTCCGAGCCTCTCCAAAACATGGGCGTGTCTAGTTTTGGGATCTGGATCGTTCGAGTCTAGCAGTTTACTCACAACGATATTTGATGAGATTGAGTTCTTCTCAGTCACGCCAGGGTGGTGTTTTGTCTTACTATCAGAGTGTGGTAGTGCATTGAGTGACTCAGAATGCGAGTTCACCAATGAATCGCCAACCATGTGCTTATTACCTTCAGCTTTTTTCTTTTCTTTTTCTCCGTACTACCGTCCATTTTCCATCACTCAGGACAGCCACATCGGGACTATTTGGAACAGTGACGGTTTTATCCGGGCCCTCGATTTTTACTGGAGATGCATGATTGCTCATGTCAATATCAAGTGTGATTCACTCTTCGTTAGTTGTAAAGAAGATTTCACTTTTCTATCAATCACTGTAGGTTGTTTAAAGTGTCTTGTAACAGCACGTACAGCACAGACACAGTCTTCACTGTCAGTACTTGTGTCACCAGCGCAACTACTATTGTTCTTTTTACAGGCCAGAGCTAATAGGCTCATAGCCTTGTGGATTAATATCGGCCTATTTGTACAGCAGAACATACAAAGCCAATGCTAGTTAGGCTTAGAGCATCTTTTGTATGCAGCGTGACTAAGACGGGTATACATCTTGTGGAACGACTTTTTACATTCACCACACTGCATACCTTCATCCATGTAGAATAATCAGTTCGGCTGTCCATATTTGTAAGTACTGCCAACCACTGTAGTCAGATTAGGGTTTAAAACACAATATGATCACATTAGAAACACAAGTGTCAGAGTCAATGCGAAAGAAGGTACCACGAGACAAAGTTTTCAACAAAATTTTAAGTGTTGACTAAAATAATTCAAGTTAAAGTAGGCCAAGAATGCTTTTTGATGCAATAAATACACTAAAGCAACGATAATCACAAGTACGAAATCACTACCCTACTTTGAGTTACAAACTTGTCGTTTTATAGTGGCTCCTTTCAGTGTACGCAATGAAATTTCACTCTTACTAGAAGTTCCTCTATTCAGACTAAAGACAAATGTTAAAATCCTTTGTCCTCATTCTTCTTGAATGAATTGTATATTGAAGGGACGCGCGTTATGCGGTTGTCGCAATTTTAATTTCGTTGGAGGTTTCCCTTTGTTAGAAGATATTTAATTTTTGGACTAATGTTGTTTTATGAGCAGTCACTATTATTTTTTGTGTAAACATGTTCGAAATACTTCTTAACCACTAGAAACTGTTGGTTTCGTCACTGCTATGTTTTTAAAAATCCGGGGTTGTGCATCGATTGAATTATTTATATCTCTCATGGTTACTAGGTTTCACCAAAAGCACACATTGTGAGTAAACAAGCAGCTCAGCTCCATAATCTATGGATGCGATTTCATAATTTTTTATAAGTGGCAAGTTTTCATTAATCACAATTTCAAGTTGACTTCCTGAATAAACTATTACCTAAAGGTCCTTTACTTGAGATTAAGGTAAAACTTTAAAGAAAAACAAGTCGAATGATGAAAAATCCTAAAGGGATTTGTTAGTGCTCGACTCTGTGTTCCTACATATGAGATTTTAAGGTCGTCACAACTTGTCCGACAGCTAATATTTGCCTATTTAACGTTGATCAGTCCCTGATTTGAATGGAATTCTTATATTCTAAAACGACTTAACCAGGTACCCGGGTCATAAATATCTTTGTTGAGCCATCGGTTTGTCCAACTAGCTCCATTATCGTAACCATCTGGTTACAATAAAGGTCTTACGGTCTAGATGTCAGTAAAAGATATGTGAATAATATTTCAGCCACCAAATCACTAATGAGTATGCCACACAAATTATTGAGTCACAAAATGGATAGAGCGTTCCAAATGGTTCTATTATTATTATATTAATACATAAACATTCGTACGAGGCACCAAATATATATGCGGCACACAAATCATTTCATGTGTGTGAGGGCTATAATACTGCCTGGGTGCCCAAACCAAAGCACGTCCTGAACAGAGCAAAAGGAGGTTACGCTTAGCGGGCTTCCGTATCTAGTTGCAGTGGACCACCAATACCTTCAGGTAAGCACCCAGGTATATTTTTCGATGAAAGTAGAAAAATCAGTAAACTATAGCGAAATACTGTCCTGAGTCCTCAAAAATATGTCTAGTCTTCTAAAAGACTTCGGGAAGTCGCTTGGGCCAGCTCATCCAGCAGCAGATTCCAGCATTTGACTACACTTAAGGAGTAGAAAGTGTGCCTACAGTCCGTTCTTCTGTGTCGTCTTCAGTTTCTGGCTGTTAGTCAGTCAGTCACAACGTAGAACTTCGTACGTGCGTACATCAGTTCAAGTCGCCATACCACATTAGCACAGAGATGCAGTTGTCAATTCAAATCCCACGGTGGTAAACACAGGGCATTACGGAATAATGGTAAATCAGTTGATGAGGTCATGAATCTTCATCAACTGAGATGGTTGGGCCACGTGTTACGTATGCCTGAACACCGATTAACACGACGCGCAATGATGACTAGTATTGGGGATAGTTGGAAAAGAGTTAGGGGTGACCAAACCAAAGCGTGGCATCAGTGTTTGAAGTCACTAATTTCTAGTCTGAGCCGTGTTGGTAGATGAAGACCACTTGGCTGGGGTCCGCGTGACTATCGTAACCAATGGTTGGAGATTCTGTGTGACATGGCTGAAAATCGATCACGATGGCGTGGGTGTATACACTCTTTATCTTCCCTTAAACCTTAAGATTACAATTGCTTCATAACGTTCTTCCTTCCTATGATATATCCTTATATACAATCTATCTTTTGTATATTACCACCACTAAATTAACTATTTCTATGAATCCGGTGTTCATCTTGTTGTGCTAACGAGATATAGCAACTTGGACCGATGCCTAAGTGTGCCTGGTCCTACGTTGTAGCTGACTGACTGACCCGCTGCGAGATGGGGGCAAGACGTCCCTGGCGGTCTCTATATTCGGATGGATACATGAAAGTATCTTGATAGGAAAAACAAAACTCCCTCTCCCTAAGCTGTACCAGGTCTTCCGGGGGCATATACATTTCTATCCCATTTGCCCCTGGGTATCCTGCATGAAACTGCTCCAAATTAATTCCCAAGTTGTTTTTAACTTACCGTTCTAGCCATTCGGATCTGTTATCAGTCAAATATCGTTGAGGTTCAATATTATTCAATCCTCATGAATTGTAAGTCAAAAAAATACATATGCCTATTGTATTTTGCGCTATTAGTTAATTAATGTTTAGCTATCCCTCATGTATTTTTTTGATTCTCAAACTTATCCTCTTCCAGAGCTGTTATCTAAATTAAATCAAATGAATACCAGATACATTTACTGGTTTTTCAAAAGAGAAATTATTTAGCATGTAGTATTAAATGTATCTCTAGTACATAATAAATGTGCATCAAGACATATTTTCCATCGCAAATGTTTTTATTGGCAGTCCTACCGCTTATATTTGGAAACAGGAACCACTGTAAATCCTACAACGTGAGGTGAAAAATACTGGTGATAAGGATCTATTTGACCCTCGAAATAGATTAAGCTGATATAGTAATACACTACGTGTTAACATGATTTGCTTAGTCAATTTAATAGTCAGGTTTGTGTTAATTAAACAGTGGTATTCAACATCAGTTAATTGATAACGCCTTGTGAACATATTTACTATATCATACAATTAAGCATCTATAACCAGCAGGTATAACTAATTGACGAAGTCAAATTATGACTCCTGAAGATCTAACTACATGTAACATGTAACCATATCACTTTGGTTTGTCAAACAAATGTGGTTGCCAGGACATCTTACATATGATTCGTTATCTAACGGAGACTAAATTTTTAGATGTAAAAGTAGCTCAAGATCTAGCTATGAAAATTCAGTAGTATCAAACAATTTACACTGGAAATCATTGACGATAATGATTGTTCTGTTAGATTAGATGGCTCCATTAAGATTAAAGAAAACAATGTCTTTACGTAGCCCCTAGCTGTATTTAGACATTGTGGCTTGGACGCAATAAACAATGAAGTCTACCATCAGTTAAATGATTTCAAGAAAGTGCATCCGACAGATATTGTAGTGCTACCCGGGAGTTCAAGCTCACAAGGCATAAAGGGTGGTCATTTTTCCCGGTTCAAATAACAATGACCGTCTCCTACAGCTTTATGCAGACTAAAACTTGTTTCTGACCCGTTCCCCTCCCCTTATTTATGTATCAATGTTATTTCTTTATTTTGTTGGTGTTTAGCTTTTTGATCCTTAGTTGTACCAAAACTTTTGTTTACTAAATGAAATAAAATCAAAAGCTACTATTTCGCGAGTTTTAAAATTTGGGTTTCATATACACTTGAAGTTTTGAAAATACTCGAGAATCAGCACTCGGAAATTTTTGTAAGCAGAATAGTGTGCGTGAAGCATACCCTGCTTCATCGAATGACCTATGTAGTGGGGTTTTATTTCGTGTTATAGCACTACTCACTAAACACGGCGTGATGCCTGAAAGATGATTCTAATCTAATGTCATATATATATATATATATATGCTTTTTCTGTCTTCAATAGTTGCATTTCATAGTCATGGACCAGCATAGACTGAATTGTTGATGAATACATTTATTTTGGTGAAAATTTTGATATTAGTTTAACTACAAGTGACGTCAAAAGTAATAACAATGAAGATTTTAATTTCATTGCTCCAAAGTTTTGACAACTATTTGTTGCAGTGTAAACACTCCTGTTTATATGAATATCCATCATTATCTAAGCAATTAATCTTGAAGAGGTTGGGCGCTGAGTGTGTACAAGTGGTTATTAATCCACAGGGTAATTAATTACCCTAAAGAAGTCCAGAATCGATTATTGAACGAAACGTTGGAATAATATAAATTTTAGTCAACCAAAAAATATGTCTACACTTATTTTTGTAATACTGAATAAATTGGTTATATTTCTACTTCATTGTACCATTAACAACGGAGACCGAAACCTGTAATGGTCAACAAGTGCAACCTTTTGTTAAGGCGGGTGTAAAATGAGTAGTAGCTATTGCCTAGTAAATTTTATTCCATTTTACTTTAGCATTCAATGACCAGGCGTGTGCCTTGTGTGGAAAGGTTGTTTCTACTAAACACGGTATGGCTAGGCATTTAAAAATTGTTCATGAAGGTAAGTTCTGAACATTGTATGTTTATACATATTTTCGAATATAGCGTTGTCTAGTTCTGCAACGAAAATGTTTTACTTTTTAAAACCCGGCAGATAGAGGGCCTATATTTTTCCGCTTAATTGATCTTGTCAACATTTATTGGTCGCTAAAGCACATAATAACCCTAATTTATGCGTCATCAATTAGGCAGCCAATAATACCCTTAATCGTCATGGATTTCATGTGATTTATAACGAAGGTTTGAATATATACCGTAGATTATTTGAATTTATATCTCTACGTTTAGGCCTTCTTCATTTTGTTTCACAAGAGACTTAGCATATGTGTATACACTTTCAGCATTGTTTGCGTTGTCATATTTGAACATCGTCAAGGATCAAACGAAGAAACTGACTCGTTCATCAACCGTGCGAGTCTAAGCATTTCGGAATAGACGTATAGTACTGCTAAAGAAAATAGTACAGACATGAGAAATATCGTGAGGTTAAATCCTTTAGCTTTCATAAACATTTAGGTAAGTAAGAATCAAAGTGAAATATCCCATAGAACTCTACTAATCCGAATTTATCTTTACTATTCGTAAAATTATCTTAATTTGCTAATCATTTTTGTTTTTTCTTATGTTATGCCTATTTATTAAAAAATCAATCCAACTGTCATTATTGCTTGAAAACACAGGTCTCGAAGAATGTAAATGTGACTCATGTGGACGAAAGTTTACCACAAAATTTGCCCTCCATCGGCATATTCGAAAAGTTCATGAAGGTGAGTTAAACAAGATACCATACAAAACCCAAAATTCATGTTTCTAAATCATGTGATGACATAATATGAAGCCGAACTTCTAGATTAATGTTTAAAAGTTTTTGATTACCAATTTGATAAGTGGTTTTCTTTCGCATTTGTTCTTAATCTTAATCTGATACACTAAGTTTTAGCACGCACTGCTCACATTTAAAGATTTATATTTGTGGTGTGGGTTACTTACATCCACATAAGTAGTATATGATGATGGTCAGGCATAGGATGTATTTAAGCAGAAGATCAATAAGGAAATAACGGGAACGAAACGCGATTGGTATGAAAATGCATAAACAATAAAATCAGAGACAATGGACTGATATTAGCAGAAGGAACAGTCAAGATTGAGACGACTGAATGATAGTTTGCAAATTAACTGTTTACTGTATGGTTGTCAGATTTTAGTGAGATATTCTGTAGTTTTATGCTCAAATACATTCGATTGTCCACATTCGTGTTCCTGTTCATTACACATTTCCATTATTTTTGATATTATTGTACCATTCTAGCTAACTTCAAGACCAGTGTTCTAATTCTATAAATTAGTTCATTGGGAAGATGATACAGTAAATATGAAATTCCGATCTCGGTATTCCACACTTTACTATCATCGCTTGTTGTAAATGTCCCCAGATCCTATAGGTCTATCTTTTACGTGCAGAAAGATACAAAACGTTTTGTGGAATGCTAACATTTAAGTCATCAGGTGGACACATCGGGCTTTCGACTTCTACTTTGCCCTTTTCAAAGTAAGATAAATTTACACTATTACGAAGAAAGTCTTTTATCAATACTGACCCGTCGTTTACCCACCCTTCCTCATTAAACAAGTAACTCTGTTATTTATCATGGTAGATTTGAGTACTCAAGTAGGAACGGTAAATATAATCTCTCACACCCAAGCAGATGTCTTATGTAACAAGGCAGAAGTATACCTAATTGGCTTTAGAAAAAATTAAGTTCATCCAAATTGTTAAGTACTTTTATATTTTCCAATTTCCTAAGGATCGTTTTTATTTCCAAATATTTTTAGGTATATCAGAACTTGTTCTTCCTTGCGCTTGTTGTGGGAAGAAATTCTCTGCCAAACATGGTCTAGAGCGTCATATGAGATTGATACACGAAAGTGAGTATTCTCACACCGGCTTTAGCATTTGACATTCTATTACTTGATGAACACTTACTACCGTTTTCAAATATTTTACTTAGGTGCGGAATTGTGCATTTGCCCTTTGTGTAACAGGAGTTTTTCAACCAAGTTTGCCTTTAATCGTCACACAAAAACTGTGCACTCAGGTAATTTAATCCCTATTACCCTCTCAAAGTGTTGTCTAATTTTCTGAGATCATTAATATTTGTAAAACTTTGCATCTTTCTACATATTTTTGTAAACAAGATCCAAGATTATTTCAGTTATCAGTATAAGCGCAATCAACAGTGCATAGGCCTAACCACAAATCTTATCTTTCTAAAACTGTATAGATTCAATCAGCTTATGTTCCCCGTGTAATATGCTATTTCCATCGAAGTTCGCTCTTCTTGAACACAACCTTACGGTCCATAATAGTGAGTTCCCTACTTTTTGAATTTCTCTATGATTAATTGTGAAACAGTACTAATTGAACATTTGGCTTTTCAGCTTCAAAGGTGTTTGCTTGCCATGAATGTTTGAAGTGTTTTCCTGATACAGAGTCACGAAGAAGCCACGAACAAAATGATCACGGTGGTAAGTAACCTATTTGATAAATTTGCGTAACCGTAATTGACTTAATTATTTATAATATTTGTGACCATGAATAAATAAAATCGACCTTCGGGTATTCAGTACACTAGAGTTAAGCAGAACTTTAGTTGTCTTTTCGTTATACGGGAGCAAACAGTCACCTGGAAGTGGACAGTAAATTCCGAGCATATGACCTAAAGCACTTAATGACTCCGATTTAACATGCAAAGCTGTTAACACATATAACGTTACTTACGCCTATTACAACACGTGGAGGAGCATAAAACGTAATTTCTCCTTATTATGTTTGAGTACCTACTTAAAAAGTGTCCAAATTAGGACGTATACTTATGTAGCTCAAGACCTTTACAAAAAAAACTGAATCATTTAGTCAGCTTAGAGTAGATTAAGATCTACCAACCGAACTTGTAGCACAACTTGCGAGTCCGTTGAAATAAGACTGGTGAATACTTCTCATACTAATAGATGATTTCCTCCTATTGTCTTTAAATTGAAAGTCACAACAAAAAACTAGAATTATCAGTATCTTTTACATATGTCAAGCACTCTTGTACTATAACTTCATCAATCGCCCACATCATACGACTATTTCTCGCTACCTTTCACAAATAACTTTATGGCTATATGGTGTTAAAAATGCGATTAAAATCCTTCAGATTTCATTCGTCATACTTAAACCATGTTTTGTCGTTTACCAGTACTAATCCTAACATTTCGACTCATTTGATCTCGTCTTTTTAATTTCTTTTCTATGACATTTATGAAATTTAACAACTTGAACTTATGCGCATTTGTACCTAGTCCTACTTTATTTGCAATAAGTTGATCTGTCACAAATCCATCTTGTAAAGTTCAGCACACTTAGATTTATGTTGAATTAAATCGTGGAAGCTTGTATAAGTCAGTCAGCTACAACGTAGGACCAGGCACATATATGCATCGAGCCAAGTTGCCATACCTCATTAGCACAAGAAGATCAACATAGCTCGATTGGTTCATCACGATAGGCAAGCCCGACCACCACGTCAAGGTAGCAGCAACTGTTGCATATAAAACTAGCTTACGAAATGTACTTATCGTGTCTGTACAGATTCAGACTATATTGTCTAGTATTGTCACGCCCACGTGAGTTATTCTAGCCTTCAGACAGACCAATTTATGCATTTACCTGAGTCATATTTCGACTTTTTCAAATATTCGCTTACTACCTTACGAGTGTGTATTGCTTACACTATTCCTCACGTCTTCAGCGTATGTTTGTCTAGCTATTAGTATTGTATCACCTTTTATCAAATTGAGTAGGCATGTTTGGCTTTTCCAGTCTGCTTCGCTTTCTCGCTTCTCATCTTTACTATCTTTCTGTGTATACGGATGCTCGAAATTAATTAATTCTATCTAATACGTATTTGGCTTTTCATTTCCGCCGTCGCTCAGACGGGGTTTGTTCGTCTGGAACGGAGTCAGATCACGGGCCACTAAGAAATGAATAACGTGCTTTTAGGTTAACACCTTCCTCAATACATGCAACTTCACATAACCTCAACAATTCTAATTCAAAACTCTCATAAGATAAAGTGAATAACTCAATGACCCAGCAGAAACTCACATGCATGGCTTTAAACCAAACTTTGCGTGTGAGGGCTACATATAGTATATTATCGAGTTGTTCAAACTGAAGTAGATATAACAGGATTCGGATATGTGACTAAATGTTGGGTGCTAAACTGCTTGTTGATCATGTCTGTGTTTTAGTACCAACTAATGTTTAGATATGAAACAGATTACATTGAAATTTAGTACTCGTGATACTTAAAAGAATTGTTTTATATGGTTTAAATCAATAGACGGCAAATGAAATGCATTTTTCCCTACATCCAGTGTAATAGCTTCTGACTTTGAAAACCCAGAAAACTGAAATACCATTGACTACATAAAGGCTGATGTAAATATTACCGAGAAATATTCAGGGAAGGATATAGGTACTAAGTTACATTGAAAACTAAATGAGGTGACGAGACTTTGTAAAAACATCCTACTGTTTGCTGAGATATTACAAAAAATACCTATCATGCAGCTGTTCCCTATACTTTATATACCGCACAAAAGTTGAAGAAACGGTACTTAAGTAATGTTGATTAATGATTAATAATCCTTCGTTTTAATTATTCATTTTTTTTGTAGTTGGGACTTCAAACATGTATTCGCCAACGACACAGTCATCTTAAAATAAAAATAAATTCGTACGCTCTGTTACGCTTCCAACAAGCTACTTGAATAATGTATAGAGTGATTTTGTAAATCGTATTGTTTACAAACGAATTTCTATGCATTTTTGGTGTATCAGGCACTGTGACCATGTACATATAAATAATATTGTTTTTTTTCTTTTTTGTTCACCCTAAATTTTGTCGATAAATATCGCAGCGTATTACATTATATTTCATGAGCTTATACACAAGTTTAAAAGTCATGAATATATCAGAATTGCTCTCAAGCACTTTATTGGTTCTTTTGCATTCCCTGATCATCTGAGGCAATCATTATTTCCTAGATGAACTTTTTTTGATGCTTTTTTTATTGTTTAGGGATTTAGCGCAAGTAGGACAAAACCATCGACCTTTCGGTGCAACGGTTAGGTTCACGCAAGCGTAGTGAAACCATTCGAAGGGGCAGTCTGGGGCGTCGCATGCTATCATGTCACCATAACTCACATCTCGGCATATGCAGTAACGCTTGTAATCTTCATCATCATCTGGTGGGTCAGTAGAATCTTCTGGTTTCGGATTTCCACTAAATTCATACGTCTGGTCGTCAAATCCATGCTCCAGCGTTGCATTGACACTAGAATTGGGTGAATCATCGAGCTTTCCGAACTCATCAACCGTAAGGTCACATGCTAGACCTATCCTATCATATCTTCGCGGGTATCGGCGTTTTTCCCGAGTACTAGAGAAACTTGGCGTTAAACCGTGCCATCCGGGTGAACTGATGTTGTCTGTCACTTGATTATCAATTGAACCTGTCCTTGGTGTTAAATTGAGCTTGTCACGATCTGCAAAGTTAGGTTCTGCTGTGTCGTAAAACAAATGACTACTGGAAGAGTTAGCACTTTTAATAACACGATCGTGCATTCCAGTATGGGTTTTAGCATCCAGTGACATGTCTGGTAGCAAGCATGGGTTGCTTTTTAAAATTGTGGGGAATCCAGAACTTGCGTTGTGACCGTTTATAGTATCCTCTTCAAACTTTGTAACTCCTCCAGTTTGTGGATTAACCCTGTAAAACGCGAAACAAAAGATTACCATGGGTTTTCGGTAACATCATATCTGATTAAAAGAAAAACTCAGAATGCTCACAAAAACCGGGTTTATTCTCAGGGTAAATCCATGTAAAATATTCAATGCAGCGAAAATGTGTATCTTTGTTACAACTATTAACAATTATTTATGAATAGTTTTGAGCTATCATCTACAGGTTCTAACCACTGATAAGAAATGTCGATGACACAAATTGACGTAAAGCAGATAACTTAAATGATTATTTAAGATAAGTAAATACTCTGAAGTCCTAACGCAGACTATTTAGATTCAGTTGTATCATTCGATTTCTTAACGTAGTACTTAGTAGGTAGTCTAACCCTAACTTTTTTAAATGATGTTAATACTCGCTGGGTCATAACATGGCTTAAATGAAAAACTAGTAAAGCCTGTAAACGTAGTATTTGGAGATCATTATGAAATTTACTTATTTTAAAGGGATAACAAACATGGGAGATAGTATACGTAACTACCTAGTAGTTGTTGGAGTCCTAATTATAAGAGGCTGATTCTCGTTAAACTATATATCAAGTCATTCTCAAAAATATTCCGGTTACTTCCAATAAATTTAAGGAAACTGTAATTTCTTGATGATGGTCATAACTGCACAAATTCTACTGTTTTACTAGAACGTTGTCATTAGGCGAAAGTCAATATCGTGCTGAAGTCGTTGATGACAGATTATCCAATTGTATTCTCATCATTATCAACACTAACTGAAAACCGTGAAAGTTGTATTTGATCGTAATTAGGCGTCATAAAGCTAGGATTTTCACACTAAAAACGAAAGGAGACTTTCCCAGGCAATTCATACATTTTAAATTATTTAAAGGGAATTCGGACTCACGCGTCAAAGGTTCGGTCGTATGAACTGTCACTGGACTGATGGTCCAAACATATTGAGTCTACATGAGAAAATGTTTTCAAGAAAGTAAAGTGAAATTTGACGAGGATTATCCACTTAAATATTGGTTATTTCGTACGTCAACATATGGCATAGAAAACTTCGAAAAATATATGTACTTGTGGCATCTTTAGGATCCGTGTTATTAGCAAATACTTGTTCTCTTTTCTGAACACAATTGTAAAACGAATTTCTACAAACGTACCTCGAATATCTGCTACAAACCCGGGCTTTAACATTTATAAAACTGTCAGCATAAGTTTATAGACTGTTGAGTTTCATTCAATGTAATGAACCGACCAATCTTAAATTACCTAGAACCCATATACTGACAATCATGTGCTTGCGCGCGAGAACAAAAGTCCTGAGTTTGGGTCAACGTGCAGAGTCAATGATGTGTGCAGTTTGGTCCTGTGCTAGAACGGCGGCCGTCCAGTGCTTTCAGATTTCCAATGGTCTAATACTGATAAGTTTATGAAGTAACCACCTCTGTTGCTCGGCCGCTGCTGCTACCTTGACGTGGTGGTCGGGCTTGCCAATCGTGATGAACCAATCGAGCTATACTGCCTGGAACAATCGTTCCTCAAGGTCCTACCATGCCAGACAGGTCAGTTGAAGAGCGGTTAGACTACAGGCAGCAAACCCAAGGTCCGAAGGCGAAGTCGCACTGCTAACTGTACAGAGGTGTGACTCTCAGAAAACCACCATAACAGCGACGCTGCCTACCCACAAGGAGGGGTGGGTTTGAAAAGATCGACCTTAAAGATGCACATTTCGCCTTATCCCACGGATATCCGTCTCCGGCGGTAAGGTCCCAACAAGTACGGAGCTATCACAGAAATTACCCACAAAATGGTCGTGTGTGAACGGCCTCAAGTAGTTGTCCCTTGGGCACTGCAGTCATGCTCTCAGATCACTTAGACCACTTTTAATCCAATTTCCTTTTCAGGTACCTCTAGAAGAACCCTTCCACGGTGTGAGCAACCTTGAACAGCACTCAAGATCACCGTATTCATAATCAATCTCCTTCAAACAGCTGTGGAAACAGAAGTATTATCTACTAGTAATTTAAACCAAAGGGTTACAGAAAGTCAATGGATTTCTCCTAAGTCTAATGCACTGATAGATTCTCGTAAACTCATCCCATCGGGCTCTGAACACGACAAAGAGCGAAAACAAATCAGATCTAGGTTAACCAAAAGTTTACGGAACGATCGTGAACAGTGGTGGGCAACCGAAAGCAAAAGAGATGGAAAAGGCAGCGACTGTAGGCAACACCAGACAACTATTCAGACTAATAAAAGAAACCGGAATTAATAAGTCAAGTGTAAGCGAAACAATCTCGGAAAAAGACGGCACTCTCATCTGCTCTCAGCCCAGACGTTTAGAACGATGGGTGGAACACTTCAGAGAAAACTTTAGCTGGCATTCAGCTACTGCACAACTACCCACTATTCCCAGACAGTCTGAATGGAACATTGAAGTAGGTCCCACTACCCTACCTGAAGTTCAAAAGGGTATAACTAATCTGAAACGCGGAAGGGCAGCTGGCACAGATGGACTAACTCCAGAGGTCCTTAAATATGATCGTCCAGTTTCAGCGATCAGCTTGACTAGTATTTTAGCTAAAATCTGGGAGTTGGACGTAATCCCATCTGACTGGTCTCAATCACTGATTGTCCTAATATATAAGAATCGGAATCATCCTGTAATAATCATAGACGGATTAGTTCGACTAACATAGCATATAAAATACTAGCCTCAATAATTATCAGGCGCCCAACTAAGACTCGTGAACTGCAAACACGACAAAATCAGACTGGTTTCAGACCTGGTCGTGACTGCATCGACCACATATTTACTACACCTCAGATTTTAAATCACAGACATGCTTATCGGCGTACAACAATGATAGTTTTTCTTGAATTAAAGGCATTTGACTCTGTACACCCAGAGGTTCTATGGCAGTGTTTATCATTGAAGGGTGTACCTCAAAAGTACGTAAACCTTTTGAAGACTCTCTACTCGAACACTACCAGTCGAGTGAGAGCTTATGGCGAACTGTCATCTGATTTTGCAACCTAAAATTGGTGTCCGACAAGGTTTTCCACTATCTCCATTTTTGTTTAACTTCATCATAGACCTACTGCTGGAAATAAGGTTCTCGTCGTCTGAATTTTCAGGGATCGATCTCCTTCCAGGAGGTCCACATATCGACTTAGAATACGCTGACAAAATGCAGAGTTTTTCGATAGCACTGAGTGATAATGCAAGGATGTTTTGGATGCGTTTCTCCCCTCTAGAGGTAAATTGTTGCTCCAGGACTGGCCTGCGTCAACAGCTGAACTAAGGATAGGGAGTGAAGTAGTCGAACGCGTCGACAACTTCAATTACCTTGAAAGTCTGATCAACGCTAAAGAATTGATGTCTGACGAAATCTGTGCACGGATTTAGAGAGCTCGTTTGGCTTTTGTCAACTTACGTCTCCCATGGCGAAAGCCAGATATCCGTCTATCAATTAAGGAACGAGTATACTGTGCGGCAGTTTGTCCTGTTTTACTTTGCGGCCGCGAAACATGGCCATTAAGAGTAGAAGATACTCGTAAGTTGCTAGTATTTGATCATAGATGTCTTGGAAATATTGTCGGCGTTTGCTGGGATCACAGGGTAAATAATAGCGAGGTTAGACACAGTATTAGGGAATGATGGTAAATCAGTTGATACGACCAAAACAAAATATGGCATCATTTCATAAAGTCACTAACTTCTGGTCTGAGCTATGTCGGTAGATGCAGACTACTTGGTTGTTTTTAAAGCTGTTCAAATTTTGACAAGGGTTCATCTAAGGAATGCGCAAGTAGAGAACCGCTCATATGTGTTTGTTTTTCAATAGTGTTTCAATTGGCGTCAGTTTTTTGAGAGACTTGTTTTTAAACTCCAGTCTTGTTGATTTCTAACTCTGTAGTTGGTTCAGTTTTCCGATCTTTACCACTATCGATTCAAAAGTGGATAGATAGCGTGAAAAGAGTGACTTGATATCGACGTCCGCTTCTTTTATGCGAATACGTGTTGTCTGACGTAACGTCGCACTTATGTGTTTATCGACTCTGTTGGGTTCACAGTTTTACTGCCCTTACTTGACAACCAGGAATCAGTGGGGTCCCGTGGTCCTACTGCTTAAACTTTGAGACTGGAACCACTTGGATTTGCGCGGCATAAAGTAAGAACATTAAAAATTGGTGTAATGATGCTTTACTGACTCTTCAAAAACACATCCTTAAGCAAATCCCTAGATGGCGTCATCATAAGGCTATCATACATTCATTATATACTAAGTTTTATACAACTAATAATACCCTATACAGCTTGAGAGAATTATTTCAACTGAGAACACAGGCAACAGCATACTTATAACTGAATGCCCTGTGGTATTATTTGACGGATGAGAACTTTGGTGAAAAGCACTAAATATAGTATCCAAGCCAAGAAAAATTACGCATAAATCTCACAAACATCAGTAGTTAGTAAACAATGGGTTTTCATGTTGCTGGATATCCATTTTATCTAAAGTAGTAGTAAGTACATAATTCAAATGCATGCGCACAAGAAAAGATGCTGAGTTTTGCTTTATAGGACACAATATTAATTTGTTTTACTATTGAGTGAAGTGGGGGTATATTAAGAAATGTAGACTTACTTTCGTCAATTGACTTAAGAGGACTTAGACCATCCGTATGAACAGGGTTCTTTCTGTAGGAACCTGTATCTTGAACATGACATCCAGAAGTTGAGATTAAACTGGAGTTATTGAAGGACTTTTGATCACCATTTAGTGAGAATTTAGTATTTTCCAGAGACGGCACTCCTCCCGATTGCATGGGTCTCATGCAAGCAGATTTAAGTGCTGCTCTGAAAGCCGGCCCAACCAGTCGTCTTCTCACTGAGAAGTTATTTTTGCAATGACTAGATTGCTGAAATCGCAGCCTTTGTCTTCTACCTAAAAGCGTATGTTAATTAAGAAATAACCAACGTTCTGCCTTCGAATTCGTTGTTATCGCTTTCCCCAGTGCATTCTGAACTCCTTGGGTGTAATGTGCTTAATAAAATAACCTACTTTTTTCTATTTGTTCTGTTATTCCTGAATTGTCAGCCTCTAACTCAATTCGGAACTTCTCCAACTCAATATCTAATTTTCTCACTAATTTACGATACTTTGAGATAAGAGTTATAACGAATTGTCATACTATGCTATATATATTTTCCACTATTTCTCGTTTGTCCTTGCAATGATTGAGTGCTCGCTCATATTCCTGTTGAGATTCGTGATAAAATGCCACACGTTACCCGGGTAATATTAAGAATCTGAGTACTTTTCTCATATTCTAAGAGTTTACCGAACCTGCAGTTTTCAAAAAATGTCTGGATGGTTTCTGATAATGAATCTAAAATATCTTAAAAATTGAGCATTATCTTTTGTAAAGTTACTTTGGGCTTGTAGGTCTAGCTGTCGAACATTTGTAAGGCTTTCATTTAGCTCAGATGGCATATTTTCAATTGCTGTAGATGTAACTTGAGAAATTGAGATTTACCTTCCATGAAATCTTCAAAGTACAACATTTCTGTTGTAGGTACAAACCAAATAAGTAGTTTTAGAGAATCAGTTTGGTTGATTTACACATCAGTACAAACCGAGAGTACTGAAACTTGTTCTATAACTGTGAAAAACAACTAAATAAAGCACAGTAAAATCATGAAAATATTGTTATTATGTATTTAGTCATATAATAAATTGGTGGAATAATCAATAAACTGTTTGTGAACACAGTAGTATCACTCAGTCACGTCAATTTATGATAAATAAGTAAAAGACGTCCAAAGATGAATTTGAAGCTGAACATCCAAATGCACCGCGTTTTTGAAAACAAAGGATGTGGTAGAACTTCGTTGTTTTTTGTTGATCCTTGCTAGATGCGGCCAACAATATTTTGTTTCAGTGAAACAGCTACTACCATAGTGCATTGTGTTCAGGGGTTTACATTGGTCAAGTAGCAACATAAAGCTTTGGACTTGTTGAATATAACCGAGGTCCAAATAAATTAAAAAAGTGAGCAATGACAAGATGCAAAGTTTCAGTTAAATATATGGATTGAACGTAAGTGATTTTTCTAATGTTACGCATGGCTCCCAAATGCACTGGTATGACCAAGGGTGGAGAGTCAGCTCTCACATGGTCACGTGCATACAACCACTGTCAGAAAAGTCTCATTCACTACCTTCTCGCACCAGGGGTGTTGTTCACAAAATTGAGAGGACGTAAAGCGAATGTCAGGTTCTTCAACCGGGTTGGTGGATACGTAGGATCCACGTAGGGGAGTTGGAAAACCCTGATTCCAAACCAATGGTGCACATGGGCTCCAGGATCCTGAGGGAACAAATGGTGTGTGAACCAATAGTTGGTCACCGGCTACCGTGGGACTGTACCTCTTCACGTTGCTCCACTGCCATGTGTATTAGACTCTTAGGTCAAAGGCTCGGGGTGTAACCCCGTAAGATAACCGCCTGCTTCGGTTTGGGTGCTCGAACAGTATCCCAGCCCTCACACAAGTCAGTGATAACTACTACTTGTTTGATTTCTGTTGTGTGGCGCATATGTATCTGGTGCCCTTTTCTACCAATGCTATATGAATTACTGGACAAAGTCAGTGGTCATGTGAACTGTGTTACACCACCATCCATCTGTCTCTAATTTTTTAACGGTATCATTTGCTAGCAATCACAAGACGTGTACACACTCATAGTAACATATCAAAGCACTTTAGTCGATGAAGTTTCAACATAAATCAACCTTTTCTACGAATCCAAACTATCACTCTCCTTAACATTAGCGTTACTCAGTGGTTCTACCATACATGACACAGTGAATAGAGTATACAGGTTCAAATACTTGTAATCTGCACATGATTTCAACCTTCAAATGTTTTACAACCGTCACACAACACAGATGTATGTCATATATACGTTGATACAGTTAAGTGGTGAGGTAAGTTGGTGGCATTCAGTTGTAGTTTTTATATTCATCTCACTACCAAAGACGTTGAAACAGTGGTTAACACGCCCAATTACGTCACTCGCTATCATTAAACAATCCATTAACGCGGACCAGCTTCAAGGTAACATCTTGAATTTAGATGAGAAACATCTTGTACTTTCATCCAATTAATTTGGATAACTTAACGGTGTACTTCCAGTTGATGAGTATCAAATTAAATGAAAAAGAAGTTAACAGGCTCTCCGACAGTATTACCTTCTTTTAAGATGGTAAGTCCTAGAATGATAAATTTTAATTGCAGTTATTTACTAACACATGTTCAAGGAACACGTAACCCACCTCCACTGTCAAAGTAAATCGGCGTATCAAAATCAATCGCACGATAGGGATTCAGTCAGTCAAACGATGTGCATATTTGGAACGTGTCGACTCTCAGCTCTAATTAAACTTCGGACAACGGTGTAATCAAAATTACCCGAAGACACGTTAGTAAGTCCTTTTCTGTGTTTACTGAAGTAGGATGGTTTTTCTTTATTGAAAAATTACAACCAATCAAGTGGGATTACATCTATCCCTTGAATTAATATTTCAGGCAATATAATTGATAATGCTGGACAATGATTCCAAAAGCTCGTACGAGATGTTCCTGTGCTAATAAGTTAACTCATACTAAAAACTACTACTATGTGCCCAAGTTAATTTCTTTTCCGCCACCTCCACATAAAAAAGACGAGCGTTATGGCTAGTAGTTAGCTAACTGCTTACAAAAACCCACATACCATATAGTATGGCAACTTCAGTCAGTCATGTGGTAAGCAAATTACACTATCATGCCATTCGGATAGACCTTTAGAACCGCAAAATATTTTCCTTTTAATCCAAAAAGGCTCATGAATGGTACTTTTCAAGCACGAACAAACTAGGCTTAACTATGAGAATGATTACTTTTTCCTTACAGTGATTCCCAAGTTATGGAGACCTGGTCATTTAATGAGTGGTTAACACATCTTAAGGAAAATAAATCACTGTACATTTCACAGACTTTTATGTCTTAACATCATCCTGGCTTGAAGACCAACTATGTAGTAGTTACAAGACCAAAACTCCCTACTTTAAAGAACATGAGTGAACTCAAACTCCCTAAAGGTTTCAATGCAATTAGATAACGTGTTTAAATTTAACTTGAATAAAACTAGTAGCCTGGGGAGTTTTTATTCCCATGTTGGTCTGAACATATCGATTCTACATGACTAGACTTTCTTTCTGGACTTAGATCTTGTAAGCAATAAAATTTCTTGATCAGACCATGAAGCGACCTGACAGTCTCTGATGGGTCCGTTCGAAGTTTATACACCTAAGAATCCAAAGTCATTCAGTAGGGTTTTCTTTGAACAGAATGACGTGACTCACTACGAAAATTAGTGACTGCTGTTATTGATATTTAATGAACATTATTTAATAATAGTAACAACCGTTTAAGTGCTCAATGAAGTGGTTACTACAAATAATAAGAGCTCAACACTAAGCATGCTATTTAAAAAAGGACAATAGTTTTTTTCCTCTCTCAGTTTATTTCATTGTTTTGATCGTAAATTACGCATCAAAACTATTTTTCAATTTAATGGATTTTATTCCATTTAAAGTAATCGTCAAGAGTATCGCTTTTTTCGAAAGTAATTTATCAGCTGTACTTTGGAGTACTTTGATCCATCAGTATTTGTTTGCACTTTTTGTTCTAACAACTTAGTTTTCTACTTTCTCTGGTCTTTGGGTATTGTTTGTGTCTAGTTATATTTGAAAACCTCTGATCGATAGCTAGACGTTGTGAAAGGCAATTGCCAACCCCCAAGCTGTCGATGCCCTGTGGAAAGTGGAATGCAGTGCAATAATTGCAAAGGGTGGTACCACGACGTTCGCACGAATCTAACGCCTGGTGCTTTTAAATGGTATGGAAATAAGATTTGTATATGTTTATACCGGCGGTGCTGCTTGAACGCACACAGCTTGCTATCCGAAGCCACTGCAACGTGCAGTGCTGCTAAAACGAGTATTGGCAAACGTGGTCGAAACACATCATACAGTAATCTCTCAGTCGTCATTCAAATTGGTGTGAAGTTCCTTCAAACAAGCTGAAAGTCGATTGACTTACATGAGCCAAAGGAGAAAGTACCGACTTAAAAGAGGTCTGCCAGAAATAAAAGCTCAAGAAAGGAAAATTCACCTGCTTCTCTCCCTCCAAATGGCAGCGGACAGGAAACGCCCAGAAGATTTAATTGCAAGACTAGATCCATTTCTGGCGGGAAGAACAAAAATTACCACCCAAGTCATCCACAATCACTCAAGATTTCACAGCGTGTGTGACGCGACTGTGATCGCTACTCCAATGAAAGTTGATGAGTGGGTACAGATCAAGAAAACGATGCAACAAAATTACTAAAGAAAAGCCAGTCGTCCAAAACGTAGCTGAGAAATCGAAGACTGATAATAGTGACAGGTCATTTATCTTCCTTTGTATTTATTTATTTATTTGAACACATAAACATTGGTACAGAGGAGAAACGAATACATTTGCGCAACACAAGTCACTTGATATGTGCGAGGGCTGGGATACTGTTCGAGCACCCAAACCGAAGCAGGCGGTTTTCTTACGGGGTTACACCCCGAGCCTTTGACCTAAGAGTCTAATACACATGGCAGTGGAGCAACGTAAAGAGGTACAGTCCCACGGTAGCCGGACGTTCGCTTTTCGTCCTCTCAATTTCGTAAGCAACACCACTGGTGCGAGAAGGTAGTGAATGAGACTTTTCTGACAGTGGTTGTATGCACGTTGCCATTTGAGAGCAAACCTCACTGTCGGCCGTACCAGGGCATTCGAGGATTGAAAGCTGGAAACCTAAAACTCGTTCAGGTAGTGTTATAACGTATGCCCTCTTAATACATAAACGTCCAATGATACATAAAATACGTACGAGCAGTCTTGATTGCGTATCGGCCCTGCTACTGCCTATTCCAGCCAGTTGAGTCCAGAACACAAATAACAGCCTCGGCAATATGAATCATTATTTACAAACACACTGGGTTTTTATGCAAACCAAAGCAATCAATAAACTGATTATAACTCAAGAATCGTATGATAATAAGTCAAAGGTCAAAATAAAGCTAATGATAAGAGAAATACGAATATGAATAGTTCAGTTACGAAATAATTGTACAATAGGAAATAGGCATATTACATTGATCCATAAATAAACCTAAAAGTTACCATTCGTAATTCACCGGGGGATATAACAGGTAGCCAAATGAACTTGGATAAGAATGAAACCAGGCTGCTAATGTCATTTAAATCTCCGAACGAAAGGGGCCTAATACTACAGAATGCACATAAAGTAAAGGGGTCAGGAGTTTTTGTCTGTAAAGACATGCCGCTGGTAGACAGTGTAAAAAGACGAGAAGCTGAAAAAGAAATAAAATTATGGTTCGATGCTCGCGAATAAGACTTCAAAATTGCAAATTTTCGAGTGGTTAGGAATGATATCGAAGCCACTATGGGTGAAGCAGGAAGCCATTTAAATTTGCTTCGGATCTGCTACACAAATGCTCAGAGCTTGCTTAATAAGCTATCGGATTTAACTGCACAAATAGACTACCAAGAGAGATGAAATCGCAGTCACAGGAAATCGGTTGACGGAGTCTATAGACAGTAAATAACTTGATGTTGAAGGTTTCGAGTTACTCAGAGACGACAGAATCCAGAAGTGTAAAGGAGTAGTGGCTTTGTTGAATGAAAATACAATCCCATTTACCATTATTGATGACGTATCCCATGAGTGGGATTTGAGAATCAGTCGCCGCTTGAAATACAAACGACAGGGTGTGTTGATTAATTTGGCCTGCCAAAGTCCAAACTGCGATGTGAATGAGGTCTTGCTAAACGGTTTCAATACTTGGTCACAAAGTGGTCACAAAGTTACTCACAACCATCTGTTATATAAGTTAGGAAATATCGCAATTGGAGGCAACCTAAGAATGTGGATAAAGGATTTCCTTGTTGGGTGCCAACAAAGAGTACGGATGAACTTCAAGTTGTCTAGCTGAGAAATTGTGCTTAACGGAGTGCCTCAAGATACAGTTTCGGGGCCAGTGTTGCTTCTTTAGTATGTAAATGACCTTCCTCGTCTTCTATCGTTATCTGTCTTGCTATTTTCTGAGGATGTCAGGATATGGAGAGCGATAAAATGTAAAGGTGATAGCTTAAAGCTTCAAAAGGACTTGTAGAAATTATCTGAATGATCACAAACTTGGCAGATGCCGATAAGTACTTACAGGTATATTGTGATACATGTTTATCATCAAGGTACAGATCCATACACGATGAATAACAGTGAGTTACTTGTTGTCCTGAAACAAAACGACTTCAGGCCTAAAAACTACTGCACAATGCCATGCGGTAGCTGCTAAAGTTTTTAGAACCCTATGGTCAAACATAGGGCCTTTAGCAGTGTTGATGCTGAAACCGTTTCGACTTTGTATACAGTTGTGGAGATAAGCAGGTAAAATGTATTTCGTGATTAGTTTTTGATATTATTTGCATTCGTTTCGTTAATTTTCATAGTTTGTACATTTTCCACAACTGATTGTCAAAGTCGTTTAAATGCATGACCTTGAACTCTCCCTCTCTTCTGTTTTGAATCACTCATGGCATGATACACTGTTAACCGCTCGTAAATACACTGTTATACATACGTTTCCTGTTCTCAATCGCCTGTGGTTACGATAATTTAACTATAAAATATCTATCACCTACGTTTATAGACTACAACTATATTTCCATTATATACTACATCTGGCTATATCTCTGGAATTACAACAACCTTATTGGAATTATTTATTACCTATAATTGTTGATTCCGATACCAAATGCAGCTGGAACAAGCCCAAGTCTACCGACTTAAGTAACGTCACATAACTTTTCTTTGTGTTTATAGATTATAATTGATATATTATGACGTTAACTTTTAGACTTAATACCTTTGTTGTCATTTCTGGGTCCATATTATTTTTAGTCTACCACACAGTATTCGTACTTCCTAAACTCTAATACTGTGTACAGTTGGCTAGCCCCTGGCTAAAGAGAGACAGTGAGCCTTCTGATTCCAGAGATAGCAAAGCTCTCCTATGATGCTCGACTGGCCAAAGTAAACCTAGCCTTATTGCCATATAGAAGAACCAGAGGTGATTTGATTACAATTTTCAAATTACCTATTGATAAATTTGCATATGATATGCCCTCATTTTCTTGTCTTTCAAAACAGAAAATTTGCGAGGACACTCCAAAAATGTTCACATATTCAGGACAAATTACTTGTCATCTGACTATCGACTTTCCTATCGAATCATAAAGGAATGGAATCCATTACCTCAGCACGTAATTGGAGCTCCATCTGTCGACGCTTTTAAAAGAAAGTTGGACCGACTGAGAGATTACCATTGACAGGACTAGCACAGGCCATCCAGCCTCCTGTGCTTTCTAGACTGAAGCTGAGTGATTATCATGGCTTACGCATCAGCCCGTGTTCGTGTACTATACCAACCCCTGAGTACTATACCCGGTAAACTGACAAATACCTGAAACGTCTCAGATGACCTTAGCAACCCTAAACGCATGGCACGGTCGAATTTAATGCCTATAAGCATATAGTATCTGATCTAAGAAGGCGCGACGACCGAGAACATGTAATGCCCGAGCTCGCAAAGGAACTGTTAGCTAATCATCGTATTCATGAAAAGAATCTCATTCTGCAATTATAATTCAGAACGTAGTAGATATATATGCTAGGTGGTATACCACATAGTTACGATTTAATGCTTCACAAAGGTTAAACAAAGCGCATAGAACCCCAAACATATACAATAAACTTTAACAAAATATTTGATTCTTTAGAGTATAAGGATAATGTAACTAGTTTTCATTCACAACTGCAACACTTACCTTGAAGGTATGGTAAAAACGTTGGAACCTCTCAGAGCCGCCCGCCGTTTCGCTTTAACGACCCTGAAACTGGCCTACTTTTAAAAGATCCGTGTAGCTTTAGTAAATCAATTTCCAGTGTAGACTAGAAACGTTGAGAGTACTAGAGTCCTGGCGTATATGTCATAATTTAAGATTTTATTAATAACGGGCATGATGAAATTGTCCCAATCTCTCGAATTCGGCAGTTTCAGGGATACCTCATTAGAAATTTTGACGAAATTTCCATGAAAATGAGACTAAAATATCCCATATTTCCATTGAACTAGGGTTCCTATCAACTTTTCCATTGAAATTTGTTGGTAAATATCCATGCCTTCTGATAATCTAGGAAAATTCCCGAGGAATTCTTCGACGTTTCAGGTAGTCCTATAGACTCTATTGAAAGATCTTCAGAGTTCCCATTTTACACGAAACTCTTCACCCTTTATTCGCAGTTGATCTCATATCATCTCACAAACTTCACTCAATTCAAAAATTACCTATGGATTATTTTGGGCATAATGGTGTTCTCTGTCGCACACCATTAAACATAAAACCAGTTACAGACTTGGGTTGAAAAGTCGTTTCTCTCTGAAGAAATGTGTCGATTCTTGAGAGACAATTCTTAAAACCGTAACTACAATGACTCAAGGGTTAGTCTTTTATGTAATTAGTGTAAATGTACTATTAACACTGTTTTAATGATATGAGTTGACAAAGACATCCCCAGTGTAATAATTACCACTAAAACTGAGAATCATACTTTTTTGGCAAAATGCACTCAGCAATACGTGAAATGTATGTGAGCTGCGAAAGTTTATGTTACAACTCGTAGTGAATTGAAAACGTACTGTCACAAATAAGTAATGAGAGCTTGTTCAATAATAAAGTACGTCATATAGTAAAACGTCAACGAAATGGTTTTTAGCGTTTTACGGTTAGTAGTTGGGGGGGAATAACTTCAATCCACCCGTGTCTGTAGGACAGAACATATTAAATTACGGCTCCTTATGTCAAGTGGGATGTCGTGAACCAACGGTATTAATGCGAACTTATTCATGCAAAATACCTCTTTAAACCACGTTTAAAAAAGCTGAATTGGTTCCACTCCCTACCGAGTAATCCTATTGCAAGCAAACTAGACAATTGGCTAAAAATGAAGCCCACTCCGTACCCTATAAAATTTAAAAACAAAAAAGAGAGCTCAAACAGCTTCGAGAAAAAGGGAGACAGTCATTTGTATCGGAATATTGTTTTCGGCACTTTATTTTATAATTACACATAATTCTATACTTCTATCTGAACTATTCTCATTTATAAAGTTCCTTATCCACTCATACCTTGTTCACACTTATTTTTCTTTAACACATTAGTATGCTCTTACTTTTTTTTATAATCTCCACAACATATATATATATATAACATATAGAAATTTATATTCAAATTATCCTTTGCAATTAATTGTGACTATTATAGCATCATTCTAAATTATTATTATTATTATTGTACTAATGTTCATACTAATACCCGGTTTCACTCTGTATACTGTTACATAATTCTACACGTATTTATCCGAGTGCAGTAAAGGTTTATTATTATTGTTACTATTGTTATTATTATTATTTTTTTTAAATTATTCGTTTATCTCAAAAGTCTATATCCATTACACTATTATGATCATGGTTGGACCCTTTCACTATGTGTTCATTTCTTTACTCTCTCTCCCTTTTTTTCCTTCTAAATAAATATTCTTAAGATTACGAAGCTTTGGATTGAGACAATAACTTGTGTTATGCTGAACTCAACTTATCAGACTCGTTTTATCTTCACTATGTATATACACCTCATACATATTGATTATCTTTTGCACTTAATTGGGACTTTCATAGCATCACCCAAAACTATATCTGCACGAACAAACACTTATTCTAACGTCATATCTTACCGCAATAATAAGTTATTTACCTATTAATTTATTTTATTTTTATTACTCGTTTTGCTATACATACATAGTTGTTTATTCTTGTTCTGCGTTGAGATATTTACGTATTCCGCGACTCCTTTATTTCTATTTCCTTAGTTTCTTCCTTTCCTCCTTCAAAATCAATTCAAAATTCTTGCCAATTACGCAAAACCTGATTTATTATTACTATTATTATTATTAATATTTTATTTTCCTTTTCCTTCCTTTCTCAAACATGGCAAATGTGATGCTAACATTATTGAAAATTGTGTATTATCGCATTTTTGAAGAAACCCGAAATGGTTTCTTCACAGCACTTATGTACCCATAAGGTGTTTGTGAATAATAATAATAATAATAAGTACTTCAGTAACGGAAAAATAGGCTAAATGGTTATACCCTAACTACTCCTCCATGAATAGTGTGTACTCTGTTTTTTGTCCTTCCTTTTTCTTACACCTTTTTCAGCCCCCTGGAGATACCCCACGGAAAACAGATATGGCACTGGTGACTTCATCCTACACCGTTATTAAAGCCCCAGATATTCCGGAGGGATATAAGGTCGAAGCTTCTAAAAGCCCCCAACTTCGCATGTATCTATTCTCGATCATCAGCTGTATGTTGCAACGCTACCTTCATAAAGCGCGCCAAGTGTGATGTTGACAACATGTTTCTTACGAAATCCACTTTCATTCAAATCTTATAAAATAATAACCCAGCTGAGTAATTCTCTACAGTGAAAGTTGTAACTTCTGTAACAATTTGATCTTGCCTGTAAACCGGCATGCCTCATATAACAAACTGTTATTTGGGAATAAATTATTACTATTATTAGCGTATATACGTTGTTTTGAGTCTGTAGGCAGGGTAACGGATCATGATTGGCCGGGAGGTTAGAGACAAGAGGCCATATATTATTTTGTAGGAAATATTGGTTGCTTTTTAAGCCGGCACCACAAAGGTTCTCTGGAGTGGCGTTTGCATCTAACTGTGTAGTCGGGAGTGGAGTCGCATCCTAGCAGTCGACATGTGAAGTTTCTGTGGGGGACTTCTAATCGTACCCGCACTGTGGTATTCATGTTTAAGTAAATAAGTGAGCTGAACCCAAGGGTGGGTCGTATGCATATTTTGAAAAGATCTAGCTTAGCCCCCTTATAAAGAAATTCTTCGCTATAAAACTCATTAGTCGCCTAGATTTATAAATAGTAGAGGAGCCATATTCTTGAAATATTAGGTTTCCTGTTTAATTATTACGTGGATCGTGTAGTGACCGAGTGCTTGAATGTTATTTATTTAACTGATGTGGTATGTCATGTTGATGTTTCCTCAAAAACATGATCATAAACTTGTAGTTAAATGATGGCGGCCACTGTTCGCTCGAGATGGATGTGTTATCAAGGCCATTCGGATGTTGAATATACTTTAACTTAAGGCTTCATGCTTAAACCGGCTCAGCATTTTGAGACCACAGCATATGAGCATAGTCTCTCAAATACTTTGGTTTTACATATGCCATTTATACACTTGAGAAAAAAGTGTGGATCCAATACATTTCATTGAATAACACAGCTAGTTATTGCTTTTGCTGGTGAGAATGGGTCGTCGTGCATTACCATTTGTCTACGTCCGGTCGTGAATGAATTTTCAATTCCAAAGGACTTTTATTCGGTGAAAAGCCTGGAGGCTTGTGAAAAGCTTTATTTGAGTTTGAGAATAGGACTGACACAGGAAGCTTGTTGTCTCGTTTTACAATCATAAAATTCAGGTAGTCTGTCAGGTGAGTTCCTCATGATCTAATCCAAAGAAACCTGTACTTAGAGGTGGATGTGAGATTAATAGCAGGATATTGAACAAGTGCTGTTTTAACTACTTTCTCCACTGCTCTAGATACTACTGAGGTCATGTTTATGGGCTGGAGATTTTAAACATTTACTGGAGGTTCTAACTTAATTTTGAAAATGATAGGTGTCGTTTTCCAGTTAATAGGGTAGTACACTCTAGGGTGATATTGGAAACTCATAGATCACGACTTCCACTTTTCACCATGCTAGCTAAGATACCATGTGGTCCTCTAACGTAGCAGTATTTCAGTGTCCCGATTGTCTTAAAATATTTCGAACACTGAAGTCTACATTAAATTTTAGAGGCCCTTTATCTGACTCTTATTGGAATGTATTATGGTTGCCATAGCAATTTATATGCCATCAATCCTCGTATGCCAATATCGTACAAGTTCGCCTTAGAGAATAAGGGAATAAAATAAGTCAAATAAGACAATGATTTGTGAATAAGTACATTACATACACTCATTGATTTAAATATACAATCAGTGAAACGAAGTGGAGAAAGGAAAGAGAGCTCAAAGCAAACTGAAATGACATGCAATGGAGAAGGCGGGTGAGACAAGTAGTTTTGATCAAGCGTTACTCGTTATCCATAGTCACACCAAAAATAAATTACAGACATGTAATGAATAGGGCAGGTTACTGACACACATTTGATCATATGGAAACAGTCAAGGTTTAAAAGCCAATGCGTGAAAAGGACAAAATGTGTCTTGAGAAGGATTAATAAATCGGTCTGTCAAGAAACTAGAATAGCCTATATGTAAAACAATGCATTTGAGAGCGACAATCAATGGGTCATGCTGTGTGTTCACAAACCGGAACGGAAGATCAAATGTTATGCCTCTTTAAACAACCATCCTACAGTCAATAATTGTAATTGTACAAGTATGAGGATTGGTGGAAACATGCAAGGAACAACAGAAACGAATTATAAGGTAAGTCTATGTTGACTGTCTTCACAAGTTACTTAGCAGGAAGGTTGGTTATTGAACAAGTCTGCTAAGTAGTTCTGAAGTTTAGGACCTTTGTATACTTGGTTAGCTTCAATAAATACATTTCCTCCTTTCAATTAAAAACACCTTTGATTTTTTCGAAGGATTTTGATGAGTACTGAATAGTTATTATCAAGTCTCTACTATGCAACTATCATTTGTGTGCGTATTGTCTCTTCCCTGAAAAACATTTCTGTTATAATAACCAAAGGGGAAATTCATCAGGGTTTCGTTCGTGTATGAACCAGTAAATATAGATTATTGGAAATCCTAGGTCTTCAGTATCCTCAATGTATATTTTTATAGAAAGTATAACCGTCGTTGTAAAAGAATATGTCAGTTATTCGGTAACGTTTGTGGTAAAAAGAAATTGCCTTATTCAATGCCTCTTAGGTAGTTTTTACAAACAAACTTGCAATGGAATCTAGGAAATGTGGTAGTTTTACGTTTTCTGTCTTCGTATCAAGACTGTAGATGATACTATCATGACCATTACCTGGAAGAATTTTTACAATTCATACTTTACTCGATGTAAATGCAAGATATTTTGATGTCTGGCAGGGTTACTTGTATACCGGGTCCACTAACCAAGCACTAAGCACTCAACAAATGGCTGGAAACGTTTTGGTGCCTTGACTTAAAGTCAAGAAATTTCAAACTTTTTGAGGTCTCCATACATAAGCTTATCTGAATGGTGGGGGTGAGACTAATGTGAATAGTTCTGATAACGTTGCTGCTTCTGCTGTTGATACTTTGGGTTGACGGTGAACACAGCAAGAAAACTGAGTCTGAGGGCCCCAAAACCATCCACACAGAATTTCGTAGTTTATTTAGTCCTTGCTTATCACGTATTAGCAAGTTTAGGCTTGAATGGGTGTATATATGGCAGCTCCCGCCTCTAGCTTGTAACGTATCACTTCTGCATAGAAAATAGTTGTCAAGAGATACATCTAAATCAGAAATTACAAATGGTAGTCCATGCTTCAGATATCATTTTAAATTATGGCTGATAAATAATGAATTTATCAGTAGTAGTACACACGAAATGCTTCCTTTAAAAAAATTGTTCGAAAAAATGTTATTAGCAACTATCTTAGTATATAGCTATTTACTTGCACCATATAAAGTGATAGAAGGAAGATTTAGTAATGAATAAACATCAGAGAAGATGTCACTGTTTTCCCATGCGAGTTGTTTTCAAAATAGATAAATTGATGGAATTGGGAACTAAATTAGTAGTAGCTGTAATATCAGCATTAGCGGTTGTAAGAGGCGCTGATTTCACAGAAGTAGCTGAAGAATTAGCTGGAAATGCAGGAAGCTGTGTTGTGCAAATGTTGCTGTCTTTGGACAGCTTTCGGCCGCCGTGTGTTTAAGACTCTAAAAAAGGTTTTATCCCATCAGGTGAAACACTCGTTTTTTTCATTTCTCTTGACTGTAAAATATTTCGCTTCCCTCTCTACTAATTCA
Organism: Schistosoma mansoni; assembly: GCF_000237925.1. Lineage (NCBI taxonomy): Eukaryota > Metazoa > Platyhelminthes > Trematoda > Strigeidida > Schistosomatidae > Schistosoma > Schistosoma mansoni. The sequence goes on from NC_031495.1 coordinate 21,895,930, forward strand.
TAAGGTCCTTCATAAGGGTGTTGTAAACGTAAACTTGCGGAGTCAACATGAACAAATACGGATTTAAATGTATCTAGTTGCTTGCCAATTCGCTCTCTTAAGAAAACTAGTCGAGATGCAACAGGCCTAAGGTTATTCATATGGCTCATCAGTCTTTCACAAAAGGATGGGGGTCCCGTACATACAGATGTGCCCTTACTCATTACAAGTTGATAACGTAAGGTTAAATCAGTACAACAGCATGTAAAAAATGACGGTCGGCTAGACTGAATGTTTACGGTATTGTGATTGTTTGTCTGTCAACTTTGCTGCGCTGGCATTTTAAATAATTGTTGGTCCATCGCCTTATATTTCAGTTCATTTTTGGTCAAACAAGACTTTCTGAGATTAGTCTCACGGTAGTACTGATTATTGGATGAGATAATGAGTGAAGACAATCAAAAAGGTTTTTCCCATGCACTATTAGCACAAATGGTGTGTGTGATCCAGTCGAAGTATCACAAATTATAACAGAGTCAGAATGTTGTATTAGAATACTTTTTAACACTATACCCGAGTTGTTTTTGCAAGCGGCAAGATCAGAATCATCCGCCTGTAAACGTGCAATGTCTAATAAATCCATTCATTTGGTGGAGTAAATAGCGTTGACGTTTAAACGTCATAAAAAAACTGTCACAACATTTGATTAACCTCTTACTGTACGTTGGTTGAAAATTGGGAAATGTAATCTAGTTGTCGAATTTCTCTATGGGAATAACGGTCGTTTTGGCATTAAAAGCGTAAGTCAAAGGTTCGTGATCAGTGAATATCACGAAGTCTATACCTTGCAGTAAATGTTTAAAATAATAAACCGCTAAGTCAATAACCAACAACTCTTTACCTAAAGTGGGTTGGTTCTAGTTTCTTATGAAAGAAAGCAATTTGTTTGATCTTACTGTTTACTCGCTGTTGCAGTATCGCACCCACTGCTGATTGGAACGTATATGTACACAAAATTAGTGTTGCATCCGGGTCAGGACTTAGGTAGATCAGCATGGTAGTAGAAGCAATCGCTGTTTAAGCTTCATAAAAGACATCTTTCGCTACGGAGAATAATATGGACTCCTTGAGTTTGCCTTTTAACGCCTCTGTTAAAGGTTGAAGAGCGTGGAATAAACGGACGCTAAAAATCAATCATTTCCAAGAAACGTCCAAGTTTATTTAATGACTCTGGTTCTGGAAAACTTTTGATGACCGCAGTTTTCGTGTCTTATGGTTTGACTTTACGTTTGTCAATCGAGTGATCTATAAACTCTAAGCTCTCGACTCTAAAAATGTATTTGGATGGATTAATAACTATACCAAATTTCTGAAATCTTTCAAATGGTTGATGTTGGTGACTAATGTGTTCATGGAGCGAACTGCTAGCTACTAATATATCGTTGATATACACTAAAAAAAGATCTAGGCCTTTGGTGACCTTACCCATAATACGTTAAAATGTCTGTCCGACGTTCTTTAATCCAAATGGCACTCTCAGAAATTCAAGCAAGCCAAAAGGAATAACGATGGCTGGTTTTATTATATCTTCAGATGCTAGTGGAACCTGATGACGTGCTCTAACAAGATTGATTTTAAAAAATTTGCTTACCGAGGAATGTAAGCGAACAATCGTGCAAATGAGGAATGGGGTAACGATCAGGTAACGTCAAGATATTCAGTGACCGATAATTAACACAGGGTCGCCAATCCCGATCACGCTTGAGCACCGTGTGGAGTGGTGATGCACAAGGGTTACTTGGCGGACGTATTATTCTAAGTTGCATCATGTTCTCGAATTCGGCTTTTGCAAAAGTAAGCTTGTCCGGAGGCAATCGATGTGGACGTGCGGAAATTGGTTGGCTTTTTGTGGTGATTCGATGTACTACAGTATGTCGGATAGTGTTTCCACTGCATTCTGGTTTCGTTATCTCTGGAGGTCTGAATAAAATGTTAGCGAATATATAGTTTGCCGGGGTGTTGATTTTAATACCATGTATGTGATAGTCCAACTGAATTCCCAGAACTTGAAGTTTTGTGTAAGCATTGATAGGTTTTCGTTTTTTAGCATCAACTACTAAGTCGTAGGAGCTTAGGAAGTCTGCAACGTGATGGACATCAGCGATAATAAACACCCAGCCTAAGCTACATCTTATTCTGAAGTATAATGTCAGGACTTCTTCAAGTGTCTTTATTTCAGTTTTATTAGCCGCTCTTAATGATTGTTTTTCAGGTTTATCAATAGGTCTATGTGCTTAGGTAACTGGAATAACGCTAACTTCGGCCCCAGTGTCTACTGAGAATTTATAACTGGAAGTCTTGTAAAGGAAGTGGAAGAGGTGACTAAGTGCATGACCAGTAATATTTGTCGCTACTACTGCCTGGTTGACACGTTTTGGCAAGGAGAAAGATTCTAAAAAGTTTGCAAGACGTAACATAATTCTTAGCTTTATCGCCACACTTACCATGGGACCAACAGATATGGTCGTCGTATTTATTCGTTCTTGTGGTGTGTCGGGATCTGGAGTAAGACCTTCGAGATGTGAGATTGGAAATAAATGGTCGTAATGCATCTAGCTTGTTTTCAAGACTGGAAACAGTGCGTGCGTGGTGTGTACGTTGGTCACTTAATTCCACTGTTAACGATGCTATGTTCGGGGTTTGCGCGCTAGCCGGTGGTTCTGATACCATCTGTACGTGAGGTGTCATACCAGGTGCTACTTCTAAAATCCTGTCAGCCATGCTGGATAGACTCTCTAAATCTAAAGATTGGCTAGAAGCACAGAGAATTGGCCTGACTATCGTCGGTAAGCGTTGTAATTAAATTTTTTAAAAAAAGGAATCACCAACCTTATAAGGTCCAACCAAGTATCTCATCTGGCGTAATAATTGAGATGGTGACTTGTCACCTAACCCGCACTCATGCAGCAATTGGTGTAATTTTTTTCATCTGATCATAGGCATCAAATGCAGGGACATTATCTCCAAGATCCGATACCTCAAATGATACTTCTGTCGGCAAGATGTCAAGCACAAAAGAGTATTTTGACGTCCGTGAACGTATGTTAAGGTGCTGAAACTGTACTTCCACCTGTGCAAACCAAATACGTGGGTTTATTCTACTGAATGAGGGCACGCTTATCAGGTTCAGAAAGTGTAACTCTTTTGAATGGCTATCCTGGCTAATGCCTTCAGATTCGGATGAATGCATCACAAATGTACAAAAAATAATCACCATCAGGAGGAAAAGTAACGCCACAATGTTTATAAGTTACAGTTTTTGAGAAATATGTACGGGCTCACCAGATTTGTGGTGGATCCCAGCAAAAAGGCTTATTCAAGATATAACAATACGCAGGGTTGTCAATGATATACCGAAAAGAATTAACACTACAAACCGAAGTGCCTGTATGTGAGTAACGCAAAAAGCAACAAATTACAGTCAAAATACTAATGGTATATTAAACAACAAAATGATAACAGTTGTTAAGAAATGAGTGTTACTTAAGTAACAATTGTACAATTGTACGCTGATCTTTGAGATATCAAGCACAAATGAGCTCACCTGATTGACAAAAGTTCCGTTGTATGTGGTGGCACCAACGGCGTAATGAGAAAGATTAAATCCAACAGCATTATTTAATAATAATCCGGACCAAATCTCTAACGTAGTGTGGGAAGGCCTGACAGGATGTTGATGATGCAACGGATATTCTAGTTTTACAACTAGCTACCAGTAGCACCTTCTATATTCGATCGTTCCCAGTCAGATAGAAACCAGAAGTCAGACGAGGAGAGGCAGGAAAGATATATTTGATTCGTTACCAATATATCGAGGACTTTTTCTATAAGCTGGCTAATGAAACGTAGGAGCTGTGTCCCACGCCGTGTTGCAACGTGATCTGGTGCGGATGCATGACCAAAAGCCTTCAGCTAAACAAGTCCACTTAAACAACATGGTCAGCATCCAATGTCGAACACTTAATGAGCTATTGATTTTGGGGAATTATTTACAGCTACAATGTTATAACACTATCATAATCTTCTATCAAAGGTAGTAGCCAATAAAGCAGAAAAACTGAAGGCGGAAAAAGTGTTTATATTTCACCGATCGCGGTAGTGTACATATGTTAGATATAACCAAACAATTATATACGTTTCGTTACCATTGATACAGAGAAACAATATATATTGAATATGAATATGTGGTTACATATAAAGTGTGAAAAATAGGAAAAAATGTGGTTTTTGTCGTTACAAAAATCATTGGATATACATTTCATAATAACCTCGGAAAACGTTGGCCACTTTTTGAGATGAGACTTCCACTTCAAGTTTGCAGGCTCTGCATAACTGTCTTACGATCATTTAGCAATGAAATCCTAAAACGAACGCCACTTTATGATTTTCATATCTCACAAAAAGCCAAAATGATTGATTTCTGCAATTTTTCCATGCCATTACACTACGCAGACCAAAGTATCATTGATAGTCATCAGTTTGTACGTCAACATTGCGGTCTTTTTGATGTTTCCCATATGTTGCAGGCAAGTTATTTTACTTATATTTATTTACAACAGATGCAAGTTTCTGGAAAGGATAGAGTAAGCTTCTTAGAATCCCTCACTTGTGCGGATATTGAGGAATTGCCTATTTCATCTGGAACTCTCTCTGTATTTTTGTTGAACAGTGGCGGAATACTAGATGATACCATCATAATGAAATGCAAAGAACCTTATTTATATATCGTTTCAAATGCAGCATGTTCATCAAAGATTATAGCTCATGTTACAGTAAGAGAGTAATTGAAATAATTCCTTTGTTTTTAGGAAATGATGACTAAAGGCGTAAATGATGGTAAAGAAATAAATATTAAAGTTCTTAACCATTCTCTCCTAGCACTGCAAGGTAATTTGTCTTGTATAGTCAATATCAATCCTGTAAAGCTTCATTTAAAGTAGCTTACATGGTTCCTACGAGGAATATTCTTTTCTCTTGAATTAATACAATTTTGAAGCAAGTTGCATAGAGTGTGCTCAGCATAGATTCACAAGTTTTGAGGAGTAGGGGTAGCTTACACCATATTATACTAGAACTAACTTGTTCACTTGTTTTATGATAACTACCTAGTAATTTTTTGGTAGAGTATGTATTTCCTTAATTCAGCATGTCACGGGTTTTATCTTTCAGCAATGAGCCATTTTTATTAAATACTAAGAAAATGAAGTAATGTCATTGTGCCCTTACTCACACGTAAGAGTTTGTTAGGGTTCCACTTAAAGTAATTTTCACTCATATGAATATTCTCAAACGTCATTTGCTCTTTAGGTAGATGTAGTGGTTTATTTTATTAACTAATAATTAAAATGCCTGGAACTGAACAAGTGGTTTGTCTCTGTTTCCTTACATGGTCTAAGAACATTGTATCTATAAGAAGCAAGTAAAGTATGAGAGCCACTATGTTCATCCATTTATTTATTTAAACACATAAATATTGGTATAAAGGGGCACCAGATGCGTATGCGCCGCACAAATCTCATTTGATTTGTGTGAGGGCTGTGATATTGCCCGGGTGCCCAGACCGAAGCAGGTGGTTTTCTTAGGGAGCCACACCCGGATCCTTTGACCTAATAGTCCAATACACATGGCAGTGGAGCATCGTAAGGAGATGCAGTCTCATGGTAGCCGGTGACAAACGATTGATTCATACGTCATTTTTCCCTCACGATCCTGGAGCCCATGTGCACCATTGGTTTGGAATCAGGGTTTCCCGACTCCCCTAGGTGAACTTTCCGTGTCAACCAACCCGGTTAAAGCGCAGGACATTCGCTTTACGTCCTCTCAATTTCGTGAACAACATCCCTGGTGCGAGAAGGCAGTGAATGAGACTTCCCTGACAGTGGCTGTATACGCATGGCCATGTGAGAGCATTTCGAGAGGTAGAGTGGACTCTCCCCACTGTCGGCCGTACCAGGGCATTTGGGGGCAAATGTTCATCCAAAAGCTTGTTGATTGTCAGAAGGTAGTCCTTTATTATATTTTATGAAGGTAACAGACCTTAGCAATACAGCACTCATCTGCTATACGGAGAAAATCTAAGCGGTCCTAGCAACTGTTCTTCGTACCTTTCGAAAGTCCTAAATGAATGGTCCAGTACTAAATGTTTGTTAAGATAAACCCAAATAACATCGTCATACTTAACTATCGATCTGTTAATTGCAGTTTAGATTTGTTCCCATCTGTATTCACTGAATTTTTAGTGTTAGCGGGATATATATTGGATTAAAGCATGTTTCGTGCACGATTGCGCTGGTGCACGCTGACTGGCTATTTCTTATCCAATCAGTGCTAGTCAATACTTGGAGAACACTTTAGAATCTTCGCATGTAAAAACTATAAATATACAAACGTTTTTCTTGTTGCGTTCCTTACTTCCATCTACCCTTGTTATTTGGAGCGTAATTTCGTTCCTGTTCAACCGTGTTCTGATTTGGGGACTTGTTGAGTGAATTGGTGTCCAAGAATACTAAGCAATAGAAATAACTGGGTCATAATAAGAGAAACTACAACACAGTGCAACTCTCATTATAAATTACAAACCATCCTAATAATTCCGTGTAAGTGCTTTTGTGCATTGAGGGTTCACTATTATGAGTTGTTAACCAGTCTTTTAGTGTGAACAACTGTTCTAGGTACTTGATCATTCACTGCTAGTTAGATTGCGTTCGTTTTCAGATCAATTTTCTACTACTATCGGTATAAATACTTTCACTTTCCCTTTCCTGCCAGTTTTTTCTCGTCCTGATATGAATATTAGCGACTCGGAATGATACTCTTTTTTGTTGTCTTGCACGCTGTTTGTCGTTAAATTTCTTTGTCATATTAAATCTGTATAAATGTTCTGAAGGTCCGAGTTACTTGCAAATAGGAAGTAATCAAAGAGTACCAAATTGTATGTAGTAATCTCTAATGGAAAATACTTATTATAATTATCTTAAATTTTCAGGACAATATAATAAGAACCACTTAGTTCATGGCAAAATTTCCCTTTAAGTTCCAGGTTTTTAAAGTAGCTGTTTACAAGGCATTTTCAACATACCAAAACGTATTTAAATTGCACCAGTCAGTTTACTGTTGTTTCTAGCACCTGTCAGGGTTGCTGTCCTAGCTCTAGCCATGTCAAATTGTGATACGAAATGTCTAGTCACAAAACAGGTCGTTCAAACGTATTAGTTAGTACATAAAACGTTGGTAATAATTTCCTTTTCTGTTTATCTTCGTATAAGTAATTTAGTTTGTGTTAGAACTTTAATTTTTATAATCTGCATTAAAAATTGTGGGGGAAGATATAATACTTTCGAGAGGGAATTTAAGGTGGGAAAGTGTCAGTCGATAGATTATACTCAGTGATATGATATGACCGGTTGATGGCCGCTCACAAGACCAAAGAGGTCATATAAGAATATTTATGAACATCAAAGATTGTACATAAACAGATTTATCAACAATAAACAGTCAATAAAACTGAGGATGTGTTGAATTTGACAAAAGTAATATTGGTCACGGTATAAGGTAATTGAAGAACAACGAGACTTTTGGTCTTCACAATGAAAAGGCGATCACGTCTGCGACCGATTGTGTACTGTGCCACTTACAGCCTCTTGTAACCAATTTTCATAATCCAGTGCTGGCTCGTGACTGGTTTTGTGATAAACTTATGCAATCAATCAAGTCCAAAGTTATTCCGGTTCTGTTTAATGGTATAAAAATTGCTGCGACACTTTCTAAGTTGGTTGAAACCACAAACTGGATAATACTACACTTATCCTTAACTCTGGATACCCCAGGCGCTGTGCAGTCAGAGTTTCGCACCAATGAGAAACTTCAAACTAAAAAAGACGGCCAATACTCTATTACTTCTAATAGTTATCTAATCATTGCCATCCCATAGTGTAAAGCATCGAAAATTGAACATGTTTATTGAATTCCTGTCTGTAAAGTGAAAATAGGTCTTTTTTCTATAACTTAGTTAATTAACTGTATAAATGTTTACAAAAAGGTCAATTTTTAAAAGCGGTACCGCACTGTACACTTATTGAAGGTTGGTTCAAAGCTGTTACTACAGGTTATATATATGTGCGTTACTTTACCAAATTCGGTATTGGCTGTTTGATGACTTAGCTGGTTTATAGGTTAAATTGAATAAAATGTAAATTTACAATAATTATGTACAACTTGCGACCCAACTAAACCGGTTTTCAATGTTAATACACTTCGGAAAATGACAGCTTTACAGAAGCTATTTAATGTACCGAGTGAGTTGTCATTTGTAGCAATCGTTGTTGACAGCTTAAATATTTAAAACTGAAGTCTTTTTTTAATTAAATGACTCGAACCTCCGTAGATCCCTAGTAGTTGTTCTACTATATGAATTATGAATGGTGGTTGAATTTTTAAATCGAATTTTTGAAAGTAGTCGAGTATTTCGTAAATTTTACCTGTTATTTTTCCTTGACAAATACCCGTTTATTTTTTTATAGGGCCAGATGCATATTCAGTTCTCCGTGCAGGTATCTCATCTTCTGATATACAAAACTTTGAAAATCTTTTTTTTATGGAAAGTATGCTCATTGATTCATTATACGGTTTGAATACTCCTGATAGTGACATTCGTTTAACACGTTGCGGATACACAGGTGAAGATGGTTACGAAATCAGTGTCCCATCAGAAATAGCTATCCCGATTGCTGAGGCTCTGGTAAGGAACTCTTCTGTAAAACCTATTGGATTAGCTGCTCGTGATACCTTGAGATTAGAAGCTGGCTTGTGTTTATATGGAAGCGACATATCGGAGGAAACAACTCCAGTCGAAGCTTCTCTATCATGGCTTATTTGTAAGTTTTAAATCATTGATATTCCAAGCATTTTACTTCATTTTGGGCTTCCGGGCAGTATCTCAGCCGACACAAACTAAAAGATGACCAAAACTAGAAATGTATTCGTCCTTTAAATCTCATTTTCGTAAACCATACTCAAAACTATTTGATAGTCGTCTTTACATTGGGTCACTTGTTAATTCCTTTATCTCCACTTTGTATATTCCTTTATTCTTAACTTCATACAAAAACTTGTCTATGATGAAAATCCTGTTCTATCTAAACGATATCAAGTCACTGACTGATCGAAGGTTGAATTCTTTCATTGAGTATGAATTCCGAACCAGCCTTTTTAAAACCATGTATACCATTCGAACTGGCCTCCAACGTTCGCACACTAATACAAATCGGACAACACAGGGTTAGCTATGTCTTTAGAAATTCTTAAGATCGATGTATTTTGTCTATCCGAGACCTGTTTTCAAGACTATAGTGAAGTACTGCAAATTCTCTCTTCATCTGTCGCTTTGAAAAGCTTGTTTCGCGTGCGTCCATCCAGGGACACTGTGATATTTTTGTCCGGTTTCGCTAGTGTTGGTGTCTCACCAGGCGCTAGAGCTGAGGTGGTACAAATAGACTGGATCTCTATTACATGTTGTTAGATGAGAAAGTTCCATCAAAGTGCGAAGAAATCGGCCTGAGCAACGATGTCTTCGTCATCTCCTCTTGCACCACGACAAATTTCAGTCTGGATGTGATCAAGAACGGTTTCTACCATCAGTTGAGTGTTCTTTTGCAGGAAGTGCGTCCGACAGATATTGTAGCACTAGCCGGAGACTTGGATGCCCAGGTTGGGCATCTAGGCACAATGGAGAGTCGGTAGAGTGACCAATGAGGACTTGTTAGTCGCATGTCAGGTACTGGTAACCACCTACTGCAACTTTGCCCAGACTATAGCCTGTTTCTGGCTAGCACTAACTACCAGCATAGTCATCGCCGATGTGCCACCTGGCATCCTCCCTCTGCATCCCAAGCCTGGTTTCAGATTGATCATATTGCGATTAGCTACCGCTGGCGTGGTTGTGTACAATATTGCCTCTCCTTTCGGAGTACTTATCTGGACTCTGATCATCCCCTTGTTTGCGCTAATTTTAATTTTCTCAGTGGCCAACAAATTCATCGTTCTAAACAGATTAATGTCAGTAAATTGGTTGCAGCTTCTGTTGCAACTAAATATCAAACCGAGCTAGGTTCAAGGCTAGCTACCATCCCACCGAAAAGTATAGATGAACATTGGTTGCAATTGCATGACGCCATGAAAATGGAGAGTAAAGTCGCTTGCGGCTTCACGAGACGTCTCGCTTGTGAGCACTGGGTTCCTGAAGGCATCTTACAACCCGCTGAAACATGTCTATCTAATCCGGCTAACCGTGAGTTTGACCATGAGCGAAGATCGTTACGTAATGAAATTGTGCAATGTTTGCGTAAGGACTGATAAGCCTGGTGGTCGAGCGTGCTAACGATTTGGAAGAGGCTGCTGCATCTAATAACTATCGAAATCTCTTTCAAACAATCTGTCAAACTGATGAGACGCCATTTAATAACGTCTACCGACGTCCCTCCGGTTTCTTCAAAACCCGAGAAAGATTGACTGGCGAGGATCAGGCTGATTTTAGTTCTGGCCGAAAATGTGTTGGTCGTGTCTCCTTCCTCTGCCAAACGTTAACACACCTCTATACTTTTTTCAAGCCAACAATCGTGTTTCTTGACATCACGGCTGCCCTCTAATTGTTGGAAAGGACTGTGCTGTGGGATTGTCTATTGAAGAAGGGTGTGCCTGAGAAGTTTATTAACACCCTAAAAGCCTACCATTCAAACATTTCAGGCAGAGTAAGGGCGTACATCCACCCCTCTTCAATTATCTCGTACGAACAGTGGGATTAAGCAGGGTTGCTCAATCTCACCATTCACCTTCAACTTTGCCATCGATGACTTTCTGGAATTAGCTCTGATGGATGTGGGGCATGATGGCGTAGATCTGTTACCTGGAGAAGTACTTTTCGCCCTCGAGTTTGCGGATGATATCGTCTTAATGTGCAATGATATCCACTTAATCAGCTACCAATCAGTGTCCGTAGGTATGGAATATCCTTTACACTTTCTAATTACACAGTACTTTTAAAAGACTGGAAGAACCCTGAACCTGCACTCACTCTTGATAGTGGGCAGGTAGAAGTGGTCGGGTAGTTCATGCACCTGGGCTACTGTGTGAATTCTGGTGGTGGCGTCAGTGATGAGATCAATTCACGTATCATGGAAACCAGAGCGACGTATGCCAATGTGGACCACATTTGGCGCCTTCGTGATGTTAGTCTGGCTGTAAATGGTCGTATCTACAACGCATCGGTGAGAGCAGTTTTGCTCCACACTTGTGATATTTGGCCTCTCCAAGTGAGGATACTAGACGGTTCTCTGTGTTCGATCATCTTTGTCTCAAAAAGATTGCCAACATTCAATAGCAAAACCATATCAGTAATATGGATGTTCAGCAACGTGTGTTCAGGCACAATGTCAACATTCCAGTTGATCACACCATCTTGAAACACTGAATTCAGTGGCTTGGATGTGTACTACAAATGCTATTCCATCGACTTTCACATCGTGGATTATTTGCCGACGCTGGGACTAGTTGAAAAAAGCGGAGACGTAATCAGTTTATAACATCTTATCTAGGTATGAAAGAAAGTTGTACATGGCTGACATCTGTTGGTCCTTCATAACTCCCTGGTTGGGCTTGAAGAGATAATACAACACAATGGCTTGAGACGTTATCAGATATAGGTCAGAATAGAAGCCAGTGGTGATCTTGGTATAGCTTTCTTTTAATTTCTTGATAAAATTGAGAGTAACTAATTTAACTGAAAGAATCCTTTCTGATTGTATTTTTCTTAACGGAGCTGCTTCTCCCATTATTATGATTATTATTTTATTTTTGTTATTATTTCACTCTCATACACTAATTTCTCTTTATTTTCTTGATTATACTCACTGTCCTTTTTCCATCTCTTCATAATCTCATTTTATTATGTGGGGCATATATAGTTTGGTGCTACCTTGACCAATGTTTATGTGTTCAAATAAATAAATAAATAAAAATAGTAATTATTTATTCATTTAAACATTAGTCAGACTTTGATTACAAGATTCACATTTTTTAGAAGTAAATTGTCTTTTGTAAAACATTTGCATAACAGCAGTTGTTGTTCTTGTTAGAACATTTTAATTGACGTTTTGGTATGTAATCATCTATGAAATCTTTTTGCTAGTAAAATATACTAACGAAATGAACTTAATGAAATATTAGTACTGGAATAATTTCCGTCTTCTAAATCGACAACGAGGAATTCCATGATCCATGTAATGTGAAAAATCAAAAGATATTATTGTTGTTTCTTATTTACTCTCACCTCATTGAAATATGATGAATGTCCTATCTTTATTCTCATTAGTTCATTAGACAGTACAGTGTACTTATACTAAATATAATCTAAATCGTAATTTTAACAAAAAAATATATATATTTCAGCAAAACGAAGGCGTTTGTGTAAAGACCCGAAATTTCCTGGTTGCTCAATCATAACTTATCAACTGAAAAATAGAAATGCATTAAAAAATAAACGAATCGGTTTGATTTGTGAATCAGGTCCACCAGCAAGAAGTAAGTTCAAAAAATAAAAGAAATTTTACTTGAATTTTATGATTCATAAAAATCATTAAGGTTTAATAATTTTCGTAAACCTTTTGAAGGTAAAATGATTGTTTAGAGATATTGATTTAATTGTAGAAGTATTGAGTAGTAAGTTGTAGAATGAAATGTCCGACTTTCATTGATTATTCTAGTGATATTATCTTGTAGTAAGAGATATTTTCATCAATTACTAATTATTCTCCATTTTTTCTCTAAGTAGATAAGTACGTATTAAATTGAAATAAAATATTCGATATTTTAGTGTCATTGACAATCTATGAAATTTAATAGCTATATGTCTTTTATTCACTAATCATCAGCAACTAGGGTAAGTTGTCGTGCTATATATTCACATTGAACTAGTTCACTTCACTCTGCATAAACTCCTTAAGAGATTTCACTTTAACCCATTGAAATTACCATATGTTACAGAGAAAATAATAAATTGCTTGAAATATTATCAGTTCTATCCGATATCGTATTTTTGAATTCAAAAACACTAGATCTTTAATTCATCAGGTTATGCGAAGCTAGAATTTAAGTGTAATAACTAATTAAAGTCTTACTATAGTATAAACAACTGAGCTATCACGTTAACCCATACATAGCTCAATCATTTAATTGTGTTGGAAGAAAAGAAACAGATTGTTTGCTTGTTTTGATTGTTTCAGGTTCCCTGTGATCGGGCCGTAATGATAGGTAATCAGTTGTTATGACCCTCTCTCTCTATTCCGATCATCGATTAATTCACCTATATCGCCAGTAGAACCTGTGACCTAATTACCGATTGATACATAAACCAATGAGCGATAACCAAGGCGCTAACTTTTATCTGTCCTCGAGCCCCTAACTCAGTCAGTGGCCAGTCAGAAAACGAAGGTAGAAAGCAAATTAATCCTCTATTATCATCAATTAACTAACTATTCGAAGTTCATACAATAATATTCTTGAAATGTCTGATCATGCAACAACACAATTAGGTGATTGCACTGTGTAATACCGTTGATTTTATTGTATAAACCAAATCTCACTAATTTTCTGAAAACTACCTTGTTGACGAGGACAACCAATACATAATTTAGATGTGTGTTTCACTGACTAACAAAGTCAGCAATCAATCAAGATTACAGTTAAACTAGAACTAAGATCCCATATGTTGAAATTTGTTTTTCAACAAATTAATCTCAATTTCGGACTCTAATCCACCTACTTCGATTTAGACATGTCGTTAAACTATCAGTAACATACAAAATTTGTTGCATCCATTGAGTAGTGTTGATAAATTTTCATCATCATAATTTGTTCTAATTCTTATATAGATGGTGCAAAAATCTTTGACCATTCTTTGCAACTGGAAATAGGTGTCATTACAAGTGGTTGTTTTTCACCTACATTGAGTAAGAATATTGCAATGGCGTATGTGAAATCTGAATATTGTGAAAATGACCGACAACTTTTTGTTCAAATTCGTCAAAAATTCTATCCATATACAGTTACAAAAATGCCATTCGTTGCAACTAAATATGTTAGACGATCTTAAAAACTGTAGTGCCTATTAGTATTTTGTAGTTGTTTTGATATTCCTGGTTTGTTTATTTGTTTATTTTCAATAGTTGATTTTTAAAAATCCTTTTTCTTCCTATTGAACTCTTAACTTAATTCAAACAATGCTGCTAGATGTGCATATTTTCTACTGATTTCAAAAAGAGTGTTTCTTCGTTTGTTTTATATTGGTTGAATGGAAAATATCAACTTGATAAATGTAATCTATCCAATGTTTTAAATTTCCGAACTAATTCAATCAAAACTTGTCATTTGGACTATTTTCGATTCCCAAGTAAATATATTATTTGGATAGCGAACTGGCGTAATCTAGACAACCATTTAAAAATGAAAAAGCACTGGGCGGATATATCGTTCTAATATGAGACCCCTGAGTATCAACACCCACCCCACTGGGGATCGAACCCAGGGTCCTATGGGTAACCCCTAGTCTTTAAAACCCTGAATCAGGATCTTGTGTTTTACATATCTAACTTGGATCAATTTGTGATATTGAACAACCATCTATGGTCGACGGTGGGCAACTGTTTCAGCTGACATGGTCGAACTCCATAGGGACTTGAGGGTTCTGTGTTCGACTTCTTGTAGAGTTGTGGACTCTCGATGCTGAAAATCCCCATTATGTATCAAAACAGCTGTTTCCCAATGACTTTTTAGCTTAGGTCGGTTTGTGACCATAAAAGTATTCAACAGATCCCACAAACCCCCTACGCTGAAACTACTCTATTTATTCAGTTGTTATTGTACCTGTTATATCCCGAAGAGAAATATGGATGGTAAATTTTGAGAACTATCTATGGACCAATACGATACGTATATTTCCTATTTTATAGTTGTTAAGTAACTTAACTATTCGTATTCATGTTCCTCTTATTATAAGCTTTATTTTGACCCATAGACTACTACTGTACGATTTACCACTCCTGAGTTATACCCAGTCTATTAGTTACTGTTCTCTCTATTCACGGCCACATTTAGCCAAATCTTGTACAAATGTTATTTTTTTGTTTATGGTACGATGTGGTCTGTTTGTTTGGTATATAAACCCAGTATGTTCGGAAATAATGATTCATATTGCAGAGGCTGTTATTAGTGTTTTGGACTTAACTGGCCGGGCTAGACAGAAAGCAGGACCGATAAGTACTCTAGACTGCTCGTACGGTTTTGTGTCACCGGTCCGATCAATAAATCACTGCTCTCTTGTAGGCGGGTACAAGATAATAACAATTTCTGGCACACGTTATAACAGTACCATAAACTGTAGGCGTTTTGATGCATTTGCTTAGTTTGTTTTCACTATCCATTATTTGTTTATGAATCAAAGGTTATTTACTGAAGTGTATATATTGTTTTTAAATTGGTGGGATGTACAGCAATTGGATTCAGGAGGAATGAAACAGGATATTCTATCGCTGTATGAAGAAATTGTTTTAAATATACATTTTCTGATATTATTTTGAACTTTAAGCGATAACTTAAACTAAAACAACCTTTCCATTAGTATTTAGCTAAGAAAACTATGCAACGAAAATACAACACTGATATGCAAGACATTGAGAGTCTAACACTAAAAACATATATATCTCATATTAGTGAGGATTTTCATTGTCATAGTATAGACATTTTTATGATAATATATAACGACTCATATTGGATTACGAACGCTTTTTGTTGCGAAAATAAACTTGTTTTTCTAATATTTATGTCTTGAGGACATGAAACGCTAGACACTTATAAAACTGCTTTAAGATGTCGACCTTTCATAAAATTAAACTAAATACTAGAAACTTTGTTAAATTAAAGTTTATGGAGATTGTACCATTTGAAGTCAGTTTCCATATATGAATGAATTCTTTGAAGAACTTCTTGAAAGCTGGTGAACTTCGGAAAGTTACTTCACTTTCAGTTTGAAATCCTCAGTATTGCTCATTCACCCTGTACACTTCTCATTGAGCAGAGGGTCTTTATAACAGATCACCGAGTCGAAATTCAGTGTTTTACACTACTAACTTCAGTCAATTTGAACTATCACATGAACATCATCTGATATCATCGATCGCAGTTTCTCTCTGGGAATTTGGGAATCTATTTCAAAACTAATTACTAGAGGGGAAACGATTGTTATTGAATTGTAAGGAGTTGTTTGAAAACTATTCATATGGAAACCAGTTTTGTCTATAGGTTGATGTATTACAGAAAGCTGATATCTGGAGCTTAATTTAACCCCTCTTGATAGTTATAAGTGCCAGCATCATGTAATCATAATCTGGGATGAAGCAGCTGTCCAACGCTCGCTGGTCTTCCGTGTTTGTTCTTCAACTTATGTCAGTCTGTAGTCAAACGTAATAAGAAACTTTGTAGATCATACTCTATAGTGGTTCTGAGTTTTGTGAAACCCAATTCTCACTAAACGGAGTTTTTTTGTCGTTTATCCAGAAAGGGCTTTTTCAATGCTTTCCTCAAACTCGATTCTATCTACGTTTGTATGTGTTTTTTTCTAAACAGTATTTGCTGAATTGATATGTGGTTCATCCAACTTATTAATCTCAAGAAAACAAAACTCATGCTTTAGCAAACTTTCACTGACCGGATCGTACCCACTATATTAACCACTTAAAATGTTTGTCAGGGGAAAATGAATAGTTAGTATCCAGGTTGGCACATCGAGATGGCGGAACATGTGGTTAAATATTTTCAAAATCGATTAGAATCTCAGTCCTACAAAAACCCAAGAGTTAGGGTGCTATACAGCTAAACACAATGTAAACTGACTAGATGATCGGCCATAAAAGCTATTCATAGAAACTGTTAGGAATGTGTTTTTAAGTTTTGTCAGAAACTTGGACATCAAAATTCCCCGACTGTGTTTTGTAAAACTAGACGTCCTTATATTCAGACTACTCTTCGCTAATTCAATTTTAATACGAGGCATAATATCAGACCTTGTTATTCTTTTGTTGCAATACTTTCTCTTTTGTATTACCACAGTTTATTTATTTATTCTATACTACCTCCTTTTCATAATACCAATGGTCGTTCTGTAATGTGAAACACAGGAACTGTAAAATTATCAAAAATATCACTTAATATTTTGATTTGAGCAATACAAGAACTCAACGCCGTGCAAAATTAAGACTTAAAAAAATCAGTAACAGCATAAAATTTAAATCAAACAATCACTAACAAGCGAGCTGGAATTGGTTAAAATAGTATATTCGGTGAGAAAAAATATTCACCCGGACAGAATTTGATCATTTTAGTAGTTAGACATTTTTCATGTAACCTAATTCTACTGAATATCAATAAATGACAGTAAGGATATTCTGTATATTTCAATAGTATTTGTAAAGAATCTAAACAACTCATATATTGATTATGAGGGATCTAGAATAAAAATTATTGGCTTTGACCATGACATAAGAAATTATGGAGATGAGGATTGTATTAGACTACTGCTGTTCTTAAAAGCCATGTAAATACAAAGTGTGTGTTAAGCGCTTAAAGTAGCCCAAAGCTATTGAGAAATGAAAATAACATTTTACTAAATATTGCCTAAATAGGTGTATATTAAATTTCAATCCAGTCCATTTCCTAAGTTATAATAAAAGCTGGAAAATAAACCGATTGATGACACAATCAGTCATTTAACATCTTACTGTTGATAAATAAGTGATACTTTCATGGTATTAGAAAACGAACATGAGAGGTATAATTTGATTAATATATTGAATAACATTCATCCATCCTGTAGCAATCAGATATAAAAGAAACTTGGTAAAATCCTGACTAGTCTCAGAATGATTTGTTTTGATGACACTATTGTAAACGAATTGAGTAATATTCGTATCCTGCCTAGTAGGAATATATATCCAACGAAATTAATCAGAAACAGGAATTGAATGAAAAGAGGACTGAAGGTAACCTCTGTTTAGAAAAAGGTATTATTCTTAAGATTACGATCATTAAATGACGCTAACAAGGACGTTGTAGTTCAGAGGTTAAGATATGCAGTGCAGAAAACATCTACTTCAGATACGCTGAGTGCGGTTTTGTATAAGAAAAAGCATCAATAAAGACAGACTGTCGTAATTTGTCATACCCATATGCATTTACTATCTCAACTGTTCCTATGGAACCAGTTATACAGAGCGTACAACTTGGCAAGTCCGTCATCGCATAGTGGAACACTATCTTGGTTTGAGTGAAGGACAGGTAAGTGATTAAGAGTTCTGTTCTCGCCCACTTGGTGAACACAGAACATCAAGTTGAGTTGAATAATGCTTTTAAGGTTATCCACCATATCCCATAAAATTTACCACATGGCTTACGATTACCATTTTTGGATATTGCTGAAGCTATCAGAATCCATATTTACAAACCTAACCTTTGCATCCAAAAAAGCTTTGTACAACTACCCCTGCTGCCACCAGTATAGCAGTGAGTTTTAGCTGAACTTTGATCGAATCCCTTCTTTCAAAAATATTCAAAACAAACAGTATGCACATATGCAAGTAAGGGACTGACCAGTTGCAGTCCTAAACATCAATGGTAAGATTCAAACAAACAATACTAAGTGAATTTCTTAATTCATTTTACATATTATTAACGTCCGTCTCTCGATTCTTATGTAGTTACTATATAACTGACCTTTTATCAAAATATTATATATTTTTTTATATAATTTGCAATGTGGGAACTGTATGATTATTCGAATGATTAATTTGATTATTATAATCCCCTTTCCCTATAATCGTTGTGACAGCATAGTTATGCTATGCAATTAATTGACATAATGATCTGTTTAAACAAACAAGGAAACAGATAACTTGTCGAAATACCTAGGCGGTAGGAACAGGTAGCCCGGATATTTAAGCAGGCTGGTTTATACTTATACTCATTCATGTAGCCTCATTGCACAACGAAGTACGCATTTCACTTTGATAACCACCACTGGTTGACAGGCTATAGAACGGCTTTTCTTCGTTATATAATCCTCTATATTCCTTTATTTAGATTAAAATAAATGAAGGATAAAATCTAATTATAGTTAAATCTTCATAAATTCTTCGTTATAACAACTGACAAACGACTTAATGTTTACGCCGGTAATACCGCCAATTACTTTTCTGTTCATGGTAGGCATCAGCTACGTCACGATCATTCCTAACTAGTGATAATCACGGGTAGCCTAAAATTTCTAAGGTTTTAATTACAACGCGCTTGTTGATGGAGTTCCTAAGTATTTTTTTTATTTGTTTGGAATACATCCCATCTGTTAACTGTAGTAAAAATGAATGTTCCAATAACTGTAAATTATTTACTTATAAAACATTCTCCTGCTTCGGTCTGGGCACCCGGCAGTACCATAGCCCTTACACAATTAAATGAAATGACAATTTTCTGTGTGGCGCATATACATCTGGTGCCCTCTTGTACCAATATTTATGTGTTCAAATAAAATAAAATAGTATGAGTATCTAACTTAAGTGAAGAAGCCAATCTAATTAGTATTATTATCATTACTAAATTTTCCATTCTCAGGTAGAATTCATGTCATCTCAGATGTACCTGACAATTGTAGCACACAAAGACTGACTGTGTTAGCCTTTGTAAATTCTATCCTACATGGAAAAATAATTTGATTTTTATTCATAGAAATAAGACTACATACAGAGTCGCCTATCAAAGCCCATTAAATAAAACTGTCTTACAAAAGGTAAAGAACAAAAAATCCATTTCAGGATACTTATTATCCTCTACCTTGGAAATAATGAAATAGCAACAGTAACAGTATAAACGATAACGTCTAAATAAACAACAAATAACATTAACTAAAAGCATTGATTTAATGAGAATATTTCTGAATTCTATGTCATGAAAATTCTATTTGATAATCAGTTTTATTTCCTCGAAAAAGCAGAATCCCACATACATTGATTAGAAGGTAAAGACAGAAAGGACACACATTCACGTATATAATATCAAGACGAATAAACTGAGGTAAAGCTGTGAAGTTTGTAAACAATTACAGAAATACAGTTAAATATAACTTTTAAAAAAATCTACATAGAATTTAGTATGAACAGTCTAAGACGATCTAGTGACTCAGGAAATATAAACATCTAAACTACAAGAAAACAATGAGAAAGATAGATTAAAACAGATTTCATGCAAGTAACACGCGTAAGAAAGTGATTATATATATAAACTATTGTCATCATTATATTCGTGTGTTAACAGTGTGAACAATATGCTTTTTGATAAGATCAAATGGCAGATGAACAATCAGCAAACATAAATACATACATGTGTAAGACAACTGAAGATTTTTGAACCGAAATTAATAAATAAATTTGCAAAGAAACATCTCATCATTTGCTAGAAGTGTCAAAACGAAGGAACGGAAACAGACACCGAAATCATTAACAATATGCGTGCAGTGAAGAAAAGAGAATTTGTGGGCACTCTGGTGCTATTCGTCAACTTTATAAATTCTTTCTACACACACACATTGAATAAGTAAACACAGGTTAACACGCAAACACACCCCATATATACATATATGGTTGTGGCACATTTTTAGTGAATTGTAAAGGCATGTAAAGATATAATGCAAAGACTACGTATATACGTTTGTTGTGTTAAAGTAAGCTAATTAGCAAAAATGTAAATTTGTAAACTATAAAAACCGCACATTATGCTTTAGAGAAAAGACAAGAAAGAAGGCAAAATCCCAAAGGGTATATATATATATATTGTTTTGTTAATAAATGCTAAGAAGTATTGTTTATTTGAACAGCTAATCAATTATCAATTGATTTACACATACACACAGATAAATAAAGGGGGAAAGAGTAAGACTGAAAAGAGCTGATCATAGAGATAAAGAAATGAGCTTGTATCTTTAATTTTGGTTACAGTGAATGGAAGACAAGTTGTTTTCTTCTCTGATAATGTTTATTACTAATAAAAAAGCTTACAGAATAGTACATGCAATGGATATATGATGGTGAGATTAATTGTCATTGTTGCTTTGTTCAATCCGAAAAATATGACATGATCTACACAGTGTTTAGTAAACTTACTGGTAGCATATAACAGATAATAATAAAGATGAAAAGGGGGTATTGTTGTAGGCCTGATGAATGATGTAAGTGTACAGTTATTTAATTGAGCTAACAGACATGGAAGATACACAATCACCACCACTATCGGTCAAGTCTAGACGTTCCTCTAGATTTTGTATACGTCTTTCATGACCTTTAATAATTATCTTCATTTTGCGAATATCTTCCATGAGATGATGAATACCAGTGTGATTTACATGACAAGCACCGGTTGAAATACCATTCTAAAGTGGAAGAAGGGAAAATGAAGTCGTTTTAAAGAAAAAATGGAATTAATACAAAAATATTAGATAATATGACAGATACGAAAACTTACTAATTAATCTCTAACATTATTTTATTTTCTAATTTAAAAGAGATAAGACGAAGATCACCAATGATATAGCTTAAAACAAGAGTCAATAAAATATAAAATCAATCTTTATGGTATCATAGCAATCACATGTATGTATTTCAAACCATAACTGAGTCATTCATTGCTCACTGGTACAGAGATTCAGTCAACTGAAATATATGCAACTTTTGAAATAAGTGAGTCAGTTAATTGTTTCAACTACATTGTTATGGGAGTATGTTACGAACTACAGTGTCAGTTTGAATTTGAAAAATAAAATGTGAATCTAAAAACTCAGAAGATCAGGGAATCTAGGGTATGAAATTATTGTAAGGTCAACGACTATTATTATCGAATGTCGGTTTTGTTTTTTAGTTTTCTTTTAAAAATACTGACTAGTGAAATGTCATTTTGTAGCAAATGATTTTATAAACCAATTAGTTAAAAAAAAATAGAGAGTAAATAAATGATGTTTGACAAAATATGTGGTTTTCGAACATGTTGAATGAAAATCTAAATTTGTTTAATATTTTTGAAATTCGGAAAACTTAGAGTGGTGATCATTGAGTAATATTTATTACAAAATCGTTTAGACAACATGGAAGGAAATAAATGACTGGGTTAAAAAGGTTTTATCAGTCAAAAAAGGTTAAAAAGGTTTTATCAGTCAAAAAAAAATTAGTTGCTTATAATGTTTCATTACGAAAAACAAACACGTTTTATTTTGGAATTTGCTTTGCTTTGGCCTACAGTAATCCCTGTGTACAAATGATAGGCGGCAAACTGGCACATTCTCTTTAATAGTAATCCCCACCAAAGAGAAATAAAAAAATAAGCCAGAAGAAAACTTGATATTTCTTTAGATAACAACAAAGTGGGACATCTCCCTCTTTCTATATATATATATATATATATATAACACTGAAACGCACAAAAAAGTGGCAAATTAAAAGCGACAACAACCAATCACAAAATATTAAAGGTCATGTGGAAACACAAATTGAGAAAGCTGCACTCATGGTTCTTGTTACAAGAAAGATTTAACATTTATTCACAAAACTCAGTAGCTTGTGTTGTTTTAAGCAGAATCACTGTTAGCGTTTGTAAAATAACACTATGTTTACTATTCATAGAATTTAAATGAGTTCCCACTAAAAAGCAAATATAAAGAGCAGCAATGACAAATTACACAGCTATAAAACAAGGGATTTGAAGTTGAAAATAAGAAGATTAAAGTTACTCGACTAAAAGAATAATCAGTTTGTTGTGTAACAACTGAGTGTCCAATAATGTTAACTTAAATGCCGTAGATAAGAGTATTTCTTTGTGAGCATTTATTGATTGAGGCAGTCGAGACATGCATTACACGTATAGGTGGGTGATCACCCTCCATTAAAAATTAGTGAAGTAGGAATAACACTGAAGTGATCAGATGAAACAAAATATCGCCAATTGCTGATCTGAGTCGGGATCGGCAACAGTTTTTTTTTAAAGTTTCCGAAATATCAGAAAACATACCTCACAGGTCGACTGTAACACAGTTAAAGATCGACTAAAATGGTGTAAAACCATTGACTTCTCAACCATACTAGATTCAGGACGGTTTACTAGTACATACTTCTTTTGTCTACGGACTCTATATTACCGCTATTTTATTTTCCAAATTTTTATTGATATTTAAACATTGTTAAGAAGTGTCGCAGGTCTAATCCTAATCTAAGGGGATTAGGCTAATGTGCGATACACGTAATGAACGATTATTACTTGTTTATAGGCAGAATATTATACTGCTATAAATTTTTGACAGCTTAGATTATTAATAATCAATGTCACATCAGAATCGCATATGAATTACTAATAAAAAATATTGTAAGTATATATAAAAATAGGTCATCAATGTGAAACAGACAAGACTCATAAAAACTAAAAAGCCATTAAAAAATATATGATGAAGCATACCACTGGTTCAGAAGATGGAATATCTTTAGGTGGAGTACTCTTAGTCAATCGTTGTCGATTTGCATCTAAGTGATCAGCTTTGGGAGGATTTTCAGTATTTGGCGATTTAGAGCCAGGTTGTTGATTATGATGCGATGTTACTTTGTTTTGTGGAACTGTCAAATTTGAATCTTGTTCTTCTTTATCTGCTGCTGGAGTGGATGCGATTACCTTCCCAATACGTTTTTTCGGTTTCGACTTTGGAACATAACCCTCCTTTAGAGATATCTACAAAATCAAAATAACATACAAAACATAGGAAATGATATAATTGAAATATTGAAACAAGAAAAAATTGTGTGAAAACTTCTCTGATTTAAGGGGACCAGTAATCTCACATTCTTTCGACCATTAATATTGCTTTTATATTTTTACAAGAGGAGTCAACATGTCCTAATCGTAAGGATACGTATGTTTTTTTCTACCAGTAACTTATTAAACCCATGTTTTGAGAGAAAACAAATCGATTGAATGAAAATGTGACTATACGTAGGCGGAAATATCGAGCGATCCACCACTATGTATGCAATTAGGGTTAGGTTCTCTGTGTTTTAGGAGCTGTTATTAAATCTGAAACTGAAAAATCCCTACATGAAATAGCTCATAGCTAGACATATTTAAAAGTCTTTGAAACAAATAGACTAATAAACTACGATAACCAACCAAAGTCATTCATCTCTCTCATACTAAACTCTACTATATATGAGCAAGGCAAGGTAATGTTACCATACAATGGATGAACCAGAACTATTAAAACAAAATAAAATGACTTTGTAAGTATATTTATTTATTTCAAGATGCGATTAAATATTATCAATATACAAGAACCTATAGCATTTGTTTTACGAAGAGATGTTATTTTTAAAAAAAGAGAAAGCTAAAACTTCAATTTTGATCGCTTTTAATTTATCAACTATAATATATGATGTCGTTCAGAAGAACGATGAAAGCTCCACGGACAAACCATCTAGCTCAGAGAACAAAACTCCATCAAAATCACCCACCTGAGCTACAAATCTTCTCCACCATCTCATTATCAACTATAAAGTATACTACTTATTTGATATTTGTATTTTATTTTGATCTAACATTATTTCATAATACGGTAGTATACTTGTATTCATTTTTTTCCCAATTTACTTATGTTTAGCTGTTTATATTTAGTAATTTATACACAGCCAATGAAGATTTAAAAAAGGAAAGATGAACTTATCGTTTAGTGATAATCTTACTAATTTTGTTTAACTTAAAATTTGTAAATATTTTCAAATAAATGAAGGTACTTGACAATATTTTACATAAATGATAATAATGTATAGTAACTGAAATGTTGCACATATATATCTCATATCCTATAATGTTTATGATTGACTAATAGAAAGGAATATAACCCTAGAACTATTTGAATAAATAAAGAGTTTGATTGATATCTTCATTGTCTAGTAAAAAGAGTAGACTAATTTATATTTTATTTTCATACAATAAATAGATTGAATAGAATGAGTTAAGTTTAAAAAAAAATTTAAATGTTAACTTCTACAAAAATTTACGTACTTAACCCTAGTCACTATCATTACAAAAACTGAATAGAGAAAATGATTACCAGATGAACTATGAACGAATTACAATACATTATTATTATTTTTAAAATTTGAACTCTTCAAACAAATGCACATAAACGACAAATATTAAGATGATGTACAAAAACTAATAAACCACTGTGGAGTCAGAAGAATATAGGACCTAACACCGACCTTTTAATTTACGATAAGATAAGCTGGGATACAAAAAATAAATGCTGAGTTTTGACAAGAGTGATGGGCGAGTGACAAATATATTAAAATAGATCTAATGTAACAGTGAAGCGAGATAAGATGGAAAAGTAAATGTGCTAACTAATAGAAATGATAATTAGGGACAGTTTGAATCAAAAGCACTGAATATTACTATGCGATTCTTATTTGTACGAGATTGAAGTCCTTAACTAATTATAAAATACTACGGTGTAAACAATAATAAAGCAGCACTGTTCATAGTTGAAAAACATACTGTTAAACAGACACGTGCACTTGTACTGAATTATGGATCCAAGAGCAATAATAATAAAACGCGAAGGATCAATAAGCAAAGAGTTGTGAAAATTGTTTTCGCAACACCAAACATACACAAATACTAGATTAAACAAAAACTTCAAAACATACATTGTATGTCCTCGTGAATAGAATATACGAATGTGGGAGTGTATACAGATTATTTGCGAAATAAACATTTATTCACATACGTAGATTTCATTAAAAAGAATAGTTTATGGGCCAGTAGAATTAGAGTTAGAAATGTAAAAAATTTGGACAAAATATATTTGCAATCTCCCACTGAATCTAAGCAACTGGCAGTCTATATATATTATAGATATACGTACTATAAAAGCGTGTACAAAAAACAGCTGATTTTTAGCCTTCACGTACATAAAAGTTAGTTCATTTATGGTGCAGCACGTGAAGACGCAAAATATGTGGACAATTGTCCAGTAGTGAACACACAGTCAGGTTACATAGGTGTGTTTATACAACTTCAAAATAATCATGCAATTGGAGATTGACCGTTACAATATTTAGCTATATATGAAAAGTATTTTACCTTATATAGACTGAAAATATTAAGTATTGTATACAAATATATGCCTGTACATGTGCATAGAACGAACATATGGTGTGGCGGAAATTTACAATATTAAAAACACAGTAGTGATAATAATAACATGATATCAAGTTTAACTGATTACAACTAGATTATGTATAAGTATGTATATAACAGAGAAGGCAAATAATAGGGGATAAGAAGCTATTATTTAATTTTACGTTCGATTAAATTTGACACGTAGACAGATCGGTACAAGAATCAATAAGCGATTAGAAATCGATAGGAAGCGAAAAGTGATTGATAGTATCGATTTGCATAGGGAATATTTATTTATAGTATTTGAATATCTATATGTCAATACAGGAAGCTTTTATCCGATTTATTAAGATAGATAACGTTTATTATCATTAGTAGTATTATAACTAATTATTAATATTATTATTGCACCGACCGACACAATGCAGGTAGTTTAAAACAAGTCATTTTATTTATCAGTAAACAGACTTTACCGTGAAATAGAATAAAGAGAACTTTATTTTAAGACAATGGACTTAAGGTCACTCATGAGGTCATATCACTTATAAATCTGCTTGTATCCGTAATCAATCGAGATCATTATTCACACAGTTAATTATCTTTTTTATCACACAACTTTTGTAAATTATATCATCATTGAACAATAAAAAACCAGTTTTGTCTCAAGAATATTGAAACTAACACAAAAAAAGTTGATTTAATCTACAAAAAATAATAAGTGCTTTTTTAAAGGTAGTTTGTTAAGTATAGAGTTTAACTGAAGTGTTCAACTAATTTTTTTTGTTTTTTTTTCAACCGGCACTTCCATACGTGATTCAATAAATTTAGAACATGAACAACAGTCAATTTACAAGAAAAATGTAAAGATTAGAATAACATCACATTCCAAAAGTGTTACATAAATACACACTTGTTAAGTTCCATGTTGTGTACGACTGACTAAATTAATTTTAAAGTGAGATTATCTGAAGAAAACAATAAAAAGTAAAGGAAAATGATATGGCTTGAAACTGTTCGACGGCATATTGGTTAAATTTTAAGAATTAGAGCCTTAAAGTACCCTATAGTAAGATTCAGGCACTGAAATTAAACAATTTTTATATTGTTAATCTTCATTTGACTTCCTATCTAGGTTAACCACCATCATTGTCACGAGTGACCACCCGTCTTCATACTCGATGTAATTAAGTCAAAAAACGAATGGAAGGTCTACGGTGCAGAAAAAACAATGTATAGTTTTGGTCATAGATATGTTGAGAGACGAAATTTAATGCCACTCATACACAGTGTAAAATAGGACAGTGTTATTGACCCGCCACTAAAATAAGTGTAGTGGAATTTCACTATGTGATTTGGGACCACAGTTCAAAAAAAAATCTTCAACATTATATTGATAGCTAAATTATGGTATACATTATTGAAAAAGTTAATAAATAACTCACTAAAATAGGATCTGCATCTTTACCGGACATCCATTCATCAGCTGTTAAGGAAGGCATATCACCAATTGTATCTGGATAAAGATCATCTTGGAATAGTTCTGATTTCCGAGGTACAGTGAACGGGATAACTTCACATAAACCTTTCGCATGTAATTTATAAAATCTAGCAATTTCATTTTGATTTACATCTAATCCTCGTTTCGGCATCCAACCCATTCCTCGTTGTGGATCCGAACTAGTAAGCATATTGATATAATGTACATATGGTTGTTCATCGGTAATCTCGAAATATCTGATTGTACTATCACCCTGTTTTTACAAATGAAAAACAAGGGAAGTAATTTAAAATTTGATGATTAGAAACCATAATAGTTGAAAAAAACTAAAACCAAATCCAAATATTAGCAGTCTAGAGAATTTAATGCAAGATTGTTCATGAAAATTGTAAATCACATCAACACATCTGTGAAATACAAATATTCCCCTTATCGATCAAAGAAATACTACGTTAGTTGAAAAAATCTGTGTAGAATAGCCTACATATCATTTTACCTAAGGTAGGAATCAACAATTACCTAGATTTCATTGATATATATAATCTTGTAATTCTTGTCAATGACATTATAATTAAACAACCACTTGAAGCTAGGAATCACTGGAGTGGTTAGCGCTTAAATGTGAAAACCAGAAAGCACAGCACAGCTTTTCATA
This sequence comes from Schistosoma mansoni, assembly GCF_000237925.1. Taxonomy (NCBI): domain Eukaryota; kingdom Metazoa; phylum Platyhelminthes; class Trematoda; order Strigeidida; family Schistosomatidae; genus Schistosoma; species Schistosoma mansoni. The sequence goes on from NC_031495.1 coordinate 21,924,423, forward strand.
AACCCTATATACTGATATTTTGTCATAGTACATTTCGCAGTGAAAAGTAATTTATGTGGATGTGGAACGATGAATTTCATAGACCTGGACTTATGATGTCAGTCATTTATTAAGGGCTTAGCTTTGAACCACACCATATTTATAAAGGTTAATGAAATTATCTAACTGAGAAAAAAATACATGAAGTGAAATCTGAATCTGTGACCCGATGGTCCAAAGTTGAGTGCGCTAACGGGTAAGTTACTGCTCTCAAACAGACCATATCAATGAAAGATTTTCATTCATAAACTTTACTTTGTGACAGTGAATAGTCGAGAAAATAAAATCCAAAACTCAAGAACAGATATATCTATAAAAAGTGCAATCGGTTATTGATTTGGAAATAAAACACATTTAAATGATACTAAAGACTGATCAATTTAAGACCATTATTGTCAGGTGAACATATGTCTATTTTTGTACAGCCTGTCTAATCAGAAAATCAACCAACGATAGGGAATACATACGAATAAACGTTTACACATAAAGACATTAATATTTACAGTAATTTTAATTTTGTTCATTTGTTGTTACAGACATAGTAAATTACACGAAAAAAATTAGCATCGAATATTGTTTTCGCATTTCGACTACTAACAATTTAGTCATTTATTAACAATATATTATGCACTATATGCTATTAATTCAGTTTAATTATAGGTAACAATATAATATACCTCATTTAGCAAGTACAAATTGATATATTCTGGTTTTAGACACACTTTATATAGGAGGACTAGTGAAAGTATCTGGTTGGCAAAACAGAAGTAGTAGATGTAACTTCTAAATTTTGATTATTTTCCGCTGCAAAGCAAAACATGCATATCTACCAGCAATCGTAAGTAAAATTCCTACATACACTTTAAACAAAACACATATTTACTGACTAAGATTACTATGGACATGACTCAATAGTCACTGCATGTCTTACTTGAGGAAAAATAGTAAGCGTATGACTAAGTGAGTGGGTAAAATCTAGCACGAAATCATGAGTATTTATAAGAAATATAATTCAAAAAAACTACATGATGTTTTAACAGCGATTAATGTTGCCTTTCCAAAATATGAAAAAAAATAGTCGAAAGATATAGACATTGATTTAGCAAAATCCAATTAGTGTTTAAATTATTAAATAACTCCGAGATACTACTTGTTTTAGTAAGAATCTGAGCCTGAATAATTAGATAAAATCGTTTAGAACTTGAGATAACTAGCTTTAAGCAGATTTGCTGTATGGGTTAGCAATAATATTAATTCACTGGCTAAATCTGAGTGGTTGGAGCAAGATTCGAACGTGCAGTTTAATATATATATATATATATTACACTGTCTACTGTATGAAGTAATCACATAAGTTACAAACAAATTTTATCTTGGGCTTAAACAAGTATCATTATTAATTACCGTTGTATAGTAGGTGGATAGAATAGATAAACAATCCGCGAATTAGATTATTTTATTCTTAATTTACTACTGGGGGAATGTGGATAGAAAGAAAAAATACCGAATAGTTCACCAAATATGGCCGTAAAAATTAATTTATGAAAAAAGAAAGAAAAACGTTAAACTTCTTAATGAAAAAGTCAAAGAAAAAAAACAAACCAATATTGAAATTTATGATTATTTTTAACCATAAAATATATGCGATAACAAACTTGTAAATTTTCCATAAATAAATAATCCTTTTTAACTAACTCATAAGAATACAACAGCAATATGCAATCATATATGCCGATTTTGTTTTGGTACACATGATTTTACAATTTAAAGAAGAAAAAAAACAAAGGAAAACCTTATTATAAAGGGGCATTCACATAAGTAAATAAAAAAACAAGCAGCATTAACAGAGCACTGATCTAAATTGGCGTCTATCATGATAGCCGTTACAGTTGAATAAATAATACTTTCTAATTTTATTGAAGTTTGTTAGTCAATTAATTAGTTATTATCAAAAGTAGAGCCAAATATAGATCTGCGTTGGTTCAAGTTGCCATACAATGTTAGCACAAAATGAATAGTAGAAGATATATTGTAAAACAGATTAGAATAATGCAGCAGTAAATGTGGCAAGTAATTCAGTTGAGAAAATGTTCCAAATGTAAAGTTTCTACAATTGAACATCTGAGTAAGAAATTAACTGAACAACAGCAAATATTCAATTCAGTTAATCAGTCAGACCAAACTTAATCAAAATGGATATAAGGTAAACATATTCTAAGAAGCAGAAACGATGTACACAACAGCAGAAATGTTAAGAAGTTAATATTTATTTTATTTCATTTCACAGAACGATGGGGAGTTACATCAAACACTCCCGGAAATAACTCTTTCAAGACAAACAACCGAATCGAACAATTAAAAAAATCAAGTATCCTGAGGGAACAAATGGCGTATGAACCAATTGTCGGTCACCGGCTACCGTAGGACTGTACATCTTTACGTTGCTCCACTGCCATGTGTATTAGACTCTTAGGTCAAAGGCTCCGGGTGTGGCTCCCTAAGAAAACCACCTGGTTCGGTTTAGGCAGTCGGGCAGTATCACAGTCCTGACACAAATCAATGACAACTGTTACTGGCCTCATTGTTATTGCATGGCACATAAGTATTTGGTGCCCCCTTATTTATGTGATGAACAATAAGAACCTATTCATAAATGTCATGTGCCTCAAAGATTAGACGAAATTTCCACTGATTCCTGATAGAATAACAGACAACGAGTTCTAATGAAACGATTTAAAACTCAATGAAGCTCGACCATGTATAGAAGTAGTTAGTTTGCAACCAATAGATTCAAGGTCTACTATACATCTATTTCGATTAGAGTAGCCTGGAAGTATCAATAGCCTACAATATTTAAAATATGACTGATAACCAAATACTTGAATCTGTATTTCATACATGAGTGGATATATATATATATATATATATATATATATATATATATATATTCATTCCAGAACCATTAACCATGCAATTATATCGGAATCAGGGACGAGAGGAGAAATTTAATAGAAATGCTTTACAAAGCAATAACAAATCTGTCAGATTTAAGTCCCATCAAAATCATGTGCAAGATTTTTTAATAATCATCTGAACGATTTAACACACTTTCATTTCATTAGAAGACGTAGAAAAAACAAGTAAAACGGGTCTTGATAACAAGCTTTTAAGTAATATCTGTACACATATACCTATAGCATCCACGTGGCTGGAAAAAACATGTGACTAGGATATAAAGTTTAATGCGGAAGATAAATGTGATGTAAAACCAGATATTCTCTATCTCCTTTGATGATAAACACACACAGAGACAGAGACAACGACCAATTCATTAGAAATATAGCAGTAAATAAATTAAATATGTTTTCCTTTGGATGTAAGTTTTCAAGAGGAAAGAAGTTCGGGAGATAATGAAAAGTAACCAATATTCGATTCTTGTTGGTTACCTTTTGTTTTCTACATGATTGTACAGAAGAGGTATTAGAGAAGTACCTTATGAACATAAAAACAAAGACGAATGATGAAAATGAGTAACTTGTGTTAATTCTTGCCACTTCACTTTTTGGAAAAGGAATGACCAAGCGATCATAAGGTATCATATTGTTTGTAAAATTTAGAATTGATTTAACAAGTTAAACAATCTCACTCGTAGGTTTCATAGAATGTTTAAAGCGAAGGATTTTTCAAATGCCACAGAAAGTATTCATTACAAAGTAAACAAAAGTTGTGAGCAAGAGCAAAGAATGAAAGTAATTATCTGAATAAAACAAACTATAGAACTGAATAAATCTTTTCTACATTACACCTTGGAAATAAGTTATTACGTAAATCATAATTCGAACCATGTGGTGGGGAAATGTAATCCATAGTGCCACAGTTTAAGAAAAGACATGTATTCCGTAAAAGGACACAATATTCAGATCTTTCAAATATTTCAAATGATTGTACGAGCAGAGATGATGAAAATTTCAAAATTTAGGAAAAATTTGGAAGCGGTTAAATAGTTAAAAGACTACCAATAAGTAATCAACATTAGATATTATATGGAACGACAGTATAACTTACTTTTCCACAAAGATATATCAAATTGGTATCTGAATCATAGAAAGGAAACATTACACCATTACTTGTATCCAGTTCTTGAATGTGTAAAGGTTCGTTAAAGTCGTCCTAAAATTACAATTTAAGTGATTAGTAAAATTCATACAAGTGAACATATTAAGGCATTCAACCTATTAAGTAGAACTCATGGTAACTATCCAGTGTGATGTGATTCTATCAAAACTCACATAAAGTTCTGGTACACTTCACAACTTTGTTACAATCCTATGTGGATGGGAAAATGGTATAAAAAAGTGGAAACTAAACCATAGCGAAAAACAATGACGCTAGGAGAAGCCCAGGAATAAACTATACTGATTACAAATAAGGTTCGCTATACAAGCTATACTTCTGTCGATTGTCGAAGGAGTTAACAAATATTATGCATTTGAATATGTTTTCTACGATTTTTAAGTAGCCAGGATTCCAGAAATACAAAAAAAAATTTAATCATAATTAACGGAGGATATATTGTAACAAAAGAGTTGGCGCATCTCACTGTCAGAAACCCTTATTTTTATCATTACAAAAATACGAATGTAGTCAAAGCATTGTACAGTCATTAGCCTTTGAATTCCTAGATATTTAAAACATAAGCTGTGAATCTCTTCTCTTTTCAGAATGGGATTAAAATTTTTATAACACGATCCTTTGAACAATATGGACGAAAACTGTACAAGGTACAAATAGTTTACCCATATGATTTTTAAAAAAAGTCATGTCACTGAGTATAGACGGAAAGTGAACTATGTTACGCTATATAGCTAAACGAATAAACAAAACGAAAAATATGCAGAAACCAAATTTTTTTCTTTACATTAGAAAGACTAAGCAGCGTAGAGTGTAATTACGGAGTAACGGTAAATTTATATCATCGTGTACTACGCTGGATAATCCAAGTGAAGGGAGTTTTAGGAATCCTGGGATTAAGTTGTGATACTAGTCGGTAAGATTAACTTATATTCGGAAAACGGAAATCTTAATTGAGGAATTTAGTGAGAAAGCTGACGTGATACATGTTATATTTTGTATTGTTCTGGAAAACTTAGATAATTTTAAAGCTAATGGCTTTATTGACTCTTTTCTCTACGGTTGCTTTCTCAGCTAATGCACAATTCCGAACAGCTTTGAAGGATGCGCCAGTATGTATTCTTTGAAATCGCACTAATTTTCAAGAAAGAAACATTTCAACTTTATCATAAAAAGTTATGCTGTCAAACAAAAAAAGCAAGGTATCAGAAAAGCAATACATAACATACTTTATTCCATAATGCATATTGGCGTTCGCTCATTGGTGAAAAACCAGTAGTAAAAATTCGATCGTCTTTAATGTAAATAGCTTCTTGTGGTTTGGTGCCTTGATGACAAATACCTTCCTATAAAATAAATTTTGCATGCATTGAGATAAATAGTTATTATTCAGCACAAAAGCACAATTTTCAGCTACAAAGCATGAAGTGTATGACAATCATATGCACTATAAACCCATGCCATAATATCAATTAGATAGAACACATTTCATTCTAAAACAATAAAACTATTGCGTGTAAACATTTCAACAAACAAACAAAAGATGTTGATAAAAGCTATCTCGTAAAACTTAATTATATTTAAAAAATACTGGGGAGCTACAACACTTCTAGAATCACCAAACAGAAACAGGTGGATATTCGGATGGAACGCTGAGTCCTAAACATGTTCGATGTAAACTTCGAACCCAGAGGACGGCAGACCGACGACATGGCTACTGATGATTAAAGCAGAATCACATGATACTTGTTTTTTCAGAATCCTAGCCCTCAAGTCTGTCATTGATCTGGAATCATGATTTGTTGCCCTAACATACTTTCTAGACATATAAAACCGCCTTAAGCCCAAAACACCAACCCAATTTGTAAACATAGGACATAATTGTCCTGGAAACGGATATATACACAAGTATAGGAGGCAAAGTGAATTATTTCCACCGCTAGTTACGCCATGAGATTCTAGGTCTTAAACTTCACTTAATAAGGAAGTTCGTTGGCTCGTTGCAGTTAGTCATTGTTACTGTAAAATGACCATGCGTATTTCGTTCCAACAACTTTTAGTAAAATTAAAGTTCATAAAAACGTATGCTTAGGTACAGTAGTGACTGACCATTTAACGAATTTCATTTCAAAGATTTTATAGACTTGGATATATATTGGAGAAGTGTTTTATGAACTGGATGGTTTGATTGTGTAGTACTGATTGTCGTTTTGGTCAACATCATCAGTGAAATTTGTGTTCTGGATTAACAGGCAGGGCTGGGCGGGAAGAAATACTGACAAGGACTCTAGACTGCTTGTATGGGTTTATGAGTCATTGGTCCGGTCGATAAGTCACTGTTCTCTAATTGGCAGTATCATTACATTATATGATAATAGGACACAAGGCTACAAGTTATAACAATCAGCATGCACTTCAAAGAGGGGTGAGGTATTGAAATATCTCTGCAAATGAAACTAACAGTTTTTTATGTTGATCAGGAACATTGGTGGTTATTGTCTATAACTGTGTGGTCGTTGTCTGCATCTTTGTTTTGGTTATTTTCCCTCCTGATCTGATCTCTGACCTTGCAGTTTTTAATGGCTCCCTTTATTGGCTTATCGACTTGGTTGGTCCCGATATTTATTGATTGGTGCTTCAGTGGAGTGCCAGGGCTTCAAAGATTCGCTAACTCTTTGTGTTTTTACCGTTAAATATTCCAACATTTTCGGAGTTGAACTTATGTTCATATGCACTGGTACTGTGATGTGTTACTCATGTCGACAGATATAAATAGTATGTTGTGGCATTTAATGGCTAACAGGTGTCTGTGTAAACGTAGACATATAGAGTGGTCACTTTGTTTTGTATGGTATTTATCGCGACTGCTGCAATTTATTATCTATACGGTTTACGCCTTGTTTTTTTCTGTTGCTGTGTTCTTTGCTTCACATAATATTAAAGGGGAACAGTTTTGTAAGCTTGTGGGCTATACCCGTTCCAAATGATCCTAATGTTTGTGATCTCGGAGATGTTCTTCATATGGAGTTAAGTTATCCCTTGAATAATTTTTGCTAATAATTTTGTATTAAATGGTGGATTTGATAAACATTTCTGGAATATTTTTTATAGGTAGCTATTTTCCGTAAAAATATATCCACTAAGTATTTCCTTCCATTTCTGCATACAGTGGTGATACTGCAATATGTTTTCACGCCTTTGAATAAGTTTTGTAAACAGTTTACTTTGTAGGTTGTCTGTATTGTTGCTGCTGTAACCAGGTATTTAATATACTTGGTATATTAAAATATTTAGTATAATGGTATACATTTGACACATGTTGTTTTGGTAGCTTTCATATTAAGTACTATTCGCTAATTCTTGGACTGATAGTGGGAAAAGCAGACAGATGACTGTGACATGGCTCAGAGGAATCGAAGATAACTGTATTGCGTTAACATATGTTGCTCATTTGTTAAGACTCTTTGAATCGACAATATGATGAATTAAAACATTGTTTAGTATGGCTGAGAATAACAGTGTTAACACGGTTATGAATTTTTATCGAACGTCTGTCTTATGACCAGCAAGAAGTATCATAAAGGTGAAAGAAATCTAGTTTTCACGCCTTCTAATTTAACTGTCTTCTTTTATTCTTTATCAATTTTGGTCGTTTTATGTTCCCGTGAATAGACATAATTTTATATTTCATGTAAGAACAAAATTATTAGAAAAACATATTACGTTATACAAAAACTGACTGAGTCATTAAAATATACAAGTTATAGCAAATACAATAAAAAGAAACATACAACAATAACTTTTCCAGTACGTGGGTTAACCACTCTTGTACGCCGATCTTTACAAGTTGTAACCAAACGAGAACCATTATAATTGAAACAAGCAGATAAAACAATATCTGGGAATTTTATTTCAACCAATGGCTCTTCTGTAGAAACATTCCATATATACACCTTATTATCAGCACCTAATTAATTTAAAGTTTAGGCAAACACATAAACAAGGGTATTAAAAATTATAACACGCAATAGTAATTAAGTCAATATTATTTTAGCAATGAATATGAGCAATAGAGAGGAACCCGAATAATATAATGCCACAACTAGACCATCAAAGAAATACATCAAACACCAAAAGGTAAACGCGTTATAGCTTTTGTTAAGAACTATGAGAAGTTATTTTAGCAGACAAACCATTCACTTGTAAATTACGCAAAAATAAAACTAAAAAATCAAACTAGATTTCAGTTTGTTGCATACAAGACAAAGATAAAACCGATAAAATTATAAATTTCCATTGAGCAAGCAAGGTAGATTAACACGTCAAACTATACGAACAATTTAAAGCTTTTATTAGATAATAAAGGGACCAAATAAAGCAGGTTTCACACAAATAAGAACAGACGAAAAAATACATAGCCATGAAACAAGTTAGCGGTTTTAAAACATGTAATTTAATAAATGTTCATTTATGTACGATAGAGAACTCTATCACTTCATTAAAAATCATAGGATTGGCGAAGGTGAGCCAGCTCTTCAGATAAGTGAAACGATTATCCAGTTACTCAACACACATCAGTCAATGGTGATAACTTTTGAATTATTCAGCTATTTATGATAATCTAATAAGTAGACTATCGTCATAAAATACTTAGCATTACTGTGTCGGCGAAACATGCTCTATGGTAGCAGGAGACATCCGTAGGTCTTGACTACAGGGGCCTTAGAAACATTGCTCACACATCGTGAAGCGACTAAGTGACCAATGTTGAGATTAGGCATAGGATACTAAGCAAATATGGCAAATCACTTGGTAAGGTTGAGAGCTTTCATCAACTGAAGTGGCTGGAATGTGGTATGCACATGCAAGCACCTAATTTCTCGAAATGAAATTTCAGCTAGTAAAGGAGTAGGCTGGAAAAACGCTATGGAGGGGGTCGGACAATGGCGTGATATAAATCTATGAAACTATTGACTACTGGCCGGAGCTATGTTGGTAGACGCAGACTTCCTAGTTTAGGTCCTTGAAAGTAATGCGATTAGTAGTTGAAGACGTTGAGTGATATGGGTCAGGATCTGTCACACTGACACAGATACACCCAGTTTCCTCTTTTTTTTAGATCCTGAGTTTCTTCTCTAAATATGTCCTGTGCCTAATCATTTTCACTATCACTAACATTACCACTAGTATGGTATTTATCTTGACAATTTGAGTTCGCTGTGTTGATGTGACCACCTAAACCAATGAACATGTGCCACGCTCTGCATTGATTATGACTGACTGATGTACGTTTAAAAATAATGCCACATGTATCATGAATAATTTGACGTAAAAATCACCACAGAAAGCTTTCTAGCATGAATTCCAGAAATATGATACTTTAACTCATTTGTCGAACCCAATTTTATTTACTTAGCTTTGAACTACACGCTTTATGTGAGTTATTGTTACTGCTGAAGTGGCCAAAATAAAGTAGGTGCGTTCGGGTGCAATACTTCAACGCAGTGGTTAGAATTTAAATTATCTGACAGCTAACCCATAGCTTCTGATAAGAAGCTTTTATTTACACTGACTATATTCTATCGATATAATTGATAATGGAGAAACAAGTATATAACTTATAGCTGATTTCTCACTTACTTGACAGAAAAAAAAGAGTGCATAACGCAATGAAAAAAATGACAACAACAACACATTTGACAATAACTAGAACTCTGTAACTAAGATATCAGATAAAATATAGATCAGAAATGAGATGAAAATCGATGCTGTGAACACTTATAATCAAAACAAGCTGTCGTTTCATACAAATACAATAACTTCATTTGAAATTGACGCTAGATATATGAACCAATAAACCAATAACTTATTTTGACTTTCTAGACAGTAAAGAAGAATTTAACTATACTGTAAAATTTAACCGATTGAATTTCAACGTTTACATATCATACAACTATGCTATCTAATCCATTATGGTATAACAAGATACAGTAAAAATTTATGGGTATCCATGCCAAGGTTAGAATTGATAGTTTTAAATAAATTAAGTAAAAATATATTTACTACTTACAGTAAAAATTATTTATATTACCAAAATAAAAACCACAAATTTATTGAACGACCTGATAAATCAACTTAGGTAAATATCCAAATATCTATTAGTAAATACATGATCAACCAAGCTGTTCATTATATATTTTTTACTAGGACTGATACTACTGCTACTACTTTGATATTCATAATTTCGTCTTGTTGCGATGTGGCATGGAAACTTAGGCTAATGGACATTTGTGTAAAGCTCTTTGTGGGTTTTCACTGACCGACTGTTTTGAGTATGTACAATGTGTAGTAATATTATTGCAGATTTGTAGACGTTATGTCGTATTCTGAATTGAAATGAAATGAACAAGTGATAGCAGATATATCAAAGAGATGTAATAAAAATATTAGACAACAGATGAATCAGAACTATTAATACTATGACAGAAACAATGATGTAGGTATTGAGGAAAAAGAGAATGCTAGACTTTGAGAGAGCTTTCTTTATTCAAACAAATCATATTATTACAAAATATGTTGTCTATTCAGTTTTAGAAACCACTTAGGAATGCAGAGATTAGTTAAAAGTAGAAAGTGGCCAGAACTAATCAGTGAGAAAAGGGAAATAAGTACTCGTATATCTTATTAGTTCACGGTATAAAAAATTACAAATCAGATGAAAGTCTAATGATAATAATAATAAAGCGTGTTTTTCAAGTTAATCTCAATAAACTTTGGGACATACTCCTTTATATCTGATTTAGAAAACAAGAATTCAGGAGATACTTTGGTTTTGATAATTTATGATAAAGTGGTCGTATATTTGTTGAGGTCACTCTAATACTTTAGTACTGTCGCTATTATTTTCATCACTTAAGTTGATTAGTAACTTGAACTTCATTTTAATGTACAATACTCAAAGGATAGATAAAAACTATATAACCTGTTAGATACAAACGAGTTTAGTCCGTCCATTAATATTACGTTCAGGGACTCTTATAAATAAATCTGCAAACAAGTGCTAAATCTCATTACATGTGAGTTTAAAATTCATTAGCACTACCATTACTAATTTACTAAACGTAAAGCGTCATTTATTGACCTTGAAAGGCTCCCTTATGCAGCTTAAGCATTTTGTGGACAAAGATAATATGACCAACACGTTTTCTCGAAATTGCTGTTTACTTGATATTGTGTTATTCTTAGAACTTTGAGAACGAATTTTGTGATTTTAGAGATGTAATGACTACAGAAAATACCTTTTAGTAATAAGAATTTTCAAGCGTAGTACTGAAAATCTTACCTGCAGATAATAATACATGTTCAGCTGTTGGGTGCCATACAACCAACCCAACGCGGCGCTGATGACATACCAAATCTGCCACTGGTGTGGTCAGATTTGTTTTGGGTAACAGTCCACCTTCTGGGATTTGCCAAACTTTCACAGTACAGTCCTCTGAACCACTGGCAATAAGATCATCATTGTGTGGGCACCATTGTATATCTAATACACTTCCCGTATGTCCAGCAACGAGAGGAGCATCACGTTCTACCCGACCCACCTATACAAGTGAATATTTACATAAATCAACATCAATAATCGTAAAGCATGCATCCAAAAAGGAGAAAAGGTATTAAAATAAACATAAGCATATCCTGAACTCTTGTTTATCCAAAGGAGTTTCAATAAGTGAAGATTGTGGCATACAACCGACGAAGATTACCACAGTTCGTACTCATCAATTTGTCAAGAGTCCGGAGATAAAAATTATAATTTCCCTAAAAACTCAAGTTTACGTTCTAAATAACAATCGCTTACATGAGAATCAACTGTTTAATTTGGTTAATTAGAATAAAGTTGATGAATTCAGATGTACAATTAATCTATAACAGATCTTATAATAGTTTAAATTGTTTAAATTGTGGGTTCACAACTTCACTACGTAAAATCATGTTCTACATGTATTCAGAGACTAACTAACATCATAACTTAACCAGTCTCTTCAATTGAAGAGTTAAGAGATTATATTAAAAATCTTAAATGGCTTGTGAATAGTCTACGTATTACTAATATTCCTTATTGTGGAGCATAAAGCTTTAATCCATGATTTATTTCAGATGGTATTCAACTATACTAAACATAAAAGTACACAACGATATCAATTTAATCAGATTATCAAGAACACTAAATGACGGTTGATATTGAGTATTTGTTTGGAAAGTTGACAATCACCCTAAAGCCAACTTATGTATACAATCAGTGTGTTGAGCTTCCACGTAAAACCCGAAACTGTATCAAAGTATTTTATTTTCAATGATACAATCAGAATAGTTAAATTTGTTCTAAACACTAACTAGAGTAGGTATCAATCAATTTAATGAAGGGCATTTATAAGACGAAAGGCATTCAGTTTTAATATATTATTTTACAATTATTGTGGAAACTGTTGAGTAAAACGTCAAGTAATGAACATATTTACAATGTCGCTTGAGTGAACCTCATGTGTAGGCAGTCGTTTGTAGTGTGTGTGTGTGTTAATCCTTTTACTTGAAGTAATGTATTTTAACTCTTCGAAAAACCCACGTTATATTTTATAAAATATAACATAATAGTCGATTATAAATAATACAGCCGACAAAAATCAATTACAATCCAATAGGGACAGGATTACTGAATAGGTTTCTTGGGCTTTAATAGTTCATTGAATGTTATTAGTAATGGCCAGAAAATAATGACAATTTCTGGCATTCAAAACTATAAATATCCCATTGATAGTTGTAACAGGTATACCAAATAGAGTGACCAGTCATAGGACCTAAATCCTGATTCCTAAAATATTGTTTACCACATTCCTTAAAATAAGCAGCAAACAACTATAAGTACCCTTTAAGAGTTTGATTAAGTCGATTACATGTTGACAGCCGATGAAGACCAAGGTTCACAAGACAATAGTTTTACTTCTCAGGAGTCCTTAAACACAAACAAGATGGCTGAACGATGATATTTAAAGCCGTCCAGCTAGTGTAAATACATGTTTGAAGTATTCAAACAAGGCAAAAACACTATGAATCTACACAAAACTACGAAGAATTTTCTTCTTTAAAGGCAAGTAGTAGTGATGATGCTAAGATGACTATTTCACTGAAAAGTTGAAAAGAAATCCCGTCGCTGACTCTCATGTTTTTGCTGTTTAAATAGAAATTGTAAGTCCAGTAATTATAAATTAAATTTGTCTTTAGTTTTAAGAGATGATCAAGTGAAACCTAGAATATTAGTGATTACATGTTAAAAATTGAGACTTCTACAGAAACCCTAATCAAAAGACAAAAATTATTAAGTCTTTCAGGTTTGACCAATCATCTTTCACTTGAACAGACGATTTTCACACCTAAACAATAACGGCTGTTCAGTCAGTCAGCTACAATGTAGAACAAAGCACATATATGCATCAGTCCAAGTTGCCATACCACATTAGCACAACAAGATGAACACCGAATTCATAGAAATTACTTCAATTTATTTATTTGAACACAAATATTGGTACAAAAGGGAACCCAATACCTATGCGACACACAATAACGATGGGAATGTGAAGAGATAGAGAATGTAAAGAGAGTATAATATATAAAAAAAAGATTGCACATAAGGATATGATATAAAGGGAAGAATTAGCTCGTAGAGAGTAAGGTATAAAGTAATTTTAACCTCACGGTTTAAGGGAAGACAAAGAGTGTATACGCTTACACTATTGGTGAATATGTGATCGATGTGGACACGACCAGGTCTGAAGCCAGCCTGATTTTCTTGTGCTTGATGTTCACAAGTCTTTTTTAGGCGCTCAATAATTCTTGAGATTAGTATTTTCGATGCTATGTTACTCAAATTAATCCCTCTATGGTCGTTACACAATGATTTTGACGCCTCGATGCTATTTTGGTCGGATCCCCAGATAAACGGAGGATGTATCTTATCGGCTATTCGTTTTGGCAAGGTGAGGTCAAGTGAATGATCACACTAGGATACAAAATTCTAGGGTCTTAGCCAGGGTGGCCTGCTAGCTGATTTGACATAGCGTACGTACATTGAAGGCTCCAACGTGTAGTTTGGAGCGAGGTTTCAGTAGACCTGGGATAGTATTTCACACACTAGAATCGTTGGTCGTGGTGACACTTGAGGGGGAAGTTTAGAGTTGATAGACGAGGTAGGAGGAATAATAGGAATGGAAGGGGGAAATTGACTATGTATATAGCGGTCTTGAGTGTTGTGAGAGTTATGAGGGTGGTTATCACTTCCCGGTTGCCCATAACGTGGAAGCATTTTATCTAGAGGTACCTGAAAAGGAAATCGGGTTAGAAGTGTTCTTAGTGACCTGAGAGCATAACCGCAGTGCCCAAGGGACAACTGCTTGAGGCCGGTCACACACGACCTTTTTGTGTTAGCTCCATACTTGTGGAGACCTTACCGCTGGAGACAGAAACTCGTGGGATAAAGCGAGGTGTGTGTTTATAGTGTCGAGCTATTTTAACCTCACCCTGCCCTGTGGGAAGGCAGCAACGCTGTTATGATGGTTTTATGAGAGACACACCTTAATGCCGTCACACCTCTGTACAGTTAGCAGTAAGACTTTGCCCTCGGGCCTTGGGTTTGCTGCTTTTAGTCTTACCATTCTTCAACCGACATGTCTGGCATAGTGGGACCTTGACGAACGATTGTTCCAGGCAGTATAGCTCGATTGGTTCATCATGATAGGCAAGCCCGACCACCACGTCAAGGTAGCAGCAACAGTCGGAAATTACGACTATTACAAAACAATATGAATATGACTTCTTTTATACAAACTAATCTGGGGTTAGGAAGAGCAACAAGGATAGTACCAGCCTAAATCACTTAGAACACGCATGATCCGCATAAATTTGAGAAAAACTGTACCAGAGTATGAGCCACATCTGCTATGATGACTCAAAAATCTGCAAGGTTTTTCTAACCTTGGTAGGCGAGAAGATAGACCTTCTAATTAAAATTAGTATCTGAACAATATAACTTTTGCTTCAAGATATACACCGATTAGAATTTATCGAAATATATTTTTGACCAAAGCGTTTAGAATTAGTGGAGAAAACAAGAGTATTAACACGATGGTTGAACAAACGATTAACAAGATGTACCTTAATTTATCTACATATGATAATCAATGTAAAGGAAATTACCTTTTCAATAGGTAAAACAAGAAATGATCCGCCCCCCGCAGCTTCGGTAATAATCGCAAGGTACTTGGGGTTTACAGCACAAAAACGGGCATCCCAACTACTTTTCGTTATTCGGATGTCTTCATAACAGCATTCTTTCTTGCACGGTTTCCCGAAGACATGTTTAAATTTACTCCGGCGCATAAACATCTGAAAATTATAAAGTGAGAAACGAGGCCAAGGATAAAACTTTGATTTTACAATGGTTTATTACATTCGAAAATATTGTAATCGATAACCAACAAAGTCATTTTACTGAGACATTAAGTTATTTAGACTGGCATACTAACCATTTTTGTGAACTTTAAGAACAACGATCTGCACAGTTTGTAAGCATCTATGTTGTCATAAGAACACAGTAAAAACTAATACATCAAACATATATATTATTGTTTACTGGTTTATACGCAGCACTTTCTAAAATTTCATACTATTTGGTTACTTAAACCCAGTCAGTAGAGATGTTTTGAACCACATGACCAACTATTTAGAAAATGAGTCTCAACTCAATAAGTTATAGCTCTAATGAAGAATAGAAAAAACAGTATCAAATTGTTAATTAAAATTGAATCAACAACTTAAAGATTTTTAGAGCTGTAAAGATCACACAACTCAGTGATTTGAGATGTTATTAGATAATGTTTAAAACAGAAGTCAGCATCAATTATACTGAATTTTGTATAGTTCTTAAAAAAGATCGGAATATCTTTTCTAATTAAAATTCAGCTTGGTTGCGTCAGATCACGTAACTCAACAAATACCATCGTAACCGATCCTTTTTCCGCATTCGAGTTAAAAAAAAGGTGTTCACGATGGTAGCCGTTAGGACGACATGCGCAAAATATCTTTAGGGTACTGAAACCGGTTCTTTAAAGTGGTAAGATCTTTGAAGTGATCTCCGTTGAGACGGACACTATGTATACTTAGTGTTATACCTGAAAGCAAGAAATTTTTGGAAAATAGGGCTGCCGAACACTATCGAACAAGTGTTTTCTGAATAAAAATTTTTCGATTTGTAGTAGGAAAACGTTTAGGGATTAAAAAATTGATGTACATAATGTTTATCAATTGATAATATGCAATGATACGATGTGGTTAAGCGATAGCCTCGATATGGCCTAGAGTGTGGAGAGTCCGCTCTCCCTCTCGAAATGCTTTCACATGGCTATGCGTATACAGCCACTGTCAGGGAAGTCCTACTCACTTCCTTCTCTCACCAGGGGTGTTATTTACGAAAGTGAGAGGACGAAAAGCGAATGTCCGGTGCTTTAACCGGGTTGGTGGACACAGAAACTCCACCTAGGGGAGTTGGAAAACCCTGATTCCAAACAAATGGTGCACATGGGCTCCAGTATCCTGAGGGAACAAATGGCGTATGAACCAATTGTCGGTCACCGGCTACCGTAGGACTGTACCTGTTTACGTTGCTCCACTGCCATGTGTATTAGACTCTTAGGTCAAAGGCTTCGGGTGTGGCTCCCTAAGAAAACCACCTGCTTCGGTTTGGGCACTCGAGCAGTATCCCAGCCCTCGCACAAATCAAGTAACTTGTGTTGCGCATATGTATTCGGTGCCCCCTTGTACCAATGTTTATGTGTTCAAATAAATAAAATAAATGAAGACACAGAAGAGAGTTGTTTACGTGGCCGATGGGGACTTGCTGGTCACAGGCCAGATAGTGGGACCGTCCACTGTAACTGTGCGCAGACCATATTGTAGCACTAGCCGGAGACTTGGATGCCCAGGTTGGGCATCTAGGCACAATGGAGAGTCGGTAGAGTGACCAATGAGGACTTGTTAGTCGCATGTCAGGTACTGGTAACCACCTACTGCAACTTTGCCCAGACTATAGCCTGGCGTGGTTGTGTACAATATTGCCTCTCCTTTCGGAGTACTTATCTGGACTCTGATCATCCCCTTGTTTGCGCTAATTTTAATTTTCTCAGTGGCCAACAAATTCATCGTTCTAAACAGATTAATGTCAGTAAATTGGTTGCAGCTTCTGTTGCAACTAAATATCAAACCGAGCTAGGTTCAAGGCTAGCTACCATCCCACCGAAAAGTATAGATGAACATTGGTTGCAATTGCATGACGCCATGAAAATGGAGAGTAAAGTCGCTTGCGGCTTCACGAGACGTCTCGCTTGTGAGCACTGGGTTCCTGAAGGCTTCTTACAAGCCGTTGAAGCATTGAAACGTTGACTTCGGTGGTTTGGACATGTTATACGAATTTCGTCCCAGAGAATTCCATGTCGTGCATTATTTGCCGACGGTGAGACTGGTTGCTAAAAGCGGAGGGTGGTCAGTGTATGACATGGTGTCGTGGTATGGAAGAAAGTTGTACAGAACTGGCTCCTGTCAGTCCTTCACGACTCCCTGGTTGGGGTCCTAGAGATGGTGAGACACAGTAGCTTGAGACGTTATCAAATATGGCTCAGAATAGAAGCCAGTGGCGATCCTGGTGTAACTTTCTTTTACTTTTTCCATAAAATAATGGACGTAACTTCTTTCACTGGAAGAACTCTTTTTAGTTGTAACTTTTCTAACTGAACTTTCTCCTGTTCTCAAGTATTCCTCCGATCATGGTGCTCATTATAACAGTAATTTCATGAACAGTCACCGGATAAACGCAGATGAAGCATTCTTGCGGTCTATAAATGTATAGCTAATTGGTAGTAATCGTTGAAATTCAATACATTTCAGTATCAATATTTTCCAGAATGTCAACCAAATATGTTTATTATCTGATTTATACTAAGATTAAAAAATCCTATTTAAGCTAAATGCATGGTCTTAGAACATTTTTATTAGATATTAAAATGAGCAACATATTTTCAAAAACAACCAAATAGTAGCTTATGTCTGCTCAGGAATGCAGAAGTTCCAGTATAAAGATTGGTAGTGAGAGCACAATCAAAAAGGGACAGACTGCAATATTAAGGTACAAACAGTACTACGTTTCAGAAGTCTACGAAAAACAATATTTGTCAGTCAATAAACAAAACATAAAAAATAATTCGAAGCTTTACAGTATAGAACGAGTAAAAGCATATGACTTATTGAGATCATTTAACGAGCTTCTCTGATTAAAATAAAGGAGGAAATATCAATACACTAATATCAATAAAGTTAGTCGAAACCTTAAAAACGAATATAAGCAATAAGAGCTTAGGTCCTTAATAATCGGACTGACATGCAACTAACGTCTTATGGAGTGCTTATACCTTAGACCACAATTAATTAGCAAATTTAGTCACATTCGATCAGAAAGTTGTGAATATACAGAGGACGGTCTGATTATTAGTTATTTATTTATTTGAACACATAAACATTGGTACAAGGGGGCACCGAATACATATGCGCAACACAAGTTACTTGATTTGTGCGAGGGCTGGGATACTGCTCGAGTGCCCAAACCGAAGCAGGTGGTTTTCTTAGGGAGCCACGCCCGAAGCCTTTGACCTAAGAGTCTAATACACATGGCAGTGGAGCAACGTAAACAGGTACAGTCCTACGGTAGCCGGTGACCGACAATTGGTTCATACGCCATTTGTTCCCTCAGGATACTGGAGCCCATGTGCACCATTTGTTTGGAATCAGGGTTTTCCAACTCCCCTAGGTGGAGTTTCTGTGTCCACCAACCCGGTTAAAGCACCGGACATTCGCTTTTCGTCCTCTCACTTTCGTAAATAACACCCCTGGTGAGAGAAGGAAGTGAGTAGGACTTCCCTGACAGTGGCTGTATACGCATAGCCATGTGAAAGCATTTCGAGAGGGAGAGCGGACTCTCCACACTCTAGGCCATTTGGAGGCATTTGGGGGACGGTCTGAATACTCATGAAATTCACGCTCATTAGTTCATTTATTGATGAATGAAACGACCTGTTGTACCAAATATTTTTAAAACATATGATGCTTTCGAATTGTGACCAATATACCAAACAAGACCTGGTAACTTGTGCTCTGTCAAAGCATTCAATTACAACTGATATATTAAGAATGGAACTGATCTAATCACTCGGCTTTTGATCAAAGTATATCGCTGGTTCGAACACCATCCCACTTTATTTCGAGATTCATGAGTTACGAATAGTCTATATACATAAAAAGTGTGGTTCAAAATCGAGTACCCTAACTTGTACTTGATAAGTTGTGTTATTACATGAATGGTGAATGGATATAATTCAGCAAACAATACTAGAATTCGAGAGACAACGTTTGTATAAATGGTAGGGGGCCTATTCAACTTTGACGAAATCTAGGCACGGTTTCAGAAGACTTGGCTAGCTTTTGCTAACTTGAGTCACTTGTGATATAGGCCAGAAACCAGTCTGCCAACCAAAGGACAAGTTTACTGCGCAGAACTTCGGCTTTTCCTACTTTCTGGGTATGAAACATGGCTATTAAGGATAGCGGATATTCGTAAATTACCAATATTCGGTCACAGGTGTCTTCGATGTATAGCTCGTGTATTTTGGGACCACAGAGTAAGCAATGTCTGGGTTAGGAATAGGGTACTAGGTAAAGATGGCAAATCGATTGATCAGGTAGTAAATCTTCACCGATTGAGGTGGTTGGGACATGTGTTGCGTATGCCTATCCACTGCCTACCTCAACGGGCAATATTTTCTGGTGTAGGAGTAGGTTGGAGGAAGGCTAGGGATAACCAAAACAAAATGTGGCACCAGTCCATGAAGTCACTGACAGTTGAACTTGGCCATATTAATAGGTGTAGGTCATCTGGTTGGGGTCCGTGTGATTATTGTAACCAGTGGCTAGAGACTGAATGACATGGTTCAAAATGGCGCAGGTGCATTCGTTCTTTATCTTCCCACAAAACCTGAGCTCTTGAATACCTCATTACTTTTCATTTCACTAATTTAAATTTTCATGAATCACACTTTCGACGCAAATTCTTTTCAACCATCAATGATACCGTAACTACCTCTATTATTCAGGGATGTAGTCTGACAATTTCATCTCTGATAATGAGGGATGGCAGCTTGAACCAATGTACATAAGTACCAAGTTCAACGTTGCATTTAACTGACTGACAGCTCCTCAAACTGACGATATTTTAGCAAGAAACAAACTCATGTTTTTATGTTTGGATCGATCTAATGAAATTAATGCACTCTATTTAATAATGTGATAGTTCAGAGTGAAATTGCTGAATATCATTGTCATCTAACATAACGAATTAATTACACCAATACAGACATTGTTTTGAAGTATTGGTATCAGCATGAAAATATTTGAAAAATACAATCAATCAAGATCACCACATAGGTGAACAACCACAAGTTATAGTCCTATTAATAAAATAATTCCAAACTTATTGGAATGTAAAGCATCTGAAATGCAGGATTGGATTATCTATAGAAGTACACAATATCCATTTTCTTTTTACGATGCAGACGTCAGTACACTGAAAAATACGTTCAATCTTAGAACAGCCTTTCAATCAACCGGGTTTTTCGCTAGTTTATAGACATGGATTTCTAATTAAAGATTCCGGCTAAAGTTAAGGACCCCGAAATAACGTATTCTAGATTGCAAAATAAATAAGTCGACTCAATCGCCAGGTACTTGGGCATGAGTTGCACTCTAAGTGCGAGGGCCAATGGTACTATTCAGTTACTGAAACCAGAGTGGACGTAATGGGGTTTGAACTTGGAATTTAGCGGCTGGAAGTCGGACTCCTTAACCACTGAGTCACCGATTCAACTTCGCATCGAACTTATTTCTAAAATTCTAACTCGAACTGTACTAGAACAAATAAGCACCAGTGACCCTACAACTGATCAAGCCGCCATATGCTGAATGTTCTGTTAGTTAAATTATTTCCAGCATTCTCACCACCGACCTTTTTCAGTAACGACAGGACAAAGTTAAGTTGTACATATGGAATCCCACTTGTCAAAGTGGACATGGAAGGACTTATTGCGACAAGTCAAACTTGCGGTATTTCCTAATAAGTCAGTCAATATGTAAGCAATCTTACTACCAGGGTGAGATACATTCGAAATAGTGTAGGGCAGAATGGAATCAGGGAGACGATGTTTCTAATAAATTCCGATCTAATAATTAGTGGAATTACTTACGAATATGAGGTGTAAACTAAAAATCCTGATTGCATTCGCAAGCGTATACGAGAGGCGGAGTAAGTACTGTTTTCCAGGGCGTGAACAGAAACCACGATGCTTTATGATTGAGAAACTTAGAATGACTTTTGAAAATAAATAGTTTTGAACCCTTAAGATTATTCATGGGCCTAAAAGAACAAAAGCAGAGAACGTCTGATAACCTCTACATATAGAACCTAAATACATTGGCACCTTGAAAACACGAGGACAATACTTTGTATTATCAGGAACCGAATAAACTTAAGGCACCTTCTGAAGTAAAATTTTACAGCGTACCGCATAACAAGGCTATTTGTAGCCTGTCTGAGTATAGCTCCTGCCGAAGCCTCAGCACCAATACATACTACGAAATACAGCGAAAAAAGAAATGTCATCTTATAGGCAGAATACTATTAAATCTAAAAATCTGCTGCTTACTAAATGTGGAGGCTGGACGCTGTGATCAGTAGCCCCGGTCTCCAGGTTTTACAGTTCTAGAGAATTCCAGGGTTTTCCACTAAGTTATGAGGAATTTTGTTGTTTCTCGCGAGTCTGGGGAAATAATGGGGGAAACCTGAAATTTCCCAAACTATTGAGGACTTCTCCGAAACGAGTTGATGTTAAGGGGAAAATTCAAGACCATAGAAAATTCCGGGGTTTCCGCAGCGTCTCAAAATTCCCTATTGAGGCTTCCTCAATATTTCCCAACAACCAACAAAACGTTCCCTAAAATCGGGAAATTGGGGCTATAAGGTTCTGCAATACCCAGATACAATAAAAGGTGCAAATCATCGTAAAAAAAAGGCTGGTTCCAAAAATCCAAAAACAATAACATGCAGTAAAAATATGGTGAACTTGCAATTCTAGGCCTGTCAATACTAGTGCACAAACACGAATAACAAAGACTGCAGTATCACGGAAAGTGAATTTGAATTGCGAACTTGATGTACAACCGACAAAGTGCCTCAAAAAAACAATAATTTTGTCATTATATCTAGTGATGTAATTGGATTATTCTACATTTTTAGCACATTTAAAAACACAATCAGAACGGAACTGACTTTTCATTGGTTGAAATTAAAAATTAGTTTCGACAGTATCCAAGTTCACATCAGATTCAGTTTGGAAAGGACAGGAGGCCAGGTGGCCTGAGTTAGTCCTGGCAATCGTTGTTTCTCAGTGGGTTTAACTTTCCTTCGAAAGTATCGACAGATGGAGCTCCAATTACGTGTTGAGGTAATGAATTCCATTCGTTGATGATTTGGTGGGAAAGTCGATAGTCAGCTGACAAGTGATTTGTTCTGGGTATATGATTTCAGATTTCAGATTCAGATTTGTGTGATAAGGACAGAAGGCCTGCTGCGTATGTTACCTCTTCCCTAGTATGCTGATATGTCTAGTCTCTTGAATGAGTCAACTGAAGATGCAGACACCACTGCTTCGGGTAACAGATTCCAAGAATTGACGACTCGATGTGAAAACCTGTATACCACGGGTATTTCGTTTGTTCCCGACTTTTCTACTGGCCTGATCTGGTGGGAAAAAAAGTGGACATATAGGGTCACAAATCATTTCTTAGTATCCTACATATCAAAACCAGATCACCTCTTAGTCTGCGATAGGACTTTGTAAAGGGGTCTAGCTTTTTAAGCCGATTTTTGTATGGTAAACTCCGGAGTCCTGGAATTGCTCAGGTAGCTCTCTTTTGTTCTTCTCCCAGGATATCCTGAATGAAAACTGCCCCGAAAGTTTGCCATAGCCTCTGCTTTTCATTGTCTCCTGTAATTAGGTTGGGCATCCAATGATGCGTCATTGTTCTGTAATTTCTGTACGAGAATAGTCTCATAGGTCGCTTGATTGCAGGTTGGGCTAAGTTCATTTCTTATTTTCTCTGAGCTTCCTTGATTGTAATTTTACACTTATTTCTTACCGACCTGTAGCGTTCCACCGTACTTGCTGCCCCATCGCTGATAGCATGTTCCAAAATTTACTCTTTTGTCTTGGTAAACGTTGAATACCCCGGCCTATCCAGTGATGGCCGAGTTTCCTCTTTGGGACTGTCTACGGTATATACAATTGAG
The DNA here is from genome assembly GCF_000237925.1 of Schistosoma mansoni. Taxonomy (NCBI): domain Eukaryota; kingdom Metazoa; phylum Platyhelminthes; class Trematoda; order Strigeidida; family Schistosomatidae; genus Schistosoma; species Schistosoma mansoni. The sequence goes on from NC_031495.1 coordinate 21,948,085, forward strand.
TTATGTGTGTTGTATAACTGCCCGAAATGAGTTTATGTCCCTTTTATTGATGCCCCTGCGTCAATTATCCAGTTTTCAGCCGATGCTGTAGAGTTTATCGCCTTCATGTCTGCCTTCCATATGTTAGGACGGGCCGGCGCAACTGTTTGAAAAGCCATCTGAGCCATGAACTTGAATGAGATGACTGCATGATCCCTTCTGCCTAGAGGTGAATGAAAAGGTATTTGACCGAAATCATCACTGTATGTGAAGACTGAATCCGAAATGAAGTTCTGGAATAAAGTTAGGGCAATTGTGGTTTCTAACAGTTTACAATAAAATAAACTTGTTGATCACCATACCTCTAAGTTTACCCTGTTTATATACGGTGCATCGAAGTCGCCTACTGCAAGGTTTTTATCCTTACTACACCAGAACTTAAGTTTGCCTAGGAGGAAATCATCTACTACAGAGTAGTGTCTTAGGGCCTTTGCTCCTTTTAGTTTTTATTAATGATATTTGTGAGTGTTTTTGTGTGGGTAAGTCCCTTTAGTATGCGCATGATCTTAAAGTAGTGTATTCATTTTCTGTACATGAGCTGAGCGATATTCAAAATTGTATCAGCACGGAGCTTAACAAGGTAGCACAGTGGTGCTCAAAATGGTAGCTGGAGCTTAATACGGCTAAATGTGGGTGGCTATGCTTCGGTGATACATCACTTAAACCCGATCTTACCATAAATGGTTAAGTGTTATCTAGATTACACACAGTAGTAGACTTAGGTACTCCTACAACTTGTCATTTACCGAAGAGATAATGAAACAATCTTCCAAGTCTCAACGCCTTATAGGTTACATAACTCGGAACCTTTATAACAAGGAATCACGTATCTTAATGTACAAGGTTTGTGTTCGTCCACCCCTTGAATACTGCGCGTTTATTCTTAGTAGCGCACGCATAAAGTATAAATTAAGGCTGGAATCAGTACAAAGACGATTTAAACTTCGTACTCTTGGAACTGATTGTACCTTGACAAGTAATTCTAGGTGTAATAAACTTAGGCTCGACCCTTTATGGAAGAGGAGACTCAAACTAAATCTTATCTTGCTCTTCAAAATACTTAACAAACTATCCTTTACATCCAACCAGGCGATTCAATATGCAGACACTTCACATTACGACGTACGTAACTGCTTGTCTTTAGCGAAACAAGCATATTCTAGATCTTCTCTCTATATGAATTACTTTACCTGTAAATTTTCTAGACTCTGGAATAATCTACCATAACCTATCCATACGATAAAATCTCTCCCATTATCATTTGTTCGCTCTACTGCTCCTCTGAAAATGCATTAAATGTTCTAGAGCCTGTAAGTGTATCTTACTCCACAAGTGAGATTACAGGAACTTTAAATGTTTAACCACTTACTTGCTGTCATTTTACATTGACACTGTCACTAGCAACCTTAACTCGTTTGAATAATATCCAACATGAACAGTGGTAAACCTGACAGACATATTTTGGCAATCATCGTTTTGTTGTTCCGTTCTCTCTGCTTTAATTTTACTTTCTCTAGTTGTAGAGAATTATCAATAACTCGTTCTGGCACTGGAAATAACCTTACAGAACAGCATTCATAAATCATCAGGCTATCCACTTAAGAAAAAATTAAAAGTTCCCTGCTGATGTATTGGATTGTCGTGATACATGTCATAAACCACTGAACAGTTGCTGAACCAGCAAACACAAAACAATCTTGTATCACATATTTATTCTCTACATCAAATGTTGCTATTTATATCAAATTGATCATGTCTGTAAACTGGTGTGAATTTTGTAATCATTATTTCCAGAATATATTATTATCATTATTCTGAACTGCGGTATACTACAAGTAATCCAATATCTTCCCTTATACATTTCAGCCCGCAACGTACCAGTTAACATGTCCCTGGATCATGTGCCATTGTCTCGACAGCTCGTATGGTTAAGGTACTTTTCGTATACAGGAAAACCCCACTTCTCCTACGGTTTAATCTGTCAGCCTGACTGGATAAAAACCCAATCAACTGAATTTCTTAATCAAACACTTGTAACACTAACCATATTTCTGAGACACTAGTGACAACTGGTTTTTCTATATACGTCATTATCTTGAGCTCCCCCATTATATTTTAGGCTACGAGCATTTGTTTAACACACCCTTAATTCTGTGAAGAACTTTCCCATACCGCCCAGAGTGGTTTGGGAATCGTTTCGCTCCGAACTTTTATAATTTGAAAACCCTTAAGCACATGGATTTTTCACCGTTTCGGTGACGCTCATTTCCACTTCTGTAGCTCGTCTCTTAATATGGTAAGCCAGGTTGTGTTCCTCACGGACATATATTCCGGATCCAATCAGTTTGCGTGAGTTGCCCAGTGTTAAGTTTCTTTCTTCAGCCGAAGAAAGGTAACCTTTAAGGGGCGGCTTTTTTGAGTACTTTCTAAATGTTTACTGATGCTAACTCCTGAAACTGTTTCTGGCAGTAGCTAGCTTATTAAGGACATAACGTGACTGAGATCGTGCTGAAATCTAGCCTTCGGTTCCTTGTCGGAGAACTATGGGTCAATAAAAGATGCTGAAAAGATTGACCTTTACCTACCTAGCTCATCTTTTGTCACATTGTCACATTGCATCCCCTCATAGACAGGGATATAGCATGCAAATCTACTACAACGATGTTTTACTTACGCCGTAAATTTGTCTCATGGTCTCACAGGAAGAAAAAACACCAAAAACCGATCTCTAGAAAAAGTGTCTTTTAAGGCTTGATTGGTGACGAGCACCGGACACAAAGAAAAACATGGGTTTGTTTATTGCTGTACCTAACAACCAAAAAAAATCCGACCTCAGTAGTTACAAAAAGACCTTAACACCTTTGTATACAAACAATACTAAGAGATATAATTAACTAGGAAAAGTAGGTAACAGTGCCCTTTGTTTTCTGTATTTTTACCCGAAAAGTACAGGTGATAAACTTCTCCAGAAGAAGAGCGACTTTCAACTGAAATAAATTTAATTAGAACAAAAACAGTAGTCTTGATGCGTAGTTAAATGATCATTACTATCAAGTACACTCAGAGGGAAAAAGCCGCTGTCCTTTTTAAATAGAGCGCGTCTGGAGGAATGTTTTTGTTGTAAAATCTCTGTATGGAAGATAAGAAAATTAAGTGTATATCAGATACAACGTATCAATAATTAATTCGAAAATTTTAATCAAGTCACCTCCAGTTCTTCGATTTGACAATGGAAATAGGTTTAGTTTTGCCAGTCGTTTGGATATTCTGGTCTTCACAACGCTTTTTGTGTAACACCTCTATGAATGAAAGGTCCCAAATCCAGCCAATACAGAAATAAGAATGAAAGTGTACGAAGATGTGTCTAGAAGTCATCCGGCATACCAAAAAGTTGTTTGATTTTGGCTGGCTAGTAGTTGCGAGTTATGCGTAGAACGGTGAACCCAGAGTCGATCTGGTGTGTGTGCTCAACCGAGCGCCTTCTGCTAGGTTGTGTACAGTAGGGCTGATAGGGTCGGACAAATTTAGGAGATATAGAGAATTATTTATTTTGGGGATTTATTTACATCCCACTGCCGTACTGCTACAAGCTTACCTCTGGAGATGAGTGATTTCTTAGTTAGATGTTCACAAAAAATATAGGTTAACTCCAACCCGTTTTGATGAAAAACCGTGGTTAGCGTAGCACTCTACGATACAGTTTAAAAAGACAAGTGCTTTTCATCATATGTATAAATCACCTTACCTCCTGCATCCGCTGTCATGAGCTGCGGAGGATTTATAAATGTACAAGTACATCACAACATACGTTGGTCACTAAGGTCCAAGTACTTATACGGCGAGTTATGGTCAGGTGCCTGCTGTCAAGACACAGTGACCGAAAAATCGTTGTCAAATAATACATACAAACCAATACACAATGTTGGGCAGCAGCTAATAAGAGCTTCAGAGCCTTTTGGTCAATAGGTATAGTTTTTAGCTACATAAATATTAAGACATTCCTAACTTTACCGTACTAAAATTCGAGTGTTCCATACAGATAACATTATTCTGCTCAAAAATTGACAATGTTTAACCAGAAGAATAACAGATAACTGCTACTAACTTGATTCATGGGATCTAAAAGCTGCCTTACGGTAAGAAATTGTCTGAAAAAGTCTGTTCCGGATGTCATACAAGGGGACTAAAAGTATAATAATAACGACTTTTAAATTATTTTACGACGGTTTTCGACCTGACATGCTCCCATTTTCCTTACCTATTGTGACAGAAGTTTTTGACTATACCTCAGCAAGGTTTAGAAATGAAGAATCATCAAGTGACCATCTGGCTGTCAGTTTTTCTATCCAGTTTTAAACCGATAGAACTATTCACATTAACACCTAGTTTATACCCCATCTATTGACAGGTTAAGACACAATGTTGGATCAACCAAGAGATCTTAAAATTTATAACTACTGAAGTTCATCTAACCCCCTAGTCATCTCAAACCGAAACTTACTAAACTACCCATATTGGACGTCACCAAAGACTCGTAACCGCTCCTAAACACCAAAACACATGCTAGGTGAAAATACTGGTTCATACAAGGTCGTCAGAACCGTGAATTTTTATAGCACTCCGTGAGATTGTCTAGCTTTTCAGTATGTCTATTTGGAGCTATACATAGAAGGTCTACCTCTGAAATTCAGTACGAAAATTGGATATCAGATAAGCCACCTCTTTGTTTGTCTAGGATGTACATACGTCATAATTTTAAGAGGCTTCAACCTTCCTTAAGTTTACTTCTTTAAACAAACGCGCAACGGAGGCTACGACCACGGAAGTGTGTTCCTTCAGCCTCATTAGGAAACTGGGATTGTTCAGAAATATGAAGTCGAGAAACTGATGGGGTAACAGCCAAATGCCATCACGCATAAAATTTATTTTCATCGACGAATAGTCATCAGATGACAATCTCAACCCTGACTTCTTTGGAAAACTGGGATTCCATTTTCATGGGCTTCAACTTTCAGGGTAAAATTAGACATACGTATCCTGATGACAACTGGTATTGGGTTTGTAAGTGGTTTAGTGTGTCAAACTTGAAGGACGGTTTATAGCAGATGGGCTGAGAAGCTCGCCCTCGGTTTCGTAGAGATCCTCATTGTGATTTCATGTAGCAGACAGTCTTACGTGCTACAAACCAGTCTGTCTCACGAGTGGTCCTTAAAAGTCAAAAGCGACCTAAGGCCTTAAGGAATCTTTGAGAGCTAAAACTCAAATCATACTACCGGTCGGGATACAAATAAACCTGTAATGAAAGTACATACATAAAGTTTAAATAAACAAGGAAGCAATACACAAAAGTTCCAGAAAGCAAACATCGTTATCGGATTAAGCAGGTCAGTAAATTTGTTTTTAGTCCCGAAGGCATATTCGGTTGTGTAGCCTATTATTGACAAGCCAAAACCGGAGTTTTTAGGTCACGTTCTAACAGTCTAGCAGAGAACGATAGTAATACAACAGAGCTTTTGAATAAGTAGTCACAACTGGCAAGGTGGCTTGGTCTACATCCGAATAGCAAACATTCTGTGGTCAGGTTACGCTCTATGTTTCCTCAAACAAGAGAATATCTTGGCGAGTTACCTCTAGATTCAGTCATATGATCTTTTTTACTTTATGCAAGTAACTTTCCTCAACAATCACCGTTCGCGCTATTGCTTTTCTCTGACGACGTTAAACTTTGGGTGGAAATTTAAACTAGGATGACAATCTGGAACCTCACAAGGGTTTGACTTGACTCGAAGCTGGGCGAAAAATATTGAATATACTTTCAACATCTGGAAGTGTAAAGTAGTCCATTTGAGACAATTAGCACAATTATTCTCTAGAGGTGTCTCAAGAAGAAAACGATATAGATGTATTGGTATAACTTAATCTAAAGTCCTTTTCTAACTGCGACAAAACTACTTTTAGGGCGAACCTTGCACTAGTAAAATTGAAGGGTATTTTCGGGTATTTTAACAGCATAACTTTTCACTCAACTTTTAAGTTTTATTCAGCTCCACTTAGAGCACAGAAATATGATGTTTCCTTTTGGAATCTTGAGGCATAAGAATAGTCCGGAACGTGTCCATAGGTTAGTCACCCAATCGTTTCGAGAATTCCAATTCAAACACTATGGGGAACATCCTTAATTACTGGATCTTTATCTATTAGGGTATAGGCGACTCAGAGATCACTTAATGAACTGCATCATCCCAAACAATCCTGACCACCTCCTAGAATACCTTTTAAAACTGAGTCCTGATACACACCTTATCAGCGATGCCTGGAAATTAACGGTACTACTCAGAAAGTTGGACTGTAAGCTTTAGTGGCCCGTAGTCTGACTCCGGTTTAGAAAGCCGAATAAATACTCCATGAACATAAATCTTCAGCTTAATCACTTACATTAAAATTAGGCTAACCCCCTTTGGCCACTGGTTATAACAAGAAGCCGAATAGGAATTGAGTTGGACGAATTCGTTTCAGACATTCGTTTACTCATACAGGCATTAAAACATGAAGCGGGGAAGCGACGCAAGGTAAAAAAAGACAGGCCTGCAAACCTCCTTTTACTACTCATTACAAGCGTTAGTATGGCTCAAAATAGTTCATGAATAATGCGAGAAAGATACAGGTATTGGATAAAATCATGAGTGACATACATGTGTACAATTATATACAAAGATCATAAGCGTAGAATTACAAGTATATGAATATAACATATACTTGCTGAAGGTCACAATTTTCTATGCAAAGAATATAGTTATTATCGAGGTGAAAATGACTCAGCAGTCATATGTTTTCTGAGCTATTAAAGTCTGCCCAAAAACTAGTGTGAATCATTTATGTAGTTGTACTATACGCTACAAGGCAACCTAATCCTTATGTATTGTCAAGTATCGGAATATATTATCAGTTTATATAGCCCTATAGAAATTTCCACTAAACCCTCAAGAGGACTCAGAATACGGAAGGTCGTTCAGCAATACCTTCATTCATTCCGTACATAAACACTTGGACTATTTGGATATTGGGTCATTGGAAGCGCTTCATCTTTACTGTTACGGTACTTTATGGAGATAGGCTCACAAAGATCCCAAACAGCTAGCCACATTGTAGACCAGATAAAAAGCCAAGGATTATTTGATAAAATTAGAAAGCAGTGTCTTGAAGATGTTGATGTAAACTCAGACTACCAAGTACTTCAAAAGAAGGTGAATTCTTTTGTTTCATCATTTCTTCAAAATCAGTCATGGAATCCTGGGGTTGAAAAATTAAAGTTAAGGGAACAGCTACGGACTCGACTCTTAAGTACCAAGATGTTGTCTTGTGGAGTTGACAGACTCGTTAACCAGGCACTTAGTGCCAAAATGCCTAAAAATTTCAAGAATCAAGTTCAGAATATTGTTTGCGATTACTTTGACTTGAACCCCGAGTCACTATTAGCTAGTAGCCTAGGTAACCAAAATTGTGTCGAACTAAGACCTGCAATATACCCTGAAAATCCAACAGGACCGTATCCTACCGATACATATGATCGAGCTTATGGATCTGTAATGAGTAATCCCGTGACCATCCCCACACCTCAAGGCATTCAGCCACCGTTTCCATACCCGTACCCCTCAGTTCCTGTTCAGCATTCAGTTATTCAGGCGAATGTTCCATGTCCGATCAACGCTTATGTGGGACCAAGTGCAAGTTATTTGATTCCACCACCCCCTCCTCCCCCAAGTGTCTTTTGTCAACCACTTGTCCATTTTAACAACCAGTCATCAGTTCCACCACAAAACTTTCACACTCCAGTGAATAACAGTGTTTCCCCAACAGCCACTCATTCTGAAATGGAACACGTGAGTTAACGTATTTTTTTATACATTTGTTCTCTGTAAGTTTGAAGTTCACTCGAACGGTTTGCATAATCTGTTAGTTCTGAAATCATTTTGTTATAATAAATCTTCATAGACCTTCTGATTCCATCGTAAACAATCCTAATGTAGTGGTCCGCTTTTGTTTTCATACCAGCAGCCGTGTTGAGTTATATTTTGGTTGTCTTATAAATGTGAGGTATTGGTATAAAACAATGTCCCCTACTGAATGTAAAACAAACTTACGACAGGCTTCACTCATTCTCAATGTCTACTAACTCACATGGTGTCAGACTCAATATTTTCGTCAGTTGGTACGGTTTCTTAATATCAGACCCTTCGATTCGTTGGACAGAAACATGGTCTATAAGTCTGTTGAAGAAGAATGTTCCTGGGAAGCTCATTAGCATCCTTACAATTCAACACAAACGCTTCAGACAGAGTGACGGCCACTGAGTTAACTCTGTTTCAATCCGACAGGGGTTAGATTGGGTTATCCACTCACCATTTCTCTTGAACTTTGCCATCGATGATACTGGAAGCGGATCTGAAGGTAAGAGGGGTCAGTCAGTCAGCTACAACGTAGGATCAGGCACATATATGCATCGGTCTAAGTTGCCATACCTCGTTAGCACACCAAGATGAACACCGGATTCATAGTAGTTAATTTCGTGGTTGTAATATATAAAAGAAAGGTTGTATATAAGGATATAGTATAGGAAGACAGATATGAAACAATTTTAACCTTAAGGTTTAAGGGAAGATAAAGAGTGTATACACCTGCGCCATTGTGATCGATTGTGAGCCACGTCACAGAAGGAATATAAAGCTGTTATTTATGAAAATGATTTTTGATCTTGAGTATGTGGATGACATCGTTTCACTGTGTTATGATACTTAAGCTATATAATGTACACTTATTCGGCCGGGAATTACTATCTACAGGCACTTCACGTACTTTGAATCTAAAAAGTCCAATGTACTTCTACGAGACCGCCAGGAGCTTGTATCTGTACCCACTCTGTGGCTAGTCATTAGAAGTAGTTGAAGAGTTCGTGTATCTGGGTGGTTGTCTGGTGTTAGTGATGTGACTGGTGATACCAATCTACGTATGGTGATAACCAGAGCGGCTTATGCAATTATAGGCTATTTTTGGAACTGTCGTGATATTCGTCTACTCATCTAAGGTCGGATCTGCAACATGCCGGTGAGGGGGGTTTTGTCCTCTCTTTGTTACCCGGCTTCCGAGTTGAAGCTGATCGGTGACTATTCATTGTTTCTGATATCGAATGGGAACACCATACGAGTAATGTAGCACAGTAACGATAATGCACTTAGTGTCACAATCTTGGAACACTATCTTCTATGGCTTTTAGATGCCTAACGACCCGACCGTTGCTGCTACCTTGACGTGGTGGTCGGGCTTGCCTATCATGATGAACCAATCGAGCTATACTGCCTGGAACAATCGTTCGTCAAGGTCCCACTATGCCAGACATGTCGGTTGAAGAATGGTAAGACTAAAAGCAGCAAACCCAAGGCCCGAGGGCAAAGTCTTACTGCTAACTGTACAGAGGTGTGACGGCATTAAGGTGTGTCTCTCATAAAACCATCATAACAGCGTTGCTGCCTTCCCACAGGGCAGGGTGAGGTTAAAATAGCTCGACACTAAAAATGCACACCTCGCCTTATCCCACGGATTTCCGTCTCCGGCAGTAAGGTCCTTTGAAGAACGGAGCTAACACGTCAAAAATCCCCCACAAAAAGGCCGTGCGTGACCGGCCTCAAGCAGTTGTCCCTTGGGCACTGCGGTTATGCTCTCAGGTCACTAAGAACACTTCTAACCCAATTTCCTTTTCAGGTACCTCTAGATAAAATGCTTCCACGGTGTGGGCAGCCGGGAAGTGATATTAGCCCTCATACCCGTAACAGCACACGAGACCAAGTTGGTCACTTTCCTACACCTAATAGCTCTCTTATCTCCACGACTAACCCTTCCCACGTCCTTTTATCACCTCGCACCGCTAGGGCAAACGATTCAAGTACACGGAACGTTATTCCTGGTCTCCTGAAACCACGCTCTAAACTACATATAGGAACTTTTAATGTCCGAACATTGTGCCAAATAGGACAACAGGCTTCCTTAGCTAGGACTCTAGAATCTTACACCATCGATGTGTGCTGCGTCTCCGAAACGCGCATACAAGATCCGAGTAGCGTCATTCATTTGACCTCACCTAATCAAAATAAAGAACCATCTCGATACACGCTTCGTGTATCTGGAAGCCCTGATGCTGCTTCCCGTGGCCTCGCTGGAGTAGGTATAGCATTAAGTCCTAGGGCTGGACTAGCTCTTTTGGACTGGATCTCAGTAGACAGTCGCCTATGCGCTGTCCGACTAAACGGATCAGTAAGGACTCGGAAAGATAGGGAAACTCGTCTTTGCCTCTGCCTACTCTCACACTGACTGCAGCTCAGACGATATAAAAGATGAGTTTTACAGGAAACTTTCTGACCTCCGAAAAGCTAGGCGTTCTGACGTAGTAATAGTGGCTGGTGACTTTAATGCTCAAGTAGGTAAACTAAATGAAAGGGAAAGACACATGTGTGGATCTTATGGTGTCGTGGCTCAAAGAACAGATAATGGCGACCGTCTGTTGCAGCTGTGCTCAGATAACCGCCTATTTCTTGCAAATACTAACTTTAAGCATAAGGAAAAACATCTTTTGACATGGCGACCCCCGAATTCGTCCCAACGTTGGACCCGATTAGATCATATCGCTATCAGCCACCGATGGAGGGGCTCGATAGAAGACTGTCGCTCATTCTGGAGCACATGTTTAGACTCAGATCATGCTCTAGTGCGAGCACGTATCTGTCTGCGTCTTACTAGACGTAGGAAAGACGCTGCAGGGACGTCTCTTATGGTTCTACTTAATGATAGGCAAGCTAAGAATATATTTCAGGAACAACTAGAAAAACAGTCAGGCAGTCATGTAAGTTGTGGCCACCCCGAAGCAGCGTGGAATGACATGCGAAAAGCTGTGGAAACAGCAGTGATATCCGCTAGTAAGGTAAGGCATAAGGTTAGGGAGAAACAATGGATCTCGGCAGCATCTACCGCACTGATAGATGCTCGAAAACTCATCCCACCTGGCTCTGAACATAACGAAGAGCGGAGTCAGCTTAAGCGAAGGCTAATAAGAAGCCTACGCAATGATCGTGAACAGTGGTGGGTAGCGAAAGCAAGAGAAATGGAAAAGGCAGCGGCAATAGGTAACAGCAGACAGCTATTCAGACTTGTTAAAGAAACCGGTATTAGGAACCCAAATATCAGTGAAACTCAGATAAAGATGGGTATATTATTCATTCTCAATCCAGGAGATTGGATCGATGGGCAGAACACTTTAGGGATCAGTTCAACTGGCCTTCAGCCACACTTCAGTTACCCACGATCCCCAGTCGTCCTGAATGGCAAATTGAGGTAAGTCCTCCAACTCTCTACGAGGTTGAAAAAGCTATAGGAAATCTAAAGCGAGGGAGAGCCGCAGGCCCTGACAGGTTTACCCCTGAGATTTTTAAGGATGGTGGTCCAATACTAGCAACGAGATTGACTGAGGTCTTAGGTAGAATCTGGGAACTGGACGTAATTCCATCTGACTGGTCCCAATCACTGATTGTGCCAGTCTATAAGAAAGGACAAAAGACCTCCTGTGACAATCACAGAGGGATCAGTTTGACTAATATAGTGTCTAAAATATTAGCTTCAATAATACTTGGACGCCTAACCAAAGCTCGTGAAGAGCAGACTAGAGAAAACCAGTCTGGTTTCCGACCTGGACGTGGTTGCATAGACCAGATATTCACTCTACGTCAGGTCCTAGAACATAGACATACATTCAGACGTCCCACAATAGTAGTATTTCTTGACCTTAAGGCGGCATTTGACTCTGTTGATCGTGAGGTTCTATGGCAGTGTTTGTCACCGAAAGGAGTACCAAAAAAGTACATTAACCTCATAAAGACTCTCTACTCGAACACAACTGGTCGAGTTAGAGCCTATGGCGAACTGTCATCAGGATTGGTTACCTCAAGTGGTGTTCGTCAGGGCTGTCCACTCTCCCCATTCTTGTTTAACTTTGTCGTTGACATGCTTTTAGAGATATCACTTTTATCATCTCAATCTCCTGGAGTTGAACTTTTACTGGGAGATTCACTTGTTGACTTAGAATACGCCGACGACATAGTTTTATTCGGTGAAGACTCTGACAATATGCAGAGTCTTCTGACCACTATAAGCAACGATGCAGCCATGTTCGGGATGCGATTCTCTCCCTCGAAGTGCAAAATGTTACTTCAGGATTGGGTTGCATCGACACCTGAACTAATGATAGGGAGTGAAGTAGTTGAGCGTGTTGACAGCTTCACTTATCTTGGGAGTCTCATCAGCCCTTGTGGTCTGGTGTGTGACGAAATCTCAGCACGGATACAGAAGGCTCGTCTAGCTTTTGCGAACTTGCGTCATTTATGGCGTAGGCGAGATATCCGTCTAGCAACAAAAGGACGGGTTTACTGTGCAGCAGTCCGTCCCGTCCTAATTTATGGCAGTGAAACATGGCCGATAAGAGTAGAGGATATTCGTAGGCTACTAGTGTTCGATCATAGGTGTCTTCGACGCATTGCTCGTATATCCTGGGACCACCGGGTAAGTAATGCAGTTGTTAGGAAACGGGTACTAGGTAAGGATGGAAAATCAATTGATGAAGTAGTGAAACTTCATCAGTTGAGATGGCTGGGACATGTGTTACGTATGCCCAACCACCGACTGCCCCGACGTGCAATGCTTTATGGTGTAGGAGCAGGTTGGAAGAAAGCTAGGATCGGCCAGACCAAAACATGGCATAAATCCATGAAGTCGCTGACAAGTGGACTGGGCCATGTTGGTAGGTGTAGACTACCTGGTTGGGATTCGCGAGATGATAGCAACCGATGGTTAGAGACCTTGAATGACATGGCTCGAAATCGTTTGCAATGGCGAAGGTGCATCCACTCTTTGTGTTCTACCAAATTCTAATCTTCTGAATTCCTCATGTCCCTATCCTTTTTCTCTTTCCAAATTTATTTTACCGTATTATACTCCTTCAATAACATCTTCAAACCCTAATCTTTCACATAATACTTATACTCTTACTACTTCTACCACTATGGGATTTGAATCGACAACTGCATCTCTGTGCTAATGTGGTATGGCAACTCGAACTGATGTACGTACGTACGAAGTTCTACGTTGTAACTGACTGACTGAGATGCCTAACGAACGTTACACCAGTGGCTTCCTTATTGTGCATATATTGCAGATTCTGAGATGGGGTTGAAAAACAGAGGTGGTCAGTTTATCTTTTTACACCGTGGCGTGAAAGCAAGCAGGGCAAAACTGTCTTATAGATTCATTACGAATTCCTGGTTGGGTTCCAAGGAATAATGCAACCCAGTGATTTCAGAAATGACTCAAAATAGAAGCCGGTGACGATTCTGTTGTGGTTCTATCTTACATTTGTCATATAGTCGAGAACTTCCTTAATTTAAAAAATCGTTTGTTGAAATTTTAATTGAACCGTTTTTATGTGCTATTCTTGTTTACTTATTTGTTTACTGCGCTTCACTTTGCTTTATTTCACAATGTGACCACTTATTTGTATGGCCCATACATTTTTGGTACCCATTTCTACCAACATGTTTATGTATTGAGTAGATTAATTAATATAGATAAAATTAAAAATTAGTCTGTTATGCAGGTATTAAATTTTCTTTGCGTCCATTGCTTTGGAATCGCCAAATTCTAGTGTTTCACTTAATAGTTGGGCGGTCTGAGCCGGTAGAATTTTTATGACTAAGATTAAGACTTCTTATCTCACTAGTGCGGATAAATCCCAAGGTATTTGTTGGGCATCATGAAATCCCCAAGGAAGGCTGAAGGTCTAATAGTTCCTCAAACTTTTAGTTCGGGATTGCGGAGACCATTTAAATAATGAACCGATCAATGTTTGATTACTATTGAAAACCTGGAAGCTCTGGTTGACCACTTCGTCTTAGTATAGGACTCCTCAACAGTATGCACCCACGATCTCGCTCGCGAACCGTTGACTTCTAGACGATTGAGCGGGGATCCAATGGCGTTAATGTCTAACTTCAACCAGTCTATGATGTCGCGCGACCACGTTTCATTGCCTTCGTAGGGTGATCACCTCACACTCAACGCGATTAAATTCCAGTTGTCATGGCTTCTCGCTAGAACTTCAAGAATTTCCTCTCAGCACCAGTCACTAGTGGGGATATGATCATTTCCCATTTGGGTTGTGGAGATTGTGTTTTAATATTCTTTGGTTCATAATTTCTATGAAATTCCTAAAACGTTTGTTTTGTCATATTAGTGGTCTGGTGTTTTCACCATGCTTTATATTCACTTTCGGTCGTTTACTCAGCTTCATGTCAGGGTTATTGCTGAAAAATTTACAAATGGAAGATTTAAAGTACTTGGAATCTTTGTACACAGTGTTAACATTCAAGCTCAAAACAGTTGTCTATTTGTGCATACTCACTCGTCTTACCACTTTATTTCTTCATTTTATAATACCCTTTAATTGCACCAACACATACATATTCTGGATTTAGGGTAATTCCTATATTTTCTGACTTACCCTTTGGTACTTTGTTCTGTTCACTGATATTTTAAAGTAGCAGGTGTTATTGATGCGCATTTATGATGGGTAAATCTGGACATTTGATAAAATGGTATGGTTAAAATCCTTTGAAATTTGATTCGATTTATGATCGTTCTCTAACCCTTGCACTTAATGCTACATAATACTTTTCGTTTCTTTTGATATTTTTACTTAGTTTCCAGTATTATACTGCTCCTGGTAAAATTATATTTTCATCACTTTCCTTCTAGCCAATTTCCTCTTTGTGCATTGATGCGAATCGCCGGAACTTTTGCCTATGTGCATGTTTACTGAAGCTTTCGTAACTTATGTTCCAATACTTGGACAAATATTTCAATCTTAGCATCACGTATAATATATGACTGATATAATTGGTTTGGTTGGTTAGCCATATACTCGTCCATTGCGCCTAATAAATATTATGAAGTATTGATAAGAACAATAAACCGGTAATAAAGCTCCAATTTCAGTAGATTTATGGATTTTGTACTATCATGTAGTATGCGTATATCGGATCCAAAAGCCCAAATAAGACGGGAGTGTTAAACGATAAAATCCGCCAGATCAGCGGTTTTTGGCAAGTAGTGTGCTTTACTGGTAACTTTGTGTTAAGTTTCATACTGATTGTGTAGTTTGTAAGATATTAGTCATCCTATCTCATGTGATTAAAACTCTTTAGATTTGTTAATAATAATCCAGATGATAGTCTAAAATTCTAAACTTAATTGTTGCTTGATTATGATCGCTGTGGTGACATCAAAACGCGAAATATTGCTCAAATGTTTTTCAGGTTCGAACACAACCCCTAGAAGTTACAGTAGAAGAATCAGTACCATGCGATGATCCTATGGATATAGGTAAGTGAATCAATTAACTACGTAAATTTGCTTTTACAAGTGCTTTTAAACTACGTCAAAATGTTATTTTTACAGTCCATAAATACCCTATGGTTGAAAGTCTCATCTGTTTGTTGAATGCCCCCAAATACCCTGGTACGACCGAGAGTGTGGAGAGTCCGCTCTCCCTCTCGAAATGCTCTTACATGACTATGCGTATACAGCCACTGTCAGGGAAGTCCTACTCACTGCCTTCTCGCACCAGGGGTGTTGTTTACTAAATTGAAATGACGAAAAGCGAATATCCGGTGCTTTAACCGGGTTAGTGGATACGTAGGGTCCGCCTAGGGGAGTTGGAAAACCCTGATTCCAAACAAATGGTGCACATGGGCTCCAGGATCCGGGCGTGTGAACCAAGTGTTGATCACCGGCTACCGTAGGACTGTACATCTTTACGTTGCTCCACTGCCATGTGTATTAGACTCTTAGGTCAAAGGCTCCGGGTGTGGCCCCTTAAGAAAATCACCTGCTTCGGTTTGGGCACTCGGGAAGTATCCCGGCCTTCATACAAATTGAATGGTTTATGTGGCGCATATATATTTGGTGCCTCCTTGTACTAATGTTTATATATTTAAATAATAATAATAATAATACTGCTTGTTGAGTAAACTTAACTCTCTTCAAAACCACATCAGTCTTTCATACGAGAATAGAAACGACCAGCTCCTTTTCTTTGATATGCTTATCAGTAGACGAGAAAACGGTCCCATCAAACAAATTATTTTTAGAAATCCAACTTGGACAGGTCAATACCTTAGTTATTATAGTTACTATCCAGAGCAATTCAAACGGGGTTTGATAAGGGGCTTATTTAGCAGGATTATGCGTACTTGCACAGACGACGCTATTGATGACGACATTTGGTTGTGGAACAGAACATTAATGGAAAGTGGTTATCCTCTAAAATTTGTAAATCGAAGGAAAGGTCATGATATAGTAAGACCTACTATAGCTTTGGCACAAAAAACCTGTCTACGTCACCTTATCGTTTACAGGTGATTCAAATAGCCCTTTATTGAAACAAAGGTTTAAATCAGTTATTAATAAGTCGTACTACTCAGAGAAAGTTATCAAAGAAAAAGGAAGGCTCATGCTTCAACAAAGACCTAAAAGACATGAAAACGATTGCGTCACATCCCACTGTGTTTATCAATTTGAATGTGTGTGTGGCTGTAAACGCATAGAAAGGAGTAGTCGTGATCTCCAAATTAGGGTGTCTAAACATGTACCTAAATGGCTGCAAAAACAAGTAAAATCAAATGACCCAATTAGAGTAGGTGATAAACATCCATCATCCTCTATTGACAAACACAGGTGAAACAGATCATAAGACTGGTCTTAACACAGTTTTGTGGTGTTGTATGGAAGTACAAAAGGGCGTATACTAAGGTTTATTGAAGCCTTAGCCATACGGAAATTCAGACTGCCTTTTTGTACTCGAAAGCTGTTTATCCTCACCTTAAATTTACCCTGGTAATATTAGCTTATTATTCAGCCTGATAAATATACGGTTTCAGCAATCATATTTCACTTAAACAGACGATTTTCACACCTAAACAATAACGTCTGTTCAGTCAGTCAGAAACAATGTAGAACCAAGCACATATATGCATTAGTACAACAAGATGAACACCAAATTCATATGAGTTACTTCAATTTATTTATTTGAACACATAAATATTGGTACAAAAGGGAACTAAATACATATGCACCACATACTAACAAAACAACCGTTGCTGCTACCTTGACGTGGTGGTCGGGCTTGCCTATCATGATGAACCAATCGAGCTATACTGCCTGGAACAATCGTTCGTCAAGGTCCCACTATGCCAGACATGTCGGTTGAAGAATGGTAAGACTAAAAGCAGCAAACCCAAGGCCCGAGGGCAAAGTCTTACTGCTAACTGTACAGAGGTGTGACGGCATTAAGGTGTGTCTCTCATAAAACCATCATAACAGCGTTGCTGCCTTCCCACAGGGCAGGGTGAGGTTAAAATAGCTCGACACTATAAACACACACCTCGCTTTATCCCACGAGTTTCTGTCTCCAGCGGTAAGGTCTCCACAAGTATGGAGCTAACACAAAAAGGTCGTGTGTGACCGGCCTCAAGCAGTTGTCCCTTGGGCACTGCGGTTATGCTCTCAGGTCACTAAGAACACTTCTAACCCAATTTCCTTTTCAGGTACCTCTAGATAAAATGCTTCCACGTTATGGGCAACCGGGAAGTGATAACCACCCTCATAACTCTCACAACACTCAAGACCGCTATATACATAGTCAATTTCCCCCTTCCATTCCTATTATTCCTCCTACCTCGTCTATCAACTCTAAACTTCCCCCTCAAGTGTCACCACGACCAACGATTCTAGTGTGTGAAATACTATCCCAGGTCTACTGAAACCTCGCTCCAAACTACACATTGGAGCCTTCAATGTACGTACGCTATGTCAAATCAGCTAGCAGGCCACCCTGGCTAAGACCCTAGAATTTCGTACCATTGATGTATGCTGTGTCTCTGAAATACACATACAGAATCCTAGTGTGGTCATTCACTTGACCTCACCTTGCCAAAACGAGTAGCCGATAAGATACACCCTCCGTAATTATATCTCAAATAACAAGGTTAAATGAAAGTAGGAATCACAATTAGAAAAACGTTAGTATATTTGTTATTTTTACGTAAGAAGATTCTATAGTTTTCTCCAAATATTGGCTAAGAAATAGACAATCAGCATTTACCAACACAATCCTTCCGGAATATGCTTTAATTCAATCATATCATGCTAACAAGATGGGACTCTCAATCCCGTTGTATAAATTTTCTCTTACGATTTCGATTCTTCGGTTGTTTTCTATTGTCTACGTTTTATTGTCTTAAAATTGTTCCGAAATGTTCACTCTATGAATTAAAATCTCAACTGAATAATTATACAACTTATATTTTCTTAAAAGATATAATTTTTACACTTGTGTTCCTTGTTTTTCACAGAATCTTTAAGTTCTAATAGTCCTGTTGATGAATCCTCTGCGTCATTGTTACATGAAAATTCGGAATTCTGCGGAGAACGTCATTCATCTAAAGTCAGCGAGAAAAGTTCATATCGGCAACCTAACCAGATTGCTTGGCATGATGTCCATTTACTGTTGGATGATGTTTCTGAAGATGAAGAAAAAGATGTGAATTCGAAGTCACCTACCTCACTTGGAAACTCGATTCCATATTCAGATCATTCCCCAGTTCCAAGGTCACCACATACAATTTCTCAGTCCTATGATCGGAACCTATCAGTTCAGAATACTTTCTCCCGTAATGTTCATAATACAGATGATTACATACGCTCTACCTCACCTATCACTTACGATGAACGCAAACATCGAAATAAATACATGACATCTACTCTAGAATATAATCCAGAAAATTATGTTTCGAACCTTAAAACTGAAAGTGTAAGATCATGTCATGAACAAAAGTCTGATTATAACGATTCATACTCAACAAATACATCTACTAATCGTATGAATCATAATCACACGAAGTATTCAAGGTCGTCCACTCCACCATTCGCTACTAGTCAGTTATGTGATTCGAACGACTGGTGTACTAAATCCACGGGAATGACCTCACGAATCGAAATATATCACAGTAGTCAATCAATAAGAAGATCCCAAACTTCGATTAAAAGTAAGGCGTTTAATAAGAGATTCTCTTTTACTGTGTTCTGCGATGTTTACCAATGAAGTTTACGAGTTTTTTGTTTCCATTCGGAAATCGTCTCTGATCAATACAATTTTATTTATTTTGGTTTACCGTGTCTAGAATTATATGTGTACTATTTTACACCTAAGCAATTTAAAATGGGAACAATGAGTTATGTTTTGTAAGGAGATAACATATGCTAGAAAGAGATATGTATCATAAAATAGTGTGAATGTAGGGCATTTTGCTTTCTAAAATTTTCTGAATTATATATGAAAGTGTAATAGTCGCAGATTTCGTATATTCTACTTAAGGGGAACAGCGAATTGTAATTCTTCGTTATTTTGCCCATTAGGTATATCATACAACTATAATTTGTTTCATAAGTATGTCAAAGTAAGATTCAATTGCTTGTGCAACTTCAAAAACAACCAGTTCTGAGGAAAGGCTTTATTTGAGTATCAGTTAAAACCCTAGCGATCGTTCCAAACAAGTATTCACCTACCCTGACCATGTTTACTTTAAATAAAGTACTTATGAAATCATGCATTTACGGAATTTCGACCTAGTAGTTTTTGTAAGGAATTTATGTAGTTTATCAACAAGGAAATGGATCCCATTTTAATTTTATTAACTACACTCCAATAATATACAGAAATGGGTTCAAGTAACAGTCTCTTTGTACAAAACTCTTGCGTTGTGCATTACATGATTTGTTTAATAAAATGTGGTCGCGTGTAATATATGAATGATGATTAGTTACAATTACGTTTGATAACGTGCAAAACTGATGAGACGCCGGTGAGAAAGTAGGTTGAACAAGTCGTAGTACGAACAGCTCAAAGTTTCCTTACAGCTTTAATTCTAGATAAACTCTAAAATTCCCTGTTAGACATTTTTTCATAGTCTAGGAACTCATTTAATGTATTCGCCATTTTATAAGAAGTTGTTACCTTGTATTGAATTAGGTCCAGCTAGCTTTAAATCTCCGTTACATACAGCTTTTGTTACAGTTAGTGTCCAGCCTTATGATGATAATCGATGTATACTTCCATGACCTAGTAAGATTTTGTAAGAACTCAACGTCTCTTATGATTTATGATCATTTAGTAACTGTAAGGGAAACGAATTTATTCAAAGTAAATGTATGTTGGGTCAGTAACTCATCTAGTGAAACGTGCCAGTGTATTGAAAGCTGCTAAGCGATCGTAATTAATTTTGTTACTATAAAACGATTATTTCCATATATTACTTTTGAAATAGATCAACCGGTGTGTAGCCCAACAAGCCACTCTGAACGTCATCTTTCAGACACTCTTAGACAATCACATTACACGAAAAGTCCGGATATTTCTATGGATCGTCGTTTAAAATCAGATTATCCATCGAGCAGTTCTCTGTCCAATCAGTTCCGTTCATCACCAGATTCTATGGTATGTATTATTGAAAGGTCATGAAGGTTATTCAGTCTAAGTTATTAATTTAAACATTATTAAAAGTTTCGAGAGACCTCATGTCGCATATTCCAAGATGATCTGAAATATTTTTAGCACAAAATGAGGATCTTGGAAGTGTTGTGGAGCTTTCATTTAATGTCTAACATTTCAGTGTCCTCTCATTAGGTCGAACTCTTAAAGAACGTAAAACTACCAATATACTTTAGGATGTAGGTTGATTCTAATGAATTGATTTACAAATTTCACATTCACCTTCGCTTGGTTAAGCCTTTCATGGTATTTCAAATACTCATTAAGAATCCTTAACGCGAATCCTTGCCTAGTGGATTTCGGTAAGGTGAAAATCTTCATTCAGACGAAATTGCCCAGCTGATATTTTATTATCGCTACATAGACAACACCGTTATAGTGCAAGGTTAGTCTACTTAAAATATTTAACTGCATCCATCCATCTATCACATTCACACTAGAATGACAATAAGGAAAAGTATATATCAAAATTCAACATCAGTTGTTAAGTATATTCATTTTTATAGTCCCGTACCTCTTGCAAGCGGAACATGAATTTAATACATCTTGTAAAAATTATTTGCTCCGATGATACCATTAAAGAATAGTTAAGTACCATTCGCAACTTACTCAGCGTGAACGCTTATCCGTTAGAATCTATCGGGAAGCGCATGACCCAGGTTAAGATAAAAGAAAACTAGATTCTGAAAAGGCAGTATTTCTAACGCTGCAATTCTTCAACGACACTATAATTAAATTAGTAATACGAGTAAAAAAGGCTTTACAAAGAACATTCAATGTGGTAGAATTGTACGCTCTATTTTACAACCAACCGAGCATTAGGACAAAAAATAAGGGTAAACTTCCCCAATTCCCTTCATCTATGTGCGATTATCATTTCAACCGCTCATGTGGAGCCAGATATATTGGGCGAGTCTATCGCCCTGTTTCGGGATATCATCCCACCTGGGTGAGTAAAGGACAAGTATGATTAATCGATAGCTCTATACAGGCTCATTTAAGGGATACAGGATATCAAATAGACAAAAACAACCGATTTCAAATTATCCACTGGGTCCTACCAAATATGCCGCCTGGTTTAGGCATGTCTTTTCCATATAGCAAGAACCGTCGGTATCCACTTAAATAAGCTGAGTCTGTGTCTACGTGAAATTTGTACAATCTTAATCCTCACCTCAGCCGTCATAATGTCTGAGTGAGTTACAAGTGACTTGTTAAAAATATTTCTACCATTGTTTTTACTTAATCTGTTTATGATTGCACACCTGTTATTATTGTTGGATTTATCCAAAATTTTATCAGTCCCTTAATTTCATGTTCGAATTGTTCATTACGTAACTGTTACTTATTGTGAACTTTTTATCAGTTTTATTATCATCAATCCCTAAACTATTTATTAGTTGATTTTATATTAGCTTCATCAATAAACTTATTTGTATGCCTTCTGATTATGTGGTAAGTTGTATTTGTTTCTGTAATTGCCGACTATCAAGCGGCCTGTATTTCCGAGCTCCAGAAAAGTCCCTGGTACTCAAACTAAGACTTATTTTCAGAGTAGATGGAGTTTTCCAGTTCAGTTATCTATTCAAGCGTAGTCATATTTTGTTATTCTGACCATCTTTCTTGAAACAGCATTCTCTTGATTCTGCCTATAAGATTTTCTATATTAGCTTCCTAGAATTTTGGATTTCGGCTAACCAGTATATCGACTGATCTATTAGGATATGATGATAACCAGTTTCTTCAATGTAGTCCAGTGAAGTATATATCGGTTTGCTTGGAACTCGAAATATCAACGATAGTTTCTCTCCGAAATACTTTTTAATGGAACTTAATTTAAAGTCTAACATTGTACATTGCTGAATATCCGATGTTTTGTTACTGAACTTATATAGCTCTACCATCAAACATACGTTGATCATTCAAATAGGATCAGAAGCAGAAATTTTACGTTGGAATCTTCATTGTTTCAGTCTCGACCTCACAACAGTTAGTTTACTAAGATAAGTCAAACTGAAAAAATAACATTACATACGATTTCTTAAAATACTTTATGATATAGAATTCTCATTTGTCTGTTTTTTTAGGTTCAGATGAAGATGCGAAGTAATAAAAGTTATCCTAACATTACATCATCCTGTGAATGGGCAAGAAATGAATCACATTCCCCCGAAGAACATTCCAGTAGATCATCCTCAATGTTCTCACAAGGTAACTACTCGTTGTCGTCAGTTTCAGAACGTGTGACACCAGATCCAACAGCAACTTCCCAATACCCCAATTCATCCACTCATAGAACTTTCGAAACAGGTAGAACATTGAGCTTCAAAAATAAGACATCACTTTTTCTTTTTAATTAATTAATGTACTCTTTTTATATCACTTTATCTCGGTATTTTAGAAGCAGTAAATGCATATTTTCCTGACTTCACTTCTGATCGGTTAACTCGAAAACGCGAAATCGAAGCCAGATTGAAAGAGATTGAGTCAACTGAGCGGAAGCTGCTGAACCGGAAAAAAATGCAAAGCTACGAGAAAGAAGTACGACAGTCTACAAACCGTGATGATGTGGAATATGGACCAGATTATAGGAAGTAAGCACTTGATTTTAGGTGTTGAATTTCCTATATTTTAGTCGTAGACATTATTTCCAAGACAAACAGTTCAATCTAATACAAGTCATAGCAATATTTGAACATTAATAAGTTGCTACATAAAGTTTAGTTCATTAAACACTATGGTCAGTATAATCCACTCTCATCTCAAGTGCCGTCATCTACAAAGTACGCCATTATGTAGAGTTTGCTTATCTGGGAAATTCGACAGAAATTTCGAGATTGGCAGCCTACGGTTGATTTTCGGTACTAAGTAGCTAATCGTTTGTGTCATCTTTATCCAGGTCCACTATTTGCATAATAGACCTGTTTTAAGATATGCCTAATTGGTAATAAGAAAAATAATACACTCATGACAGATTTGTAGGTAAGCAGCATTAAATTTAATTTAAATGTTCTCCATTCTGGACATGAATAAAAGAATCTTAAAGCTCGAAATTCCGGCTAAAAGAATTTCTTCCGATGATTGTAAGCTCACTGGAACAATATCTTAAATGTTACAAGGAGCACAACAGACTAACAGATATCAAATTATACTCTGAATGCAAATTCCAGCTCACTGTTTTGCTACAGGCTTATCAATACGGTTTGATAAAATGCCTAAGGAATGAGTGATTTAAAATTTTCTAAATTTGTATACCGTATTTCTTGTCAGTGACTGTGATTGTTCTAATTATAATTTTCCTTAAAATTTAAGAAAAAACACACTTCCATTTGTGACTTCTAATTACTTTTTAGACTCCCAAAGAAATATGTGAAGTGATTCCGGAAAGAAGCAAAAACCACTAACTGATGAGTTAACAAATAGTTTTACACGATTGTTAATCTCAAAGTTATAACCTGAAATTAACTGTGATTGCAATGAAGTCAGTGTGCACCAGTTTGAAATGATTTATTTCGAAAGTACATACGTTGTTTTTGTGTATAGTTTTATGATCGCCAACAGTACATTGATTTCATGTATAGACTATAAAAATCCATTTATTCGATTAGAAACTTTATTATTAATAAATTATTCTAAATTAAATATGAACAACAAATCCGTTGTAAAGTGGAATAAAAGTTAGTGTATGTATCACAAATTGCAATGTCATTTATGCTTCACTTGGCAAATTCAAATTCTTTTTTATGTTCTGTAAAGTAAACAATAATTTATGCTGGCATGTTAATGTAGTGTCTGAATGGTACGCAAATTAAGAATGGGTATGAACAAAAAAAATTGTTGCCGTATAAAAATTAATATGATAAACCCACGCAGACTGTTAGTACAAGTTATCAACATCCCATCAAAAACGTGCTAACATTCGCAACGATGAAAGAGGTTCATTAATACCTCATATAACAGATCTTACTATTGAATGCTTGGAAGTATGAAGAGTAACATCGATCAACAATGAAAAAACGAGAAATTTATTATCACTTATTGCTTAGTATCTCTAGCGAATAATGAGGAGTATCCATAAGCATTTAACGGTTAGTGACTTTGGGCAAATTCCTATGTTACATTACTTATAATAACTTACACTGTTGACTTCTGCCGAAATCTAACTAAACGCATACTAAGTGCTGTAAACTGAAATATCTCCCACCTATTCGTATAAGAACATCTTAATCTATTTAGTCTAGGTAGTAGATAAATATCGATTGTGTAATAAGTACTTACTTTTAATAACTGGACAAAATTTCTTATGTGTAAACCAGTGTAAACGTTGACAAGAGACTGAACAGTAGGAAGTAATTTTGCATTGCTGACATGCTTTCAACTTCCCTGGTATTCCTAGTTCAGGACCATCTCCACATGTTGCGCATAGTTCAAGAGGACGAGCATTGTACATGATAGTACCGTTGATTGTTTTTGTAAGAACGGATAACGCTGTTGGCATATGGCCTAAATGTAGTGGGGATATTTGTTGGACAATATGTCTCCATAAGGTCGATTGATGGTGGGGGAACGAAGTCAAGGACTGTCGTAAGAATTGCTCTTGACCTATTTGATAAGTTATGAATGCGCTATTTCACACTACTTACCTAACGGCAAACCATAGGGCTCTGTACCGACTAAGAATTTCCTAATCAGTTGCTTTAATGGTGAAAAAGCATGATCTTGAACATCTGTAGTTTCCGGCTCTTTATCGTAATATTCTCCGGCTTGGCGTATACAACAGGCCAATAAATGAAATTTTAAGGATAATGGTTCGTGTGTTAAATGAGGTGTGAAATATTTGTTGCATAGATCTTCAAAAATAGTATGTATGCAACGCCAATGAGTCAACATACACTTCTCGTAATTTTCTCCCGAGCGACTACAGGTTTCGATCTCATTGTTCAGTAGCAGAAAGACCTAAAATATGTAAGCGATCCCTCAATAAATATATTACCTCATAGTAAAAAAGTGAGTTAACCGACATTTGAGTATTAGGTCAACGGGTGGAAGATATTCTATAGTTTAAAAAATAACCAGACCTAATATATTTCTCTGTAAATTTAATGAAAACATCTAACACATTTGAATACTTCGATTACGTGTATGGTGGCTGGACCGCATTATGACACACTTAACAATGATGCACATTTTTCTTCACCAGTACGAAATCTTCCCACTTGCTCCAAGTCTTTTGATCGTTTAAGATCATTGTAACGCTTAAATATTTCAAACTGGGATTATTTTAGTATGATTTTCCGAATGAACCAAGTAAAAAGATATTTCTGTGCGTCGAAAGCACTCAGTACTTTACGATTTTTCCTAACTACATATGGAACCCTGTTTTAAAATGATACTAGTTCACGTAATGTAAAGTATATCCAACTTTAGATTAAATGAAGACAAGTTTAGATGTAAAAGTGTGAATTGGATCAGGGCACCTTGAATATCTGCCAAAGTTTGTTAAGATAAGTATTCAATCATCTTAAACTACAGTAAATACTAAGGGGACGCCAGAAATGTCATTAGAAACTAAATATTTCAATAAAGTGACAATGCTAGTGAGAACGGCGTTACTCAAATGATGTTTTTAGTTATCGAAAACTTGACAGGTATTTGTTCTGATAGCTGTTTATGTAGAATATTTGAACAACAAAAAGTCACTTTACTAGCAAGCAAGTGGCATAAGTTTTCAAGAACTTTACTGATCTGGGTATCCAATGACATTATTTTCTCTTACACGTTGATAGCGGTTCGATGACTTTTATTTAATCGTGCTGAAATATTTGCAGGTAAAGAATTAACTATTAATAGATGATGAACTCTTATACATAATATCAGAGGAATTTGACAAAGTATTTTAGAAGGGAAAGTTGAGTGTGCTAAGATTGTCAGATTATGAGTCCCTCATCAATAAAGTTGTTGAGTCTTTATTTTTGGTTCGTCAGCATCTTAGAATGTGGACGCAATCGGTTAATACAGGTTGCCTGATCAGGAAACGACAAAGATGTATATTTTTGACTTGCATACGCTTGTCTACTTAAATATTTTCTCCAGAATGACCAATTTGACACAATTTCGGGTTTATGTGAAGGAACTTGTTATGAAGTTTCTTTTTACTTTATGAGCATTTAGTTTGGTAGATCCGAGGTGTTTTTCCATTAAAACACAATTTTCATGTAATTCTTCGTCAACCTAACAAAACACTTGATGTAAGGTGTGAATCGTACGAAACTTCATTTACGAATGTGTAGGACATAGCTTTATGAGGTACTGATTGTCATTTCACATCGATTTTCGGTAGTTGCGCATCAAAAATTTGCAACTAAAATACCGTGACCTTAGTGCATAAATAGGGCGAAAGATAGAATGGGCAAATTATTGTTAAATGGCGAAAATAAAATGACTTAAGCATTGTTTTGCTAAGATGTATACGTATATTGCGGGAATATTATGGCTATCGATGGAACAACAGCTACTAACATAAAGATATGAGGTAACATACTTTAATAGGTGAAATATTTAACTGCAAAACTAGTTGGTGAATCGCAGATACATGTTCAGGTAGTAATTGGGACTTCGACACATAAATGGCTATTTCTTCTCTTTCCAGATAGTTATTAATAAGAGTGACGACGTTATGATTTCCTCATTTATTATTACAAGTAAGTTTGAATACCTACCCACAAATGCGGCCATTTGAGAAGCAGTCTTTCCAATACTGTTAACATCATTTATCCGAGCCCCATAATGGAGAAGAAGCTCAACAACCTCAATATTCCCTACAAAATTGTAAACCTATAGTGGCAAACCTGAAAGAGCAGCAAACATTAGGGCAGTATAACCCTGTTTGTGGGAAGAAGAATTTACATTTGCTCCGTATTTGAGAAGAAACTCAACGATCGGAAGTTTACCCCGGAAACAAGCCAATTGCAGTGGAGACAAGCCCTCCTATTCAGATAATTAGTCTAGAAATCCAATTATTCACTTTGTCATGGGAGTTAATTAGTGACCTATCCTCTGAAAGGAGAGATTTAACCTTTTCTATGTCAGCTGCCACAAATGAAAATGACATGAAAACTTACATGTGGAAATCGCAGTTCGAAAAGAATCGAGTATATCTTCTGAGCTCTTTAAAGTACAATAACACATAAAGAAGTTACCATAACTCTGTTGCACTTCTAAATATTAGACAGCAATTGTGAATGTTTCATCATACATTCGGCCTGTCCTATAAGTATAAAACCACAGAGTTAAAAGAAAATATATGTGAAAGATTTATTAGAAGTTTGGTTTTCGAAAGCACACATAAATGCATCTCTTCGGAATACAGCTCTGTTATTTTCCGTCCTGGAAGTTTTTTTAGTAATCCTGACAAAACAGATACAAGTGGTAGGGAAAATATAATCTTTTTCGTACTGTTTTCAGAAGTCCAGCAACTTAATCTCGTTTGAGGGTAAGAGAAAAACAAAGTTTTTTTAAACTTTACTGATGAAGAGTCCCCTAAAACCATATTATTTGTAGATAATATGCAGAAAGTCTTTCACATTGTTTTATTCTGCTTCTACACTGTCCCTAAGATTATGCTTCCAGTCTCAGGTTCCAAATATTATGATGCTTGAGGCATTTTTCGTACTGAGGTGAAGCCAATAAATGAAAATGAGCAGGAACACTAGTCTATAAATTTTTTTCTGAAAAGTATGCGGCAGATATATACTACCATCATTCCTAACATTGGAACACAAATGGACGAAAACCATACATTCTGAGGTCTCATAAACAGATTTGATTTCTAAGCAAATGAAACTAAACGAATTATTATTTATCTTCATAATAATGATGTTTAAGAAGAGTCGCAATGAATTGCTACTTCTACGAAGCAGTATATCTGGTCACTGAATTTGGATTGGGAAGTAGCATGGTAACTAATACTATGAGCATTTTCATGGCAACCCAAAAGATACTTACATATGTACCTAATAGAACAACCGTGAACAGAGCTGACATCTGCTAATATAGTTCATATGAATATGTCTTCTTTTATTTTTGTCTGATCTTTCGCTTGTTACAAAAATATACTCAATTTGACAGGTGAGGCTATTGCGTGCTAAATCCCGCTCATAGGTAAAGCGAGTTGAAAATAGAAGCTTCGGATACATTTCTGACAGTTATCTCAATCTCTCTACCTTTGGGAAATTTTTGTCCAGTTTGCGAAAATTTTGGGTAAACCGTTATAGAAAACTTTGAGGAAATGACACAAAACTTTCCCAGGCCTCGGTAAGATCCTCGAAGCGTTTGGAGGAATTTCGGGTTTTTTCGAATATTTCCACGGAATTTTGTAACACCGTGGGGTTTCTTGTTAAAATTCACCGAAAATTCCCTTTGGGATAAATGCCTCGTGAATCATGGGCATCGAACCCCTGAACTTTTCTCTGAATACATTGATCCAATTCATTTAAATTTGTTTTGAAAACTGATTTATCAACGCATAAAACCAAAAATTTCACATCAACCATATGAGAAATCCTAATCCAGATAACAAAACGGTGACCTTGGAATAGGTATCTAGAACAATTTGCCCGCTTCCGAATGGTTGCCCAATCTTATCTTGAGATATACTCGATTATTCTACACATCTATTGCTAAACTTGAACAGCAAAGAATGAATTTAGCATTCGTCTGTAGAGTTTTTGTAAGAGATCATGACATGTTATGATTCGGTGTAAGTGATAATCAAGACCGAAATGGTTCAGACCATTCTGAACGAGGTTCCGCATCTATATATGTAGTATAACCAATATCTTTTGACAACCCATATTATCAACAGACGTATTTGTGCTCGCTTTTTGTTATTATTCTATCCTTCTATGTCTTTGTATGATGATTCGAAGTATTTGAATTGTAGTATAAACTAGTAATCCCAGGAATAACGCAATTTAATCAAAAAGTATTAGATGAGCACAAACGAATGTATTTTACTTAGGATAATCTTGGGCTTGATTTGGATTCTCTGTCTGTGCAAACTTCACATCTGGGAAAACTGGTTCTCTGATTGCTTCGGGAAATTTTGCTATCCCCTGTGATTCATCATACCACTGACTAGGGATTCTACTCAACAAAAATTGTTCGTGAGAATATGCAACATATGATACGATAACATCAGAAATGTGACTAGAATTCGACTCATTCGGAACATATTTGTCACATTCATTAGGAATATCATTAGAGATAAATTCATTGTTAGGGTAAATGATATTTAATATGATATCAGAATTTGAGTTTTCTGAAATATTTCCCTCGAATTTATCAAGAGTTTCATTAGAGAATAATGGATTATAAGAAAAATCAGCATCTACCAAAACTGAATCTGGTTATTGATCATGATTCGACTCATTCAACATTTTATTCTCAGAGTTGTAGGAAATAAATCAGAAGTATGTGAATTATTACGACAAACCATATTTGGTACAATAACATGAGAAATCTGATAAGTTTGTTGATTAAAAATTTTTGTCTCACAATGATTCTGGGTTTCATTCAACTCTGGACTGTTATGTGACGCTGTACCACTTCTAGATAATGATAACTGATCATTAGCAGCATCCATGTTAACATTACTTTCAGAGAAATGAACCATGGTATTACAAACTGACTGAATGTGTCCAGTTTTACCACATTTAAAGCATTCAGAATAACGAAATACACATGAATTACATGGTTGAAACTTGCCGCAGAACAAGCATTTACTAAACTCGTGCTCATCTTCATGGACTGTTTCACAGCTCAATGAAGTATTATCTGAATAACTTTAATTACGCATCGAAATGCGACGACTTGTTAAAGTAGTGGAATTCCTGATGTTCTGGCGAGTCATTTTATCGAATTTTTCTCTCTTACCGCATCCGGAATTTGTATACTTTACATAATCCAACAGTAGTTGCTTGAGAGTTGCATAGGGGAGTGAAATCGGTTTGTCTGGAAGTGCCAAAGTCTTTATTAGGTTGTATGCTTCTTTTCCGACAAATGTAAGGAAATGGGTCACAATATTAAAATCTTCATCATCTTCCTTGGTCATAGCCCAGATTTCAAACCTCCCCATGTACTCCTCAAAAGCATTAAAATCTGAATTTATATCCAACCGTTCCATTACAGGCTGAATCGCGACGCCAATATGATAATCAGAAGTATTTGAATTGTAGTATAAACTAGTAATCCCAGGAATAACGCAATTTAATCAAAAAGTACTAGATGAGCACAAACGAATGTGTGTACTTGGAATTCAAAATCACAACAGTCATCAATACAAAGAAGTCATTTATTTATTTAAACATCACACTTTGGTAAATACCAATGGGCAGCAGTCTAGCCACTCGACTTCCCTGGTTCCAGTCAGCTTGGTAGTTATTTGTAGCTTTTAATATCCTTTCGTCTGAGCGAGTGCGTTTTTCTCAGGAGTTTGAGATCTCATTTGCTATTTTATAACCATGAAGGTCAGTTTTATATGGGAAATAATAAGACGGGATTTCAAATGCTAACGGAAGAATGTCATATGAAATGAATAAACGGGTTAATAAGCTCGAAATGCATATAGTTTGAACAGACCAAAGTGTAATAATAGAAAAGAGACGGATCTGGAAATAGACAAGATAAGTTTATGATATATGGCATTGATAATTGTAGATATACTGGGGGATAAGCATCATGTACAGGAAATCCAAGAGTTATGTGGTAACACAATGCCTCTAGGAGAGGTTCTAGACATATAAGAGGGGAGGAAATAAAATAAATATCGGAATTTTATTTTTATCCTTTAATAATATGTCCAGCTTGCCTTTGAAGGACTCTATTTCTAATTTTCCTGTATTCTCTTCAAGTTTAATGAAAGGGGTGATTATTCCTACGGATGCATATAAGCGCTCATGATGTTGTGGACCATCAAGAGATTGCTTTTCATTTGTTTACACTCTAAAGGTTGAAGGTCCAGCGACTTATTATTTGTGTCTTAGAGCTTTACTTCGAGTCCCTGGACCGACTTATTGACAAACCTCTCGTTATTGACTTTCTTACTGTCTTGAATCTTCTTCGTATTAGCCAAAAAGTGTCTTAGCGTAGTAAATCATCCATCAATAATACAGCCTCATATTGTGTGGAATGAACCACTTTTATATTCACTCTAGCGATATTGGTTCTCAACCACATGATCCTTGAAGCCGAGCATATTAGAATCAAGTAGATTTACTCTCAAGATTTAATACCCTGTAGAAGGCCAGAAATGGTGAACGGAGGGAACAATTGGTCGGTATGTTTTGACTTGGCAATGAAGGTGTGGTCACTCTATGCAACTTTTTCTTTTCCATACCAGGGAAACTGTTCCATCTTAAGCCAGAACGTATTATTCGGAAATACTAAACAGTATATTGCTGACTGTCAAATGGGCTGAATCAGTATAGACAATGATGTGAATTCCATATAAGATCTTACGAATTTAGTCGTCAAATCATGACAAATTTATAGTTTGGGGATTGAGTCTGTTATTCTGGTAGCAAAGACAAATGCAATTATTAACGAACTGAACATTAAACTAAGATAACCATTTAAAGAGTTTGCTGTTAGCATTATATTGTAAGCATCCGCTCACGCTTTAAGGCCACATAAAATGGTTCTCTATATATATAAGCCAATTTTCGTCCACCAATAATCATTGTGTCTGTGCTCCCAAGTTTTCGTACAAATAAATACGTAGGTTTGTAGGATTATGGTCCACTTCGTTGCTAGTACTGCTCTGGAAATAGACCTTATCCTGAAATTGTAGATTTGTCATGATGTGACTTCCTAATCTATGCGATCTTACGTGGAAGTCACATCATTGTCTACACGGACTCATCGTATCGTAACACATGTAGACTGGAGATAGAACAATACATTTGGTATGAATCAAAGTGGTGCGTTACACTAGAATAACCATGCCTGCAGGGCCGAACCATGCCATCCGATCAATTGAATTAATTGAATTCATTCTTCCTGCCTTCTCCACCGTTCGGCTTTTCTCCCGCGTTAAATGTTGAACATCTATTTTCCCAGTTGTCTGGTGCTCAGCTTTGAGAATTGTGTGGCTAGTGCCCAATGCCACTATAGGTTTACACATGACCGCATGATATATATTTTCAAACACATGATTGAGCGGTGTCTCTACTTTTACACACCTTATTCGGATATGTTTACAGATGTTCATGTCTTTAGGGTCATATGTAGCTCACTAATTTTCATGAGTGTAAATTTGTTTAAGTATGGACGTCTGACCCTGTAGTATGTTTACGTATTTACCTAGGTTGACCCCTTTGCTTTCAGTTCAAGGATGAACAAACTAATATATAATTATTTAAAAGACCAATTAAGCTGCTAGACAGTGTAAATCAGTTTTGTGAGCTGTTCTTATTCTCAACACAACTTAAGGCGAAAATTCCGTCCATTTGGTAAGACTTGCGTGAATTATTGGGGCACCCTATTGACGGTGGAAACATTCAACCAACTGATTAGCATGAACATGATATGCTTGCAACATATTTTGTTGGAACCTAAAAGTTTTGACAAGCTGTTGAGTAGCTCAGTCGCTTTTGTGATAAACGTACTAGAAATGGCCACACAATTTTGAATGGAACCCTTGGTCACTGATTTGGCTGTGATGTCGGTTAATGATATGGTTACTTGGATCTTTGTGAATCTGTCCAAGTATGTAAATCTGTAGTAAAAACCATTAGAACACGGTAAAGGACTTACCAAATCTAGATTAACTCAGACAGTTCGTGCTTGTGGCTGTGACAAAACTTTGATAGATAAATTCATATGAGGGTTAATCTCTGATTGTCGGCACGCTAGACATATTTCAGCCCCTCTGTATTCATTTCTCTGCTAATTTAGTCATATATCCCATATTTTTCAGTCTGTTGGTGGTTTTTGCGCTAGCAGAGTCAAGATATGCTAATTATAAAAGATTGCTTTTGTTACATTTTAGAAGACAAAACATCGAGGCATCGTTTTGGCCGTGCACAGTAGGTCCGACTATGTTTGGTAGATGACGGTAACTGTTTGGATTTAAAACTAGAGTTCTTCGTTAAAAGTAGAGTTTCGGAAATTCCAAAGATTTAAACCCAGGAGTATACTTACTTTGATGGACATTTACTCCATTTCATCTACTTGCTTTAGCACAACTCTCCCATGCTACTTATATGGTTTAAAATCAATCCTAGCTATCATTGGTCATTAAAGTGTGCTCTTGTGAAAAGCCTATCTCGATGTAAACTGTCCACAAATCTCTAAACCTAATGGTCTGAGGACGAACCTGAACAACCCAAAAGTGTGACAGTGGTTGTCTAGAGAATATCATACTCAGCTGTTAATATATTGTAATATATCCTAAGTCAATTCTAGTGAATATGACGACATCTCATAGGCTGTAAGTGTAGTTATAAATGAGCGATACTAGGTGTCCACCTAATACTGTCTCCTGTTTGATTGCTCTGTAATCTCACATAGTTGATAATCGACTTCTTTTCACGGTAGAGACTATGTGCAGAGGTAATGTTTATTGGCAACCAGAAGGTCATTGCAAGTATTACTATGTAATGGCTGGTATTGTGTCAAGCTCACATAGGTTATTCTAGCCTCTGAATAGACCAATTTAGTCATTCTTGCCAAGCTACATTTTGACCCTGTCACTTATTCGCTTATTAACCCTGAATGTTTTTATAAGATCGTATGTGTGTTAATTGCTTATCCTATTCATTACGTGTCTGTAACTTATTTTCGGTCTGAATGCAAATATTAAGTCACTCATAAATAAATGAAGTCGACATACTGGCCTTCTCCACTGCGCGTCATTTCTTTTCGTTTCGTTTCTCTCTCTCTCCATAGCTTCCTTTGCTTCGTTTCCTTCATTGCTTTTTCAGATCGATGAATGCACGAAATATACATATTCAAACTTAATCCTCGTATTTGACTTACTTAATTTCGTTATTCACTAACGCGACTTCAGTGAACGATTGTATACGAGGGTAGCCTGGATGTGTATTTAGATAGCAGTTTTAATAAGATCCAATTGAAGTCAGATACAGGGCCACCAAAACATGACCTATGTCTTCTGAAGATCCACGAGAATTTTTCCATTCAACTTCTGGTGTCGACGCCCTCTCCCCAAACGTTGAGGTCTTCGCCTTATCGTGAGTGTGATCGATAAATTCTGTCGTCTCATTTCATTTTTATTTTGATGGGTGATACCAAGCACCGCAAATACACTAGTTAGAGTGCTGCTGGAATTTCTGTGAAGTGTAAATTCTTGTTATGACTTACCATATTTGATTGTGTTCTATAGTCTGCCATGGTTTATGTGTATTACAGCAAGTCTTGCCCCGTGTTCTAAAATGCTTAGCGATGCTGCTGATTATGAGGATAACCATGATCTGGAACTAATGAGCGTATATTGTCTTACTGGACAATTTCAAATATCGAGTAATGGGTACAGATAAATGTTGTCTTTTATGGTATTAAACCTCATGTAGAGATGCCTGTTAACTTGTTTAAACCCTTGCACACTACAAAATATATTTGAAAGTGGTTATCATTATATATGTTCATATTAATGAAGCTAGTGTTAAGGGTGGCTACGGTGGATTCCATTCCGAAATATGCAGAATGAGCTGTGATGAGGAAATATATGGTATATTTGTTTAAAGGCTTGGCGAAAAAGTATGTTCCTGACATAGCGCTCTATGAATACTGAAGGAGCACAATGACGCGACTTAAAATAACTTGGTGGCCTACCATCTGCGAATTGTGAGGTGACGGGCTGTTTTGTATGATATATGGCTGCGTGATAACCACGTAACTTTTACGTTGTGTCAATGGAATAGTTTGCCATTGCTAAGAGATTTCGAACTCGCGGGAAAAAGTAGAGTTAGTTGCAGACATATTGAAGGTTGACTAATTGTTTCAGAAGTGTCGCAACTTAAAGACGGGTGTTGCGGCCGTAGCCTCAAGCAATAAAACTCGCATTTCATGGCCTCTAAAATCAGTAGAAGCTTGCAAAACATTGGTGAAAGGGTCAGGAAAGTCATGGTATACACTAAAGGTGGTATTATTAGGGGAAATATTTTTAAGTTCTGTATCGTCGAAGGTTCGGAATGACTACCATAATCACAGATAGACTAGAGGGCAGACATAACACTGTGAGCCCCATCCGTTACTTATGACAGATCAGTTCACTAAGTTGACCAGCAAATGAAATTATCTATGGAGCTGTTGTGGCGAATAGAGTGTTTTATGGGTCCGACGTGAAGTCCAGTGAATCACAATGAATAACTACACATCACTTGAAGCGATACAGAAATCCAAAATGCGATAGATTGAACAAAACAACAGTCGCTAAATGTCATAATAAAAAACCATTCTATTCGAAATTTTTCTACAGTCCACTGTACTCATCTATTTATAATCATTATGTTCAATTCATTCATAATGAAGCCAATTAAAATTGTAAATCATCACCGCCGATGATCTCTGTCGAATAATAGGAGACCTACTCGAGTTAGACGGGAATAGTGTGACCAAGAGTTAACGTTGAAGTCACACCTCACGGCCAGCACCTGACGTAGATTACCCTTTCGTTGTATCAAGGTAGTATGCATGCTTTGAAACCGTATAACACAAAGAACGTTGAAGATACCACCAGTATTGTAGTTTGACAACACTTTACCAGCAACACCTTCTATAATCCAATCGCGTCCACCCAGTAGAATCAAAACTCAGAAGCAAGGATGTTGGAAGATATATTTGATGGTTTATCAATACGTCGAGAAGTGACTGATCTAATGTGGCTAATGATCGTAGGATATGTTTCGCACGCCGTTCTGAAACTTGATCTGGTACGGATGCATGATCAAGAGCCTTCAGCTAAATGAGTCCACTAAAACTAATGTGTTCACCATCCAATGTCTAACACTTCCAGAGCTATTGATTTGGGGGATTTATTTACAGTTACAACGTTATTACAGAAACATATTAGTTAAAGTATGTACAAGCGAAAGTGTGATAAACACCGAATTGGATAGTCCATGACGTAAGGTTAATTGATGCGCGTCGGTTATTTACGACTGTGACAGGGATCGATGATCTGTTCTATATTCAGTGACCCAACTGTCGGATGTTTTGGCTAGGGCTCAGTGACATTTCACTGGCCCTACAAAATGAATGTTTTTGAACATTAAAAAATCAACCCAGTTTATTTATCACCCTGTAATCGCAGATGATTTCGCCATGATCTGATGTAAAACTGGTGTATATTAATCAAATGGTTGGTTCAAGTGTTCAACATAATTTTCGTGATAGGTTACGGAAC
Source organism: Schistosoma mansoni (assembly GCF_000237925.1). Taxonomy (NCBI): domain Eukaryota; kingdom Metazoa; phylum Platyhelminthes; class Trematoda; order Strigeidida; family Schistosomatidae; genus Schistosoma; species Schistosoma mansoni. The sequence continues at coordinate 21,985,248 of NC_031495.1, forward strand.
TAGTTCCCGCTACATTTAGGCGCCAGGTCTCTAGCTCGCCATGCCTCCCAAGCTTGATCCTACTGCCGTCACTTATTGTAAGCTGGATAGTAATTTCTCACACATTCTCAGGTTACCTAAGAGTTATTGGTGGTGAGGTTGGTGCAACATCGTCTTTAGCGCCGAAGATCGGTCCTCTTGGCTTATCTCCTAAAAAGGTCGGTGACGATATCGCAAAAGCCACTCAAGAATGGAAAGGTCTTCGTATTTGTGTCAAATTGACTATCCAAAATCGACAAGCGACCATCAGTGTTGTCCCTACGGCTTCTTCTCTTATAATCAAAGCCCTTAAGGAAGAGCCTCGTGATAGGAAGAAAGTAAAGAACATAAAACACAATGGGAATTTGACATTTGATGAAATAATAGAGATTGCACGAACGATGAGGCCTAGAAGTATCGCTCGTGAACTTTCTGGAACAGTAAAAGAGGTTTTGGGAACGGCACGATCGGTTGGCTGTACAGTTGATGGAGAGTCCCCTCAAGTCATGATCGAAAAAGTAAATGCCGGGGAAATATCGGTACCTTCAGCGTAGATGCAAATAAACTTTTGGTATGTGATGATTATGCTCTTTTTCTTGGGATGGATTTAGTCGCGTTAGGTTCCGTCATAGTGCATATGTAACTGTATACGTTGGAGGTATGGGATTCAGGTACTTTGGGTTGCTTTCATATGTCCCAGTATTATTACGTAACTGGTTCTCTCTGTTTGATCCTACTATCTGACTGCAAGGACTAGGTTTTCACGTATTTTTAGTAGGGTTATTACATATTTCATTGTTCAGATTTCGTTGCACACAATGAGACGCTTTCAAAAGACGTTCAGTCGTGCCGGGTTAAGGAATGTGAGTTCCTTTCAGTTTCAAACTCGTGAGCGTTAGTCGGGGTCTCTATGTTTTCAGTACGAACCTCGTTACCGAATCCCACCCACAGATGTTGAATGAAATTATTTTAGTAACAAGAGTTCATTCAGTAGATGCGTGACTCTACGTTAATGCTTGATCGCAATTTGACTACAGGTTGATATTTCAGCGGCTCATAGTGGCTGGTGTCCTACCTACTGGTTAAATATCATGCTCGTATTAGTTTGTAGATATCCCAATCACCTTGTACTAATCAGTCAATATTGTACAGGTAGAGTTCTATCTAGTAACTTTAGAAATATCAGCAGGATAGTTCTTTTCGTATCTCATAAAGTATGCCTCCTAATAAAATGCCGAATTATTAAGTATCGCAGTTAAGTAGGTACAGCGTTCGCAGTTGCCTCACACATAGTGCTGAAGCTAACTTGAGTTCATGAGCTCTTCTATTTTCTAGATTTGTTAATGATATAGTGTTCGTATAAAGTCAATATGTCGAGTTAGTGTCATTAAGATATTTTAAGTCTTCAAATATGTTAACATGATGGTCAAAGACTAATCCACGTGTCATCTTTAAACAAGACTAAAATGGTTGCTTTTTAAGCTTATTACAGGATTTAGGATATAAACCACATTTTAATAGTAAACTGGTATGACGCAAAAAGCGGTTGGACGAAGTATATTCATGGCATCCCTATTCAGCGAACTGTAAATTACGTTGGAAGTGTCTAAATGCAAATTAAGAGGCAATAAATTTGTCAATAATTTCCGCTGGTATTAACAAATTGTCCATTCTAGGGACTTCGTACTATTTATGTCACTGGATAGTACTGTAATCACATCAGTGAATATCGTCATTAGTACTGTATTTGTGTGCTGTTCAAAGTGAAATGCATGAACCCACAACAAGTAGGTGGATTAGTTGCGATTTCTATAATAGCCTTGTGTGCAATTATTGATTGTTTCATATCAGTCATTGGTTGGATCTTACCAAACCCATCCTTCAGTTTGTTTCATTACATTTATTCAATCGCATTTCAATCAAAAACCAACTGTCAGGTCGGATCATACAACTATTCGTCGTTTGGCTAGAAGCTTTCCACTGAAATTTCCCGTAGTGAGTTCACCGTAGCTGTTGTTCACGAACAAGACATATTTTTGCATCAATTTACCACCAGATACATCAGACTTACCTGCACGAAATAGAATTTAATGACGAACGACTGGATATTGTGACAAATATCTACTGGATTTCGTTTTTTGAACGCAGCCGAGTCCGAGTTCTGTTAGAGTTTCGAGGGATGTTGTCACCACTTCCCTAAACCATTTAACCATACTTCTTGAGGGGCCTGAAAAAGAAACTGGTTTAGAAGTGTTGGTTGCCTTAAAAGTGACGGTAGCATCCGAGTGTCAATTTCTACGAGGATGATTCCTCAGTCTTTGGTAGGCAGTTTTAGATGGGTCAGGATCGAGATATCAGACTACTGCCGGCTGTGTAGGTCTGTTAAGATGAGGTAAGATATCCTATTTCTTAGGGTAGAAATTTTCTACCTCATTCTTTCCTCTGTAAGAAGGCAGTACCACTCCTGATATTGGTTGTGGTAAACTTCTTACTTCCACCGCGCTCGTGTACGGTCAACAGTCAGACTTCGCCTTCGTACCTGTTTTTGATCTTGCTGTTCGCTAGTCGACCCGCCTAGTGTGTTAAGTTCTATGGAAACGAGTATCTTAGCCAAATCGGTCATTAAGATGGACAGACCTAACGTCCTTATGGTAACGAATGCTGTCGGAATACAGAGATTTATTCCTCACCGGGTGGGTGTCGAAAGCATGGTAAGTAGAGCCTATAATTGTTCCGATCAGGTTGATAATTGGCCATTATAGGAAATATGTTTCATTGCTTTTTAACACTGATAAGCAGGTTGTCTTGGTTACAATTAAATTTCAAGTTTTCGTTCCCGAGTACCGTATATCTTATGAAACGGGTTAAGTAGTTACCAAACAAATGTTTTTTGCGTACATTTATTACTGGTATATAGGACTAAGATCTAGATAGGACAAAATAATCTTACAGTTCAGGATCACGTATCAAGTATTGGACAGTTATTTGGAAACATTATGTACTTTACAGTTAAGGCATACCTCTTACAGCACTATCACTGAACGTTAGTGGGGTAAATAATCAAGGAATTTGTGACCCTGAAGATGCTCTATTCACGTTGTTTTCTAGGCAAATTATTTCCCTTTTACAGGTCTTAACTTATCGGTGTTGTTCACTAACGTTTATGCAGTGATCGATTGTCATAAATTAGCTTTTGAAGAGCTTTGCTTAAAAACTTGTGAAGTGGTGTGATTTTTGGGAAGGGTGATAATCCTTTTGCGTTTATAGGCTTCATATCCTTTGTTGACTATGAGAAAGCTGTTATGGAGGCTAATAACTGAGTGAAATAATTCTACTAGGAACTTTCACTTTAGATGGAACCTAGCGAATATAATGGAGACTTCTATTCACAGTCAACATGCATTTTTCTACAATTGGTATTATGGTTATCTTCTTTGTCCAACTATAACTTGATAGAGCAACTATTTCACACATAGTGAGCTGTTAAATCAATGTGCAAACAAAAAGCTGGCGTAATTGACTCAGTTCATCACAGGTGTCAATATGTAATGACTTCTGAGTTTGTGTTCAGGAAAGACTAGGATTCTAGATGGAAATACATGTAGTGAGGTTCAATCTACTCTAAAGTTTTGTGATTTTGTTAAGGTTGACTATTGTTAAGTCAGGATAGGTTTTTTTTATTTAATCCTATTGAAGAGTCTTTGTTTTAAATTACACTGCTGCTAATGTTTTCTACTTAAGTCGTCACCACTTCTCTACATGATATCAGTTTGCTCATTTAGTTATTTTTAAAAATCCTGAACAATAATTCAGTATCCATTTTGGTCTAATTCCGTCTTAAATTTTGGAAAATACTCTATTTTCTTGATATGCTTGAATAATATTCTCTTATGTATTTTTTTCAGAGCATAGACTAAATATCTTAAAATTTAATGTAAAATATTTTTTAGTACACCTTTCCGGGGTGTTTCTACTTATTTATACACATTGTATGAAATGAAATAAAATGAATTCATCTTACTGTTATGACGTTCTTATCCCGCTCTTGCAATTGGTTAAGATAAGTAACTAGATATTTTTTACAAGTAAACAAATGACCTGTATATCAAGTGTTTTGAAGAACGAGAAATGATCTTTTTTGCAGGTTTACAGACAAAGTCTAAAAATCATAATTAATAAGTAGCAATAAAAACAGTGCGATCTACTATAAAACTCCTTTACTCACCATTCAAAAGGAATTTATAGTTTACTTTTAAACAGTATTAGTAAAGGAATACAGGCAGTGGTTAAACCGTAGCCACTTCAACATGGTTGATATGTCATATTAAGTTGATGTATTGCAACAACCATGTGTTCAGTGAATATTTGTTAATATTAGACCTTGAATTTCCGTGGTTGAGCTGAGTCGATGAACCTCTCTGATGTGTGGGCGAGGACGATAATGATGGGTTGTTTGCTTAGTCAGACAAGTAGATAGTCCGACGGGTATTAGATGAGTTATATATTCTCTTACCTTTATTATTACTGTGATCGTGTCGGTTTTTCGTGTGGAAATATATTTACGTTCTAGTCAGGCTAATCACGTGTTCTTTATCTGAGTTGTGTTGAAGTCCTGTGGAACAAACACTGGGAGGAAATCTATTGTAGATATTCCTCTAAGGCAAATTAACGTCCCATTCGTGTAGACGTGGAATATCGAGCGTTATAACACTCAAAAAAACTTTGTTTAGGAAATTTTGTGACGCTAATACAGTCCACTCAGGATGCACATATACCAAAAAAGAATGACTAATTACAGTCTTGAACGTTAACAATGAGGAGATTCAAACCTTCACAAGTGCAACTGAATCTCTGCGTCGAACAGGCCAATGGTTATATGGGCACAGTAGATAGATGGATATTGCGTTTGAGGTTTGAAGCAAAACTACTTGGCCCTAGTTTCTGTGTAAACATCATCATGGTTCCAGCCACATCCAACTGAGGGGTTCTAAAGAGGTGTTAACATGCATCCTATATTCTTTTGCTAGTCTCGTGTTTCGCCATGTTTAGTCCTTCATAGAATGAATCGAATTTCTCTAAGACGTATTAAATTACTTTATTCATGCTGCTGGATAATAAGTTAACCTATTCGCATATCCATTCCGCCGTCTGTATTATAAATGATTGAAATAATCACCTACACGTACATAAAATCGGTAAATCAAGCACATCGTAAAGCTCGGTACAGTGTGTACAACGATTCAAGTTACCAAACTCTATTAGTACAGCAAGATGAGATGAGAGGATTTCATATCATTAGAGGTAGTAACAGTATTAGTTGTAATACGAAAGATCAGACATCGACTTAGAATACGCAGATGACATAGTCATGTTTGGTGAAGACGCTGACGAAATGCAGAGTCTTCTGTTAGAACTAAGTAATAATGCCAGGATGTTTGGGATGCGTTTCTCCCCATCCAAATGTAAATTGTTACTCCAGGACTGGCCTGCGTCAACACCTGAACTAAGGATAGGGAGTGAAGTAGTCGAACGCGTTGACAACTTCACTAATCTTGGAAGTCTGATCAGCTCTAATGGGTTGGTGTCTGACGAAATCTCAGCACGGATTCAAGAGGCTCATTTGGCTTTGCCAACTTACGTGACCTATGGCGAAGACGAGATATCCGTCTATCAATTAAGGGACGAGTATACTGCGCAGTAGTTCGCTCTGTTCTACTTTACGGCTGTGAAACATGGCCATTAAGAGTAGAAGATGCTCTTAGGTTACTAGTATTTAACCACAGATGCCTTAGAAATATTGCTCGCATCTGTTGGGATTACCGGGTAAGTAATAGTGAGGTTAGACACAGACTATTAGGGAATGATGGTAAATCAGTTGATGAGGCGATGAATCTTCATCGACTGAGATGGTTGGGCCACGTGTTACGTATGCCTGAACACCGATTACCACGACGCGCAATGCTGACTAGTATTGGCGATGGTTGGAAGAGAGTTAGGGGCGGCCAAACGAAAACATGGCATCAGTGTTTGAAGTCACCAACTTCTGGTCTGAGCCATGTTGGTAGATGCAGACTACCTGGTTGGGGTCCGCGTGACTATCGTAACCAATTGTTGGAGACTCTGTGTGACATGGCTCAGAATCGATCAGAATAGCGTAGGTGTATACACTCTTTATCTTCCCTTAAACCTTAAGATTACAATTGCTTCATAACGTTTTTCCTTCCTATACTATATCCTTATATACAACCTTTCTTTATATACTACCACCACTAAATTAATTACTTCTATGAATCCGGTGTTCATCTTGTTGTGCTAACGAGGTATGGCAACTTGGACTGATGCATATATGTGCCTGGTCCTACGTTGTAGCTGACTGACTGACTGACATCGAACATAGCAAACAAGAAAATACAGAATAATGAATCTCTTTTGCATGGTTGACTAACTGCTTTTCTAGTTGTTCCTGAAATATATCCTTGACTTCATCACCGTTAACTTTAGCTCTACAGGGTTTTCTTGCTTTGTCTTTTCTACTTCGAATAAGACGTCAACAAATACTTGGTCATACTAGGGCGTGATCTGGGACCAAATATGTGTTTCAGAATGGGCGGCAGTCTTCTATCTAACCTTTCCAGCGATGACTAATGACAATGTGGCCTATTTGAGATTATTGTTGAGTTGATTGTGGGGGTTGCCATGTTAGAGGACTTTCTTCCTTATTATCAAAGTTGGTGCTTGCTAAGAGTAGACGATTATCTGGACATATGTGAACCAGACTATTAACATTAACCGTTCAGTGAGCCACGACACCTCGAGAACCACCTAAATGCCTTTCAGTTTGGTTTAGTCTACCTACTTCGGGTTTAAAATCACATCTGAGCGCTTAGTTTTTGGAGGAGGGTGGAGATTAATCTTTTACTTCATTCAAGTTAAAATCAGTGAGAGCATAGGCATATACAACGAGGAGTTAACGGTGTGTGTCCCTATCTTCCTGAGTTCTTAATGTCTCATTAAGTCGGACAGTGCACATGTGACTATCCATTATAGGAGAGGCTGTCCTATTTCTGGACTTAATTCTGTTCACCAGCGAGAACACGAGGGGAGCGGTAGGTTTTCCAGATGCACTAAGGGTGTATCGAGCTGGTTCTTTATATTAAGAAGGTGACGTCAAATGGATGGCTATACATAGATCCTGTATATACATTTCGGAGGCGAAATGTACATCGATAGCGTGAGATGCTAGAGTGCTAGCTAAAAATGTCCTATCTAACACAAGGTTCGAACATTGAAAGCTCCAACACTTAGTTTAGAGTGTGGTTGCAGGAGACCAGGAATAACATGTCGTGAAGTCGAATTGTTAGCATTGGTGGCGTGTGGTGATAAGGATGTATGGGAAGGGTTAGTTGTGAAATCAGAAGTACTAAGAGGTGAGGGAGGGATTTGATAGTAAACAAAACGGTCTCGGTTGTTGATAGAGGTATGAGGCGGTTGTCACTTCCCGAGTGCTCACACTAAAGGAGGATATTTCTTGAGGAACCTAATGAAGAAGCGTAATTAGGGTTGATTTTAGCGACATGGGATCGTAACGGCAAAGCTCAACGGACAACTGCTTGACGCCGGTCACACAAGGCCATTTTATGGGAAGTTTTTGATGCGTTAGCTGCACGCTTCAAAAGGCTTTACTATGGCGACGGAAATCCGTGGGGTAAGGTGAGATTTGTCATATCTAGGGTTGACCTTTAACCCCTTCAGTTGTGAGGAGGCGGCATCGCTGCAGATGTCGGTTGTCCGCGGGAAGTACCTTACTGCCGTCACACCCCTCTACAGTCAGCAGTATTGCCTCAACCTCGGACCCTAAGTTACTTCTTTCAGTCACACCGTTCTCCACCCTGCCTCTCTTGCGTGCTAGGTCCCTAAGAAATATGATCCAGCCAATATAGCTCGGTTTATTCATCGCGACAGGCAAGTCTGATCATTACGTCAAGGTAGCAGGTGCGGTCGTGATATAAATTCACTACGATTCTAAAATAGCCGGATATCGGTTTCACCCCAGCTATAGGTATTGTATATCACAGTGTTTTTTTTCTTGAAGTCTCAATGGAAAGCTTTGATTTGTCAAGTCGCGGGTTTGAGTAAACATATATTAGTATCCCATTGATGATGTTTAGTGGATCGGAAAGTTGTGAATAAAAGGAATTTTCTGCTTTTTGACAGAACAAGTGATTTGGTAAGATGGAGAAACGACTAAGGTAACTTAACTGATAAGTTCCTTGTAAAACTGTTCCATCTAACCAATCGAAAATAGTGCAAATAAGAACTACAGACCACCTTACAGAATTCATTGATCGGTTAAAAAAGGCTATCTGTTTTGCAGATCTCTAAACACGGTAGTAATCAACCAATAATCCTATGCTCTTGTTAACAATTAGTCTGGTAGTGAGATTTGAAGTGCCTGAAGGCATCAAGGCGGGTAGCGGGAGGTTTATTGTCAACAATCCTTGCTTAGAGTTTATAGTAATTTGTAACCAACTACTAGTTAATAATAAGTAGTGTATACATTTTCAAAAAAATACCTATTTTTTTATAATTCTGAGTAGCAAGTTAGCTTTGTTGAATGTTTCAATTGGAAAGAGGAAAGTTTCCCATTTTCAAAGGGAAATATGACCTTAATGTTAATTTTGATGGTCTAAAGCTAACCTGAGAAAATCTAATCCATATATCTACTTGAAGGCACAGTAGGTTATGAAAAAGAGAAACATTTAAAAGTCAGTGAAAGTAATCTCTATTTACAATAATTCTTAATATTTGTTCTATAGTAGTTCACTTTTACTCTGTATTTTGATACTATTCTCAACAGACCACATTTCAGTATGGTAAAACTTTGGATTGCAAAAGAAGTAATATTAAGCTCTTCAACTGAAATACATTTGCTTTTAATTACATCTTCGTTCGATTTTACTTTAATACACAGTAATATTTGTTCGTCTAATGAAGAGCTGATTGAAAACAATATTATTCGTTCATGTATACTGTTACAACCTTACGACGGGAATTCTTGATATTTTGAAATACATTTAACTGTAGTATTTAGATTTCAAACACATTCGACTCAACTACAAATATTTTCATACAGCCCTGTTACTTGAACTACTTGAGAAAATAAATTGTTTCGTGAAGTCAAAGTAGTTGCAATATATGAAGAGGTATAATGCAGAATACAAATGGAGACAGTGGCTGTATGCAACTGTAGCTGTAAAAATTATCTTGACTGACTCAATGAGATGCTTAACATTCAGTCGATTATAAAATGGTAATTAATCTCTTAAATGACCCAGACAACTAATAACACACTTTACGATGATCTCCAAGTGTTCTACCAACACCGCGCTTTTGATGCACTAAAACTCTTCGCTCTGCCCAACATTAGTTACAACTTCGACACCACATTTCCCTACATACTGCTTACAAACATTTTGGTATTTTTAGGCAGCTTTTTCCACCTACTCCATACTTCGATATTATTCAGCTGGTAACTAAGAAATATAGGAATAATATATTTGTAAAATCTCGGCGAATGAATTTGTAGTAAATCCAACGTTTCGCCTGGCAATCTGGTCCAAGCTTTTTCAAGGAATTATAATCAAACATCAAAATTATCGAATATAAATAGGTACACGGTTCTTCGTTTCATTGTACACTGAATAGATCATCCAATCAACGTTAATAATGTCTAGACTAGGTATATGTATTAGTGTGTAAGAGATTTGTGATGTGAAATGATAAGGGTTAATATAGCTCGGCGCTCAAATACTGTGAAACTATTCGCTATAATTTAGACGAGAGTTCTTATATAAGAAATATAGGGTTCACTAATAATCAGTTATGTTTGTAAATCATAAATGTTCACTTGGAGACTTTTTTTCAAAATATCTTACTTTTTAGTCTAGAGATACGTGACCTCTTCCATGAAATGTTTCCAAATCGATTCACACTTGAATTTTTTCAACACAACACTCGATTTATGCTTTAG
>NC_031495.1:21995517-21996280 GCF_000237925.1 Schistosoma mansoni
TAATCAGTAATGAATATGTTTTTTAACTTTGGAGAACTGTACAAACTGGAAATGAATGTACGTGTATATATATATATATACTTTTTTGTACAGTAAATAAATCATTGTCGAAACACCTCCACATTTAAATGCTTTGATATACATCCCCCACTAGTACAATTGGTACATTTCTATTAGGGTGTGCTTTTGTTTATTTTAAAAGAAAAAAAATACTGCCAAAAAAGGTAACAATTCAATTAATTTCTCACGCTTAAATATACAACTTAAGAAATCTCATGACATATTAATTTGTATTATAAACAAAATTATAAAAGTCAAAATAAATTTTTCTTTTTCTTTAGTAAAATCAAATTTTGATTATTTACAAGAAAATCAAAATATGAAATTCAATTTTTACGCAAAAATACAACAGAATTGATTAGTATATGAATATGAATAGTAAATAAATTTATATTTAAGAAATGTCAGTTGTTTTGACATTACTTTTAATACTATTAATGTAATGTTCTTTTTTTTTGTTTTGAAATCAAGAGTTAACCATGAATTTTGTTTATACATGTATATTAATGAATAATAGTTATGGAATATACTATTATTATTATTATTATTAAGAGGTAAATCTAATGGAAAACGATTATTTGTAACATATTAATTTCAGAAGGGGTTTTATGGAGATTTCAGTATTTTCATAGTTGAAAGCGTGAGTCAATTGAAGCTAGACGATCAAGAAAAACCTGGAAGCACTGGACAGCCATTTCGCTCT
>NC_031495.1:21996480-22003317 GCF_000237925.1 Schistosoma mansoni
CCACAATAGAGCGAAATGGCTGTCCAGTGCTTCCAGGATTTCAATGGTGGTCTAGCTTCAATTGACTCATGCTTTCAATATTAATTGTAGACTGTTACAACTGTTTACTATACACATATAAAACATTGAAATAGGCATTTTATTAGGACTTGGAGAATTTTGTGCAAATTTTACAGTTTATTATTATTATTACTAGCTTTATTCAATATTATATTTTTGGTACAATATAGAAGTTTCAGCACAAAGTATGTCAACAAGATTCCGTTTCTTACTTCTTCGTCGATCCTGACGATAAATACTGAGTGATTACCAGCTAGAAGTTAGCATTTCAATTAATGGACATCTGAATAGTGTACATTTTTTTCTCCGCATATTGGCAGCAACCACGATACCTCTAACTGGGCCTTCATAATTTGTACAACGAAAGCTTGTACACTTTTCAGAAACGCATCTGAATAGGTTATGCGATTGATAGCCATAATGATGTATTAAAACAAACGAGATTAGGTTATTTTGTCGAAATATCTATCTATCTATCTATCTATCTATTTATCTATCTATCTATCTATCTATATAATTTCTGGTATAGGTTTGAGTTAATTCGTTGTTGATTTGGGGACTGAACTTCAACCAGTCTTTGGTGGAACATGTGCATTCTTTGAGGACTGCCTCACTATAGACATAGTAATGAGATTTATGTAGAGAAGATGGATTGTGACTAGCAGTGGATTCTAGGACACTCGTTTTGTTTTTATCGATTGCCTGTTTGAATATTAACACTAGAATGCAAATATATGTTTATCGACATAAGTAGCATACACCACACATCCTCAAGGAAAATGCTTTTTTAATAGTTCGTAAAACTCCGAAAGATAAATACTGTTAAATTGAAAATATTAGTAAATAAGAACTTTTGAATAGTCAATAAGAAGTTTAAATTTATGAAAACTTTGAATACAATTACATTAACATATTTTTCTCTTAATAAGGTTGTATACGGTTTGGAAATTCTTGTAGAATCTTAAATAAATTGAAAATAAAGTAGTTTACATACTATACATTCATAACATCTCATTGAGTGATAAGGTTAATTTTTGGTGTTTTATTATTGTTATGAGTTTATGCTCGGCTTTTCATCAGGTGATTTACCCACTAATCGAAATATGACTTATTCAATCTTAGTACTGTGCCAAACCAATGACGTTCGACCGGTATGAGCAGCCTAGCGTCCTTATTTATCCTCTCTCCGCCTAGCCCGTCCAGTTGAGTCTAGAACACCAATAACAGCTTCCGCTATGCGAATAATTTATTTCAAGCATACTCGGTTTATATACCAGACAGACAGACCGTATCACACCATAAAATAGGAAATAACATTTGTACACAATAAAGCCAAAATGTGGCTGTGAACGTGGGAGATAGTAGTCAATAAACTGTATATAATTCAAGAACAGTAAATCATATGATAATAATCTATAGGTTAAAATGAAGCTTATAATAAGGTGAATATAGATATACACAATCTAATTACTCAATAGTTATACAATAAGAATATTTATAGAATATTAGTCCAATAATAGATCCCAGAAGTTACCCGTAATTTAATATTCACTAGGATATAAGAATTATAGCATCAGATATTTTTTAAGAAGCAACTATTATAAGGTTGTCAAAAATTCAATGTTGCTTCTCATTAGAACAACAAAAACTTATAAACTTATTGTTGAATTCTTCAACGCTTTCATAACTGAATTATGAAGACTAATGTCATATACATTAAACTGAATTGTAATTTTCTATCCATATTTTTAATTTGAAGAAAGCAAAGACAATAAAATTTGTAGAATAAAATGAATTCAATTCATTTAAAGGTTTCTTTTCAGTAGCAAACAACTTAAAATTACATTTCGTGATATAAATGTGAATACAGATTGAGCATTTACTAGTTAATAATGTTAACATGAATGTTCGAAATGAGACTAGAGTAGTATGAAGTATGTTAAATCTTTTATTTTTTTTTCATACATAGATCACTCTGAGTAATTCTAGACTGTTTTCATTTGATAAAAAACCTTCAAACAGAAGAAATTCATTTTAATCTGCAAATACTTTTAACTCATGTTTTGTTTAAATCTATCAATAGATCAAATAGAATGAATTATTTACTTTATTTGAATAGAATTCCATAATCATTTCACAAACAAACATTTAACTTTAAACATTTCAACATTTAATTTCTGTTTTTGTTCAAAACAAGTTTTATTTCTTGTAAATTATACGTAAATCTTACTTCCTTACTTACGCCTGTTACCCCTCGTGGAGGAGCATAGACCGCCCACCAGCATTCTTCATCCAACCCTGTCCTGGGCAATCTTTTCCAGTTCTTTCCAATTACCATTCATCCTTTTCATATTTGCTTCTATTTCCCGGCGTAATGTGTTCTTTGGCCTTTCTCTTTTCCGCTTCCCTTCCGGATTCCAAGTTAGTGCTTGCCTCGTGATGCAGTTTGGTGATTTCTTTAATGTATATCCTATCCACTTCCAACAATTAAAATCATAGTCTAATTTAAATGTTGTGTTATTCGCTTCTTCTGTTTTATATTTCCTATTCAATCTTTTCTTTTTTATCATTTGCTTTTCTTTGTTTCTTACATTTAATTTTACTAAAGTCCAAAATAGAAATTGACAATGAATGAAACGAGTAAATTATTCAATCAACTGTTAGTGTTCTACTGAATTAACACATGAATATTAATATTAATGAATGAAGAAGTGTAAGAATGAGATAAGCAAAATTTGAAAAAAGATAGATGAAAAGTTGTATAATTAATTATAAATAATACAAGTTTTTTTTATTCATTTCACATTCTTTCTTTTAAACAATCTCATAGAATGTCATTAATCAAACATGTTTAATTAGAATATTTTTTTTTGAAAAAAGGGATTTTTCATAAAAATTATTAAATAGAAAACTTATAGTGTATGGGATAGGTGAATAGAAACTATGAATTTTTAACGTAGTATTCAGATTGGTTCATTTTTTTTTACTAAATTGATGATAAAAGTTGAAAAAGAATTTGTTGGGTACGTCATGTAGGTTATAATATGAGACATCAATGTAGGTCACTTCAAGAGTCTCTTATTTATTAAGTTGAATGTGATGAATGATAAATCATCACTATTATATTACAATACTCAGGGTACTAATAGAACTCAGAAAACATAATCATTAATTAAATAATCACTACCTGTCAGTAATTCAGTTCAATTAAGATTAGTATGATAAACTGTGACTGGAGAGCTAATCTTATAAATTAAACCTATTGGAAAAAGTCAGGGTATAACTTATTGTTTGAGGTCAGGACCTCAATCCCCTTAGTTTCAGCTCTGACAGTATCCAGGTTTTGTTTCAGTCTAGAGTTGATTTGACTAATTTAGTGATTTTACAGGGATAATTCCATTTAAAAAAAAATAGTTAAAGCTGAAATTGTTGATTAGACGGAAGCAACATTTTAGATTCTGTTGGTCCCAAACTATACTATTTGAAATGGAAAGCCTAGATTATTTTAAAATGTAACCGAAGTATATATGAGAGATATTGTATGCATGTTTCAAATAATTTGGAAATAAATAAAAATTCTGAAAAACACAAAAGGGTTTTCGATAGATTACAAATGGTAAAAACGAATCTTATTGTAAAGTATAACTGAACATCATTAAACAGTTGGGTATTATTTCTGAAATATCACTCATTAGTTTCCTAATATGCTTATATTTTACTTAGTATTTTCGTGAAGTACAATTAATTTGACGTATAGTCTTATTATTGTCTGTTCAAGAGTTAGTTATGTTATCATCACACCATACGGATTATATTAAAACATAATCGTAAGGTGAGATTCAGTAAAATGCTAATAACTATATGTGTGTATTGTTTTTATGTAGCAAGATGTCTTATTCTGTCAAGTATTCGCATATTATTTGTAGTTGAATTGAAGTACATTTTTGAATGGCTATGTTTGACTTTTCAAGAGTTCGAAACACTGAAATAATTTTGTGTATTACAGTTTTGAGTTCATTCATATATATATCTCATATGGTAAATTACTTCATTATCATCAGTTCACATGAAATCCGACATATGCATCTGTTATGTGGTTTATAAACGATGAATTTAGCATTTACACATTTAATCAGAATTATATATTTACTTGAAACTCAACAGGGTATTGCGACCAGGGCGTTACTTAGAAAAAGTATAGTTAAAAGAAAGCTTCAAAAGCGTTCAGCATTCACTATAATGTATTTTGAATAATTCGTCTGTTATTTTATTAAAATGAAATCTTTTTTAGAAACGAAGATCATTGTGGTTATTAAAGAACAATTAAGTAATTATTATTTACGGTCAGATAAATGTTATCTGGAACTACAATTTTTTTCTTTCTAACATTCTTCACAAACGAACATAAACCTCTTTGATCATGTCGAGTTGCATTTTACTTATTTCAAGTTATTGGAAAACTTTTATAAAGGCTTCAAGGTTATCCTGGTAACTAGCGTAAAGAGAAAGCTTTAGTCGAATTTGAAAGAAATTTCTGCAATTTGTTTGGCGTAAAATAATGGATTTAAAAATAGAAACGAAATAATGTGGAACATAAATACAGATAAAATATGTCAACAAAAATTTGTATATTTGTATATATGGCTTGCAAATATCTAGTATAAGCAAAAGCTACTTTCGTAAAGCAGTTTAGAAGTACATAGTCGATAGTTTAGAAAGAATTTACAGTTCAGGAGGATGATTTTGAAAATGTTACAACATTTGCACCAAATTTTTTAAAATAAGAAAACCTTTATTTCGTTACTTCAAAGCACATTTAGAGCAATGTTAGAAATTCTGTGAGCTTTAAGAATCTCTTTGTTTTTGTTTAAAACTCTAATATAGCCGACTGTTGCTTCTAGTCATATTACTCCTGCCTGAATACATGTTTCGAGTTATTTCATTATGTGAAATAGATATTTGTATTGTGTTTTAAAACCCATCATTTAGCCAGAGTTCTTTTTACAATCGAATAAATTTGGCAAAACTATTGTGGCGTGTTCTACTGATATCGACAGATATAATTATTATGTACCACCAGTTGAAAGTGAAATGCATGGCGGCACAAAGTTAAGAATATCGAAGAGAAGAGAACAAGAACAGAGAATAATTGGTGTGGAAATGAAGGAACAATCAAACCTGAGACGATTGATTGACATTTTGCAAATGAACTATTTACTATATGGTTCTTAGATTTTACTAAGAAATTCTGTAATTTTATATTCGAATACATTTGGTTGTCCCCCCCTCCATGTGTTCTTTTTCATTACACTATCATTAAATTGTTTTAAAGTGTGAACAATCTTGTGATAAGTTCTTAACATTCAAATACAAAATTGAAGTGTCTAAAATAAAAATACTGGGGTTCAGTTAAATGTAATTTGACTTACTGCCCAATTTACATTAAGATTTATTTTTTGTTTATTTCTTCAATTATTTTTATATCTAATAAGTTAAAATCATTATTATCATGAATGGTTTATTAATTCATAGCCTAAAATATCAGTATAAATAAATATTTATCACCAGAATGGGAGATTGTAGTGATTATTGTAATGTGTAATAGTGGTATTCATGAGTCGATCTAAGCTAGACTACCAATGCTTTTAGGTTTTTAATTGTGGTCTAGCTTAAATAGACTAATGAATTCTATCATTAAAATATTTGTATGTTCATCCCACCAATCTAAATTCCTTTTCTCTTGCTTAAAAGTACTTTTCATTAAAAATGTGTAAAAGATAAATCGTATAATTTAAACAATATTTAAGTTATATAAGAACTTTCGTCTAATTTAGAGCGAATAGTTCCACAGTATTTGAGCGCCGAGTTGATATAAGACATTAAATAGGAATTATATATTTGTAAAATCTCAGCGAATGAATTTGAAGTAAATTCAACGTTTTGCCTGGCAATCTGGTCCAAGCTTTTTCAAGGATTTACTTGGAATTAATTCAAATTCATTCGCTGAGATTTTACAAATATATTACTCCTATTAAATATTTAAGTTAATTCATCTGTTATATTTAAAGCAATTAGTCCCTTTGATAAATTTCGATAATGTAATGAGAAGACGAAGATTATCAGAACTATGTGATATATTAGCGTAATACATTTCGAACAATCTGATCACACATAATATACTTGTTAAGAACATTTATATATAAAAATAAAAGGTCAACTAGACTGGAAATGGGGGGGGGGAGTAAGAGTAGACATGGATAATAATGATAATAATGAATAGTTACGTAATAGTTGGAAATATTCTAAATATTCGATATTTTATCTCATTTATTTATTAGAAATTCCTTTTTTTGTTTTTATTAAGTTATCCATGATTTACTATTTAATTAGCAAAAAAAATTTGAGCTGATTTCTAGATTGCTAGTAAATATTTTTTCTAGGTAGATTGATATATTATGATGGACAGGGGTAATATATCTTTCCTCCCCCCCCAAAATCACTCTATATAACAGAAAACTAGTGTGATGATTGTTATTAAAAGATATAACTAAGTGGTTTAAGACGACAGAAGCTTTAGAAATAGTAAGATAAAATTATAACTTGAGTATTATTGGTAGATTCATGCATACTCTTTAATGGACTAAATAAATTATTATTTATAGAGAAAGATTGACAGTTGAAGTTCTACATATGAGAACAAAAAAATAACCCAAATAATTTGAATGAGACAGAATGCAATTAGTTGTTTCATATCAATTATGAGTTAATGAATATTTT
>NC_031495.1:22003545-22005475 GCF_000237925.1 Schistosoma mansoni
AATCGAATGTAGTAAAGCACAAATTACAAACTATCTCAGTAAAATCTGATAACCATACGGTAAATAGTTAATTTGCAAATTATCATTCAATTCACTCAATCTTGACTGTTCCTTCTGTAAATATCAGTTCATCATCTCCGACTATTATTTTCTTTGCATTTTCTCACCATTTGCGCCTCATTCCCGTTCTTTCCTTATCGATCTTCTACTGAAATACATTCAATGCCCGATCATCGTAATGTACTACTTATGTGGATATAAGTAACCCACACCACACTATGACGATGAACATGACATCAGGCGTTATATTCTTACTGGATTTAGATAAAAACGATATATACATACAGTCAGACTACAAAAAATAATAATTTATACATATGATTGGAAAATTGTCTAATACAGATTTTTACAAACTTACTTAGATAATTTTGACTATCTTTCTAAAGAAACCCTGACCAGTATACTGTAGAAAATGTTGGAATTGTTTATAGTCAATCCCTAAGATTTTGATAAATATGACTTTACGTCTAGTGATAATTTACTATAAAGGAAAGTGGTAATATTTCTAAAATTCATGTTTCTATGTTAGTAAGGGAACTTCCTGGTTCGAAACTAAACACTGTTTAATACATCTCAAATTTTAGATATTGCACTTGCTTAGAGTTTTATAAAGTACGTCTTTTACATAATTAAACAGGGATTTAGTCTTAAATTAATGATGATTACAATTTCAGATAAGTTTGGTTTAGTTGAATTAATACTACTGAAATGAAAACATTTTGAGTTTATTTTTAATTTTATACAATTTTTGTAGCAATCACTTGATTTTTTTTATGCACTTCATTCTAGTGTATACTGCTTTCAAGATCTACCGATAAACCGAACATATGTTATTTTCATAAGTTATTTTTGAAGAATAATTATTAGGTTCTCGTATTGTAAATAACATCTATTTCTGTTGTCGTGATCAATTGCAAAGATAATCTAGTTTTTAGCTGATGAAACATTTTTGATGTGTCCTAGCTTAACCATTATTTATCCTTATTTATCCTTAGACAAAGAAGACAAAATATTGCACAGATTTATATTGTTTCAAGTGAAATCTGTGTATTGGATTGGTTGAAGTTAGACACTAGTACCGTTGGGTGTCGGCTCATTGGTCCAGAGGTTAAACGTTTGCGCGAGAGACCGAAGGTCCTGGGTTCGAATCATGCGAGCGGGATTGTGAAGTCTTATACTAGGACGAAACGGCCGTCTAGTGCTTACAGGTTTTCCAGGATAGTCTAGCTTTAATTGACTCATGATTTCAACTATATATAAAACATTATTTAGTTTGTAAAACTGAATGATGATTTTGCATAGTTTTTAATGTTTCAGACAATAAAAGTAATATGTATATGCAGAGTACAATTTAGTTTGTAGATTATTAAGTTTTTCATGTTTTTTTTAACTGTTGACTATATTGACAAGTTTTTCATAGAACTAGTGCATATGTTAGTCAATCCTGTTTACAATCAAACTATTGTTTGGAATAAAAATATTTTTAAATTTATCCTAATAAGTTTTTTATCTAATTCATTCACTAAAGTAACAATAATGATGGTAGCTACAATGTTGCTGTATATTTGAGTCTATAAAAATACATCTGTATGAGTAATGTGTGTATGGATATTCACGGAGTGATGTTTTGCCTTTATAGTAATTGAAATGAAGTGAACTTTGTTTTGTAACGAACGGACTATTTCAAAATTTTGCAAAGCTCTCTAAGAACTCGTCAATTTATATACTAATAAGACTGTCGATTAATGAACCCTATTGTAGGAACTATAGTTTATTTGAATTCACTTGGTATTGTTTGGTTGAATCTTCCCATTGGTGATCAGGACTACAATTGATCAGTCTCTAGGTAGATAACGCGATGGCGTTTGAA
>NC_031495.1:22005902-22011010 GCF_000237925.1 Schistosoma mansoni
CCAACTCAGTACCGTTCGCTTCAAACGCCATCGCGCGTCCTGGATTCCACTGCTAGCCACTATCCATCTTTGCTTATAATGCTTGTGAATTAAGGTTATATCGAGGCAATACGTACAGTATACACATATGCCGATAAGAGACTGACTAGTCACAGTCCTAAACATCAATGGGAAGATTCAAACAAACAATGCCAAGTGAATTTGAGTATGATGAAATTGTTAGAATTAAGTCTGTACTAGTTAGAATAAGTAAGTTTGACATTAACAATGTGAATAACGATGAGATGAATAACTTAATCTTTTTGTTTTCTCTACTCTATTTAGAAAAATACAGTTGTATATATATATATATATATATATATATATATATATATATTCTTCAGAACTACCTCAGTAAAAGCTTATTTTCGTTTTTGATTAATTAAATTTGATTAGGTTCTTCAGAAAGACAACAACTTCAAGTTATTCAATCGGATGAATAAGGCTTAATAAGAGCAAGAATAACAACTGGCCTTCGAAAGCGGCATACATTTATGCTTGGTTAAAAAACAACAACCCTACAAGTACTTGTGTTGATTTTGTTTAAACAGATGTTGTTCTGAAAGGTGTATGATATAATGAAGATTATTGTTTGTTTTATATTATCTTACTGTTTTCTCTCATTAACTTTGTGCTTTCAAGGAGAAAAGGGGAGATAAGGTTTTTCTTTGATAGTTGACAGTAAATTCTCAATGGATTTCTCGAATCTTAATAAGATTTAGCAAGGTTCTTTCAGTAACGTTATTGAATTAATGCCAAGATTTAGGTTGCACAGTTGCCCAAAAACTGCTTTATTTATCCACCAAATGTGAATTACATTTATTCTTCAAAAGCTGTTTATTGATAGTACTGAGTACCAAATGTTTTAGTTATTCATGTTCTGAATTACGTTAACAGCTTCGTATTATGTTTTAGAGTGAAATGAACTCACGCCATTCCATATATATATATATATAATTGAATAGCCTGCGGAAATTAGTTGGCTTTGACAATAGGTTGAAACGCGCGTCCTGGATCCCCCTGCTGGCCACCATCCACCTCTGTTTATAATGAATTTGACAATTTTTAAAAAATAAAGTAACATCAGACGGAAACTCGTTTAAAACGATGAATCACTGTACAGTTGTTATATTTTAATTTATAATTTTTCAACAATCTATAACAGCTATAACCGTTAGCTGAAAATTATAACTTGGCAAATCATGGACAAGGTTTTCGGTTCCTGTATATTAAAATGGTGTATGCGAAGCATATCTTACTTAAGCTATTGATGACAGAATTCACTTCTTTGCTGTACTGAAATATTTGTTAAGTGAGAATGACGTTTAAATCGTTTCATAAAAAGGTAAACATGTATAATCAGAAATAGTAGATAGGCTGTTAGTTTCATCAGTTTATGTTTGATTTATTATATCAGTTGATTTAAATATATTATTATAAGGATTTGTAGTGGATACTATTGAATCTTGACTTCTGGTGGGATCGTGAGCGCTCACTACAAAGGAACCACATACTGAGACAAACACAACTGTTTAGAAATTCTTGTTTTTCAGTATTTTGCAGCCATAGACATTTCATGATGTCAAAATATTGAAAAAAATCTTTAATGATTGCAAAAATATCCACTTTATTCTGGCGCTTGTAAGATATTTTAATACATAACGGTATACTTAAGTAATCCCTTATATTATATGAAAAGATACACATCCACTTACTTTACAACAATCATTAGTAATAAATTTCACTTAGTAATGATATTAATGGGAAGGTGTTTCTAGGATATCAATAAGATGAGTAAATCTACATTTGGAGTTTTCAAGTGATAGTCGATAGACAGCAGAATATATTTACTGTTAAACAATGTCAGATAATTAGCATTTACCGCACCATAGATCTTAATAGAATAATTTTATGGTTAAATATTTATATTAAAACTGAACCAGTTATTATCTAAATGATTTTGTTTCTAATCAAATTAAGTGCAACAAAAGGTTTGAAAGTAATATCTGATCTTCCATTATAAAACTTTTATCATTGGCTTGATTTTTTTTAAATTTAAGTATGTTAAATCACATCAAGTCATAATATCTTGTCTTGAATCTATAGAGTATTATTACTTAATGCCTATATTTATGTACTGGAATTTCACAAACTTTCATTGTACTGCATATTATCTTAATTTTATTACTATGAATTCATCTTCTATAGTACTAATGACCATTTTTCACTTGTTTATTTTTAAAAAAATTTCTAATTTACAATTATTTAAACAAAGTACTATGAGATATGTATCTTTTATTGTCAGTGAAATAAAAAAAACCCTAAAAATCTGTCACATCACAAACAAATACTGTTTTACAATATTTTATGGTTAAACTATTCTACATTAATATAATTTTTAAGCAAAGATGGATAGTGGCTAGTAGTGGAATCCAAGACGCACGTTTCGTCCTATTCGGGACTCCTCAGTTGGATGTACCTACATCTCAGAGTTGATGTTCACTCTGGGACTCCAACCCAGTACCGTTCGCTTCAAACGCCATCGCGTTATCCACTCAGCTACTGAGTTCTGATAGTCACTTGCTTGTGCGATAGGGTGAAGTTTAAATTCACTAAGTATTGTTTGTTTTTGTCTTCCCATCGATGTGTTGGAACTGCGACTGGTCAGTCTCTTATTGGCCATATGTGCATACTATGCGTATTGCCTCGATATAGTCTTATTTCACAAGCATTGTAAGCAAAGATGGATAGTGGCTAGCAGTGGAATCCAGGACGCGCGACAACGTTTGAAGCTAACGGTACTGGGTTTAAGTCCCACAGTGAATTTAATATACTTTTTTCTGATATCTCATTCTATACACAGTTAAATTTACTTAACTTCAGTTCAGTGGACCATGAATAATTTCTATGTACTGTAAAATAAATAATATAGCTAGATAAGAAGAACTACTTTAACAATCACAAAGATATCACAGGAAAACACTTTACATAACCGTGATATTAGTATTCTGGTTATTAAAGTGATGAATGATAGTTTACTTCAGTTTCTATATTATTTCATTGAATTTCTAGTTGAATTAGACTTTGACAATTTCAGATTAACTTTTGTTACTTGTGCATGCAGTGTATGGAAATGAAAGAATTTAATTCATCAATATGCATGTCTAAATCATATATTGTTATATTTACTAATATTGCGCTTATACAAAAGTATTATTATTGATTCATGAGAGATTATATATTAAATGGCGCTGGGGACAGTGAGTTTTGGAGAACAAATAAAGTTTTAACTCTTTTTACACATGTTTTGTTGAATTAAACAATATCTTATAAACCATACGGATAACAGATTCTAAAGGATATATGCATAACGTAAACCGAGTATTAATTACAACCAGTGCGAATGGTATTAATTAGAGATTAACATCGGTCGGGATAACGTGGAAAGAACTAGATAATTGTTTTATCCTAGTTTGAGATGCTTTAACAGAACACATCAACCACTGGTGATTAACGAATGTCTCTAGCAATTTAGCCTTCAAAAATTCTCAGTAACACTTTCTGATTGTTAACATTAAATTCAATGTCTAAAGGGAAATTTCGCACATTGAATCATTAGAAAAGATGACAAGTATATACTCGAACGTAAACAATAAACAAATCTTTAAGTAAAGTAGCTACTCAGAAAAACACTTTAGGATTCATTAAAGCCATAAAGCACAACATCACATTTTAAATCATTTACGTGACTAAAACCGTTTATTGGGTTAAAACCACGAGTGAAGTAAAAACCTAATTTCAATCTTCAACTGGTGAAATGAAAAGCATACCCTTTTCTTTTGTGAAAAAAGTGACTATTCAACTGAAGACAAAGGAATTATGTAAAAAATTATATAAAATTAAAGAACGCCCCAGATATATGACTAATAAATCTCAATGAAATGAACGTTAGGTAGCCAAAGGCATTCAGTTATACGCATATGAGGTATATTTCGTGCAAGTTGATAATCGTCAACTATATGAATAGGGAATTACAAGGAGACGTATGTTACTCGTAAGCTTCAAACTCACGTTAGCAAATGTCACTGAGCTGTTTAAGCATCAAATAATCTCTTGTAGGATTTGAATATTAGATTTTATTCATATGGCTTATTTATTTATTTGGTGATATCGCAACATTTTCATAAAATCTTTTTAATTTGTATTACTGCAATTATTTTTAATTAGATTGCAACAAACTACTGAAGTAAATTTCAATTATTTCAATTGATTTGAATAAGATTTTCTTAAATTGAGTAGTATTTATTTTCTTATGGAGTAATTAAACATACCTTTTATAGGATCTCAAATCTCATTTAAATGCTTTTCAATGTGGACTATTCATCATAAATATATACTTATTTCTGTACAACATTAATCATCCTGATAAGAAAACAATGAAATTGTTTATCATTTGGTTTGAAATCCTTTTACAAATGGATGTTAGAATAAAATCGATAGTTCCTTGATATGACAAATTCCCCCGAAATTTCGGTTAACATATAAAGTTAAACTAGATTACAGTATACCAATTTACTGTCAGACGAAACCATAGTTTTGAGTGCACAACATGCTGTTAAGTAGTTTTAATACAAAGGGAATTTGGTTAAATTATAGTTTTTTTAATTGTTATTTTGATACTTCCGATTATCTTAACAATATTTTAGTGGATAATTTTTAGAACAATTAGGTATATTCAGAAAACTGTTTCTGATATTTGACATTGCACGACTAACGGATAAACATAGAATCTTGTTGAGTTCCTTTGATTCTCTAAAACTGTTTTATAACTTTTTACCAGCAAGGTATGCCCTCTGAGTAATGGAGAAGTATTTGCAGAGCTTTAGCGTTACTATTTAAAGGAAACTGTGTGATAACATTGATAAAAATGGCACATATATATTAGTTTATGTGTTAAAGTTGTGTCATTATTGAGATATTAGAGGATGAGAAAAACAAATAAATAGGGGATATTTCAAAGTTGAAATCATGAGTCAATTGAAGCTAGACCACCATCGAAAACCTGGAAG
>NC_031495.1:22011210-22014449 GCF_000237925.1 Schistosoma mansoni
ATCCGACGGTGTTAATGTCTAACTTCAACTTTGAAAAATACTGAAATCTCCACAAATCCCCTCCTAAATATAATCATATGCTCACTAGTGACTGACTTCAAGATACATGTCCTGGAGTTCTAGTGGGAAGCAGTGACCAATGGAGTTCAACTACGTCTGTTGTGAGATATCAACTCACTGAAGACAATTGGTGAACGGTTGCTCAACTTCGTGGATCAGTTGAAGTTAGACATTAACACCGTTGGATGCCAGCTCAGTGGTCTATCGGTTAAGGGCTTCGGCTCGAAACTGGTAGGTCCTGGGTTCGAATCCCGCGAGAGTGGGTTCGTGGATGAGCACTACTGAGGAGTCCCATAATATGACGAAACGGCCGTCCAGTGCTTCCAGGTTTTCGATGGTGGTCTAGCTTCAATTGACTCATGATTTCAACTTTGAGAAATACTGAAATCTCCACAAATCCCCTTCTAAATAGGGGATATGTAAATGATGGCAATGTTTTAGGTCAAGTGGGAGATCAGAATCAAGAACAATAATTGATCAAGAAGTAGTGAATATAATGAATGCAACATTACATACACATGAAAAAAACATGATTAATTTAGTTTCAAGAATATGTAAAAGATCAAATGTAACCACTGTACAACTAAACATATCAGTTTCTAATATTGAACATAGACAAGTAAAATCAATTATTGAACTAAATTTCCATATATTAGCTTATAATGTACAGTTTTATTATAATATTATAGTAAAATGTTTGGAAGCAATCAGGAAGAAGCCTTAAACTTGGGTTCTATTCCAGTTTATGATCATTAGTAACGTTTATCTGAATTGTTTAGGTAACTTGTAGTTGCCATGAAATTCAACCTGCACAAGTCAGTGCAAGAGTCAAGAAATTTACTAACAAGCTATTTAGACCATGTTAACCTACCAAAGAAGTGGGATATTTACACTAATAATTAGGAACTTTAAGGTTTCAGAGTTCTTATTTTTGAGTGAACTCTATAGATTAAGTTTTAACTGCACCACTAGTTTCGAATGTCAGGTGTAGCAGTAATTCGCTTAACTGTAGAGACTTGCTTTACTGATGTAAAGTAAATAACATATCAAGTCTAGAGGCTTCTGTAGATTACCTCTAAGCATCAAATATTAAACATATTCCACAATAATATTGAATTACTTTTAATTATGATTACGTTCAAATTCGGTAGATAAAATTCAATCAAAATTAAGGACTAGGCATCCTGACATTGGCTACCATTCAGTCATTATTAAGTGCATTTTATCTTATCAATTTCTTGTTTGGTATACATAATTCTTCTTTTCTTTTAAATCCATTTTAAATATGAAAAATAATCCAACGATATCAACCGTTGTGGACTTTATAAATGGTAAAGTAGCTTATTTTTATCGAAGATTGTTCAAACGTGCTATGATTAGCATTTACATTCAAATGAAGATAAACTGTCGGCGATATTTTTCTAAAGTGTTACAATCTTAAAATTACTTTTGCGTTTCCCTGTAGTCAGGTTGATGAAATTTTAATTATTCATATTGACTAAGATGGCTAAATATACTATTCTGTTTGTGATAACCACCCATTCCAGTGCTTTCAGTCAGACTTATTTTTAAAAGATGAAGCTGATGTAACAGGATGAAAAGGCGGAATCACGTTTGCAACTCATAGTTACTTTTGTTTGATATTACTTCCGTTTTAATTAAATATTATGATCATTCATCATAGTATTTATTTCATTTTCAATGTGATGTTTTGTTCGCTATAACATCGATTTACTTCTGTATTATGTTCGCTCAAAATAACATTCTTTGCATTTATTCAATGTAAAATTCTTTCAGTATAATATGTAGTTCAGTTTTTTGTAGGGATTTTGTATATTGTCCCAATATGTGATGGTTATTAACTAACCATCAAGTGTGGGTAAAATGAATACATAAATGAGTGTATCTTAGTATCATTTTGATTGATTTGTGGGGTCAAATAAGCCATTATCATCAATCTTGGGTTTGTACTACGCGACGTCGGATTTGGAGTTTCAGTACCAAGAAGAAGCTAGTTAAGCACTTATCAAACCCGTCAGTGTAAACATAACAAGAATAGATCAGAAGGGGTTTTGTAGAGATTTCAGTATTTTTCATAGGTTGAAATCATGATTCAATTTAAGCTAGACCACCATGGAAAACCTGGATGCATTGAACGACTGAGGAGTCCCATAATAGGACGAAACGGCAATCCAGTGCTTCCAGGTTTTCCATGGTAGTCTAGCTTCAATTGAATCATGATTTCAACTATGAAAATAACAAGAATAGACATAAAAATGGCTGACATGACAATTTGTCTGCATGAATATACAAACTATTTTACTGTTTTTTAAACATTTAATAATCAGTTCACATCGCCATAAAGTTAATCAAAGATCTTATGGTACTTTTCAGTATGGTGTTGTTCAAAAGTGAACAAAATACAATATGAAATAGATTTTTTCCATAAAAAATGTGAAAAATCTTCATTCGTATGTAATGATTATATTTATTCTTAAAAGAATAATAACCAGTTCTAATTATTGTACGAAAATGTAGTTTTCTTGAAACGAGAGAAACGTAAACATCTTGATGTTTACTTTCTGACATTTCAATTAATCAATAAATAAACAAACAAATGTTAAAATAGTCAAAACAAACAAATTTCTTTTGTGATTGAATTTAACATTAACAAGTTGTTTGTTAAGTTTGATAAGACAACAACAAAATACTACTTATTTCATTTAAATAAAGAAATTATATAAAGTTAACAAAGTTCATGAATAAGTCATATTGTATTTTGTTTAGGGGGAGACTTAAACTAAACAAGTAAATTATGTTGACATTTTAAACAACATCATATTACTTTTTGTACATTGTTTTAGATAGCAGAATTCAAAATTAATCTGTTATTTATATGTGAAAAATTATATTTGAAATAGTCTCAGCGATTGAAATTTAAATAATTCCAACGTTTCTTTATTCAACCTGTTTATTTCACATGAATCGTTATTTTGACTGAAATCCAATATGAGTTATGTTTAGCATTACAATTATGTACTTGATGATTATAATCAGAAGGGGTTTTGTGGAGATTTCAATATTTTTCATAGTTAAAATTACGAGTCAGTGTAGAAAAGACCACCATGGAAACTCCGAATCGTATGGATGGCCGTTAGGTCCTATGTCTTCCAGCCACG
>NC_031495.1:22014649-22097570 GCF_000237925.1 Schistosoma mansoni
ATCTCCACAAAACCCCTTCTGATTATAATCATATGCTTACTAGTGACTGACTTCAAGATATATATCCTGGGGTTGTAGTTAGAAGCAGTGACTACTTGATGATTCTCATTTTTACTTGCAATTCAATGATTCATAAACAATTTTTCAACCTTCAATTTGCACTTTTATTCTTATTTTTACTTCACATAGAAACATATCAACCCCGAATATTATTCATTAATAACTCCTCTTACACTTACATACATACACAATTCATCCAGTCACCTTTTATTTCACATCGTTGAACTTTTCACTTGATTCTCATTCAACTGACTCATATTATCCTGTTTACATAAATTCAACATCCAAATATGATTGGTTTAACGTAGTATAGATTTTGATATGATTGTTAAAAAATACTATATATTTTTTTGATGATTTTGATTATTTCCCTGAAGAAGTCCAGACAAGTTAGCTGGACGAAACGTTGGAATTATTTAAATTTCAATCGCTGAGACTATTTCAAATATAATTTTTCACATATAATGACTTCTCTATACTCGGCGCCCAATTTTTGTCAAGTTATTCGTTCTAACCTTGACGAATATTCGTATAATCTGTTACTTATTTATACTATATAGATTATAAACGGAAGATATCCGTCTGTCAATTAAGATACGAGTATAATGCGCAGTAGTTCGCTCTGTTCTACTTTACGGCTGTGAAACATGGTCATTAAGAGTAGGAGATACTCGTAAGTTACTAGTATTTGACCACAGATGTCTTAGAAATATTGCTCGCATCTGTTGGGATCACCGGGTAAGTAATGGTGAGGTTAGACACAGGCTATTAGGGAATGATGGTAAATCAGTTAATGAGGTGGTGAATCTTCATCGACTGAGATGGTTGGGCCACGTGTTACGTATGCCTGAACACCGATTATCACGACGCGCAATGCTGACTAGTATTGGCGATGGTTGGAAGAAAGTTAGTGGCAGCCAAACCAAAGCGTGGCATCAGTGTTTGAAGTCACCAACTTTTAGTCTGAGCCATGTTGGTAGATGCAGACTACCTGGTTGGGGTCCGCGTGACTATCGTAACCAATTGTTGGAGACTCTGTGTGACATGGCTCAGAATCGATCAGAATAGCGTAGGTGTATACACTCTTTATCTTCCCTTAAACCTTAAGATTAAAATTGCTTCACATCTGTCTTCCTTCCTATATTATATCCTTATATACAACTTTTCTTTTATATATTACAACCACGAAATGAACTACTTCTATGAATCCGGTGTTCATCTTGTTGTGCTAACGAGGTATGGCAACTTGGACTGATGCATATATGTGCCTGGTCCTACGTTGTAGCTGACTGACTGACTGATAAACGGAAGTATAAGTTTATGGTAATTAACATTTCCTACAATACGTTATAATTATAAACCTAAGTAAAGTATACAAAAAATGTATCTCTATTGTATTATTAATTTCAATAACAATGATACTTAGAAGTGAATTAATTTAACATTTTTGATTATGCTAAAATCATTTGAACTAAGACTTCCAGATTTGTTAACGTCATACCTTTTTCCTTTAAGTTTTAGCAATTTCATTACTTTATGCATATAATACAATAGTGGTAACGCAATAATGTGCATTTTATGTAGATATTTTACTATTCATAGTTAAACACTAATTAGGAGTTACTACACACTACTGATATTATGTTAATTATGCAAATTTGTTCTCTAAGGCTATAAAACCATTATTAAAATGTTGTTTAAATTACTCAGAATATATAGTTTGATAAAAAGTTGGAACCTATAGAATACAAGGTACTAAACATGTTCAGACTATCTGAATGTATGTATTCATTACAATATGTTGTTTTGTACATTTCCACTTATCCTAAGAATAATATCTTGCCTTTTATATTTCAGTTTTATTATTCCTTGTATGTTTATTGAACTAAGAAAACACGGCAAATATATGCAGTTAGTCAAGTGGTTAAACCTTTAAACATCAATAAAGAAGTGAATCTTGTTAGTAGGCGATAATCAAGAAAATATATTAACAAGTATCTTTTAAACCAAAGGTTCGATTTAATACAAAAAAAATTTGAATTCACTTAGAAGTTATATCTATACGTTACACTTAAAATGCATATTTTCAAGTTGAATTTACGAGTTGATTTAAGCTAGACCACCATTAAAAACCTGGAAGGACTGGACGGCCGTGTCGTCCTATTATGGGACTCCTAAGGAGTGTGCATCCACGATCCTTCATGTGAGACTCGAACCCATGACCTTCGGTCTCGCTCGCGAACGTTTAACCTCTAGACCACTAAGTCGGCATCAGACGGTGTCGATGTCTAACTTCAATCTATCCATGATATTGCTCAACCGTTCATTGATTATGTGAGGTGGATAACTGTGTCACATCCAGCATTGATTGAACTCCACTGGTCATGGCCTCCCATTAGAACTCCAGGAAATTCATCTTGAAGCTAGTCACAAGAGTTAGGAATTCCACAGACCTTGAGAAATATACGCTTGCGAGAATGTATAAGACAGCAAATAAATTTCTTCTGAATATTAGAGTGCCCCCAAGTGCCTTGGTACGGCTGACAGTGTAGAAAGTCCTCTCTCCCTTTCGAAATGCTCTCACATGACCACGTGTATACAGTCTTTGCCAGGAAACTCCTACTCACTGCCTTCTCGCACCAGGGGTGTTGTTTACGAAAGTGAGAGGACGGAAAGCGAATGTCCGGTGCTTTAACCAGGTTGGTGGATACGTAGGATCCACCTAGGGGAGTCTGAAAACCCTGATTTCAGACAAATGGTGCACATGGGCTCCAGGATCCCGAGCGAACAAATGGCGTATGAGTCAATCGTTAGTCACCGGCTACCATGAGACTGCATCTCCTCACGATGCTCGACTGCCATGTGTATTGGACTCTTAGGTTAAAGGCTCCGGGTATGGCCCCCTAATAAAACCACCTGCTTCGGTTTGGGCACCCGGGCAGTATTACAACCCTCACACAAATCAAATGAGATTTGTGTGGCGCATATATATCTGGTGCCTCCTTGTACAATACTTATGTGTTTAAATAAATAAATAAAGTATATTAGAGTTATGCAACAATTGTGTATCATTTGTTTTGGTATTGTGCTTTGACTTATTTTGTCCGATCCACTAAAGTATCAAAAAACAGACATTTAAACATTAACAATCCTTAACAATTATTGTTTTTCATTACGTATCTTTAACATTAGGAGGAGAATCAAACATCTTTTTCATAGCTCATTTGTCATATTAACATAAAGTTATTTCAGGTGAAACAGTTAAAAAAAATGGTATTAGTATCTTTTATAGGTTCTTTAAAGTGAAGATAATCATTTATTGAAGTGACAAAATACACTTATGAAGGAAATATACATATTCTATCTAATAAGTATACAAATGTTATAATCTAACATTTTCAAGTATCTTTGATTCTATTA
Source organism: Schistosoma mansoni (assembly GCF_000237925.1). Taxonomy (NCBI): domain Eukaryota; kingdom Metazoa; phylum Platyhelminthes; class Trematoda; order Strigeidida; family Schistosomatidae; genus Schistosoma; species Schistosoma mansoni. Next base: position 22,018,130 of record NC_031495.1, read on the forward strand.
ACTTGACCAACCAACATCGAGGTACACAGGGCAAGCTGTGAACCATATGTGGAGAAATTCAAACACTTCATTTCTACCTGAAGTTTGTGCTGATGATGTCGTTCAGAAGGACCATGAAAGCTCCACGACCAAACCATCTAGCTCAGAGAAAAAAACCCCAACAAAATTATCCACCTGAGCTACAAATCTTTTCCACCACCTCAGAACGTATTGTGCTACATTCTCCTTAGTCCCAAGATTGTACTTAATGAAGAAAAAATTATAGTTTTCCATTAGACTAAAATTTTAAGAATTTATAATTGGTTCATATTTTTCAGCAATTATCTCACAGTTTTACAAGTTTCTTCATGTATGTTGGTTATCTTATAGAACTTAATAAAAATCTCAAGTTTATTTCATCTCACTGGATTTTAGTAGTTTAAAAATCCCCATAGATAATTCAAAAATGAACAATATTTGAGCGAACAATTGTTTTCAATAACTTCATCAGGCTCTACAGTCATAAGTCCATAATTGAACTTACAGACAAGTAGATGGAGTAGCAATGGGATCACCACTAGGCCCGAGCCTTGCTGACATTTTTCTGGCCAAACTGGAAAATGGACCGTTAAAAGACACCCTAAGCTAGACTACTACTGTCGATACATAGATGACACACTAATCGTATGCGATGAAATGGTTGACAAACAGGAGATGTTAGACTTTTTCAATAACGTCCACCCAGCTATTCAATTCACCAGCGAGGAAGAGAAAGACAATAGTATAGCTTTCCTCGACGTCCTACTTTCTAGAAGGAGAGACGGTTCCATCAAGCGAAATATATTTAGAAAGAATACATGGACGGGTCAGTATACCAATTTCCAAAGCTTCACTCCTCTTCAGTATAAAAAAAATTTGGTTAAATGTCTCAGCCACAGAATCAAGCTATTATGTTCTGAGGACACTGTTGAGAGTGAAATAGATATACTGAAAAATACATTGCGAAGGAATGGCTACCCGGATAAGTTCGTTAAGAAATACCTAGTAGAAAGTACTGTTAAAATAAGAAGAAATTGTGAAACAGTGAGTAAAAAAACCTTGTATTTGAAACTGGACTTCAAAGGTGACATAGCGGGTGATATTCTAACATGCCGACTGAAAAGATCGGTTGAAAGGACGTTTTACGCCGCTAAGCTACACGTCACTTTCTCAACTAAACCAGTACTCACACAATTAATCAAGGATAAGTTACCGAAGATGGGCTCTTCCATGTGTGTATACCAATTCAACTGCTCCTGTGGAGCTAGTTACATAGGCCGTACTCAGAGGGCTTTATCCTTGCGTATTCGTGAACATGTACCAGCATGGTTGGGAAAAGGAGTCACTAAATCCATTAACAGCGCCATCCTTTCTCACTTGGTAGACAGTGAACATCATATCAAAATAGAAGAAGCCTTCTCTGTTTCATATCAAGTTCCGAAAACTCTACCTCAAAGAGCTAGATTACGATTACCTTACATAGCCGAAGCCATCTGGATCAACTCCAGAAAACCAAACTTATGCATCCAGAAAAGGTATATCCAGCCACTATGTTTACCTTGGCCTACGAATGGATCACCGGATTCCTAAACTAAATATTATAAACCTCCCCAGTTTTTTTCTTTTCTTCCTTTTTTTGTTGATCACCTCTATCTTAATCTTCACATCCATCATTCCCACCTCGTTTGTCGTAATTACCTTGATAACAGCCCCTTTTATTACATATTATATTCACGCAACAATCTTATTACTATTTATCATTATTATCCCAATTAACAAGATGAAATTCTCCTACTATGCATTTTATTCACACAATTTTTTTGCATTTTCATTTTTCCTATATTACTATTATACTGATTGTGACTGGACACTTCACTCCAATTCATTTTGACCTTTATTAAATTACCTTTCTAATTTACAAATAACACAATTTGGAAGTATATATGTCGTAACAGATGCAAACGTTCACCATTCTTAACATATAACATTGTCAAATTAATTAATACATGCCTCATTTTGGCCTTTGTAATTATGGACTTATAACTGTAGAATCTGATGATGAAGTTATTGAAAACAATTGTTCGCTCAAATATTGTTCATTTTTTATTTCATCTACCAAGCGTTAAAAAATCTTTTGGGTAGATAATGAAATTATTCGCCATTTTGTACGCTACACTAATTGAATCATTTAGACCTATATTGTTCAGTACGTTAAGATTACTAAAGAAAGTGTTTCAAAAACATAAAGGTGATGATAATCTACTTATAAAATAATCATATAAAATAAATTGATGAGCTTTGTTGTAGACCTAATAGTCAGTTTTCTGTACAACTTCAATTATCTGTTACATAATATATATTTCTATATCAACTGTATAAAACTCCTAGATAATCTCAAATTAATGAATAACCTGAACTTTTAGTTATAGTGAATCCTAAGAAATCTTGGTTCTCTTCAATTATGTTTTCATTTACTTTCAATCAAAAAATCGATACTTTCTTGAATTATTATTTCAGACATAAAATGGGAAATAATTAAATTGTCAAATATTTTGTCTTAAAATAAAGTTTTTATAGTTGAAAGCGTGAGTCGAATGAAGCCAGACCGCCAAGGAAAACCTGGAAGCACTGGACGGCCGTTTCGTCATATTATGGGACTCCTTAGCAGTGCGCATCCACGACCTTGCCTCGCGAGATTCGGACCCAGGACCTACCAGTCTCACACCAGAGCACTTAACCACTAGACTACTGAGCCGGCATCCGATGGTGTTTATATCTAACTCCGACCAATCCAAGAAGTTGAGCAACCGTTCACCAATTGTCTTCAGTGAGTTGATATCTCACAACAGACCTGGTTTGAACTCCACTAGTCACTGCTTCTCACTAGAACTCCTGGATTTAACTCTCGAAGTCAGTCACTAGTAAGCATTGCTGAGGAGTCCCACGGTAGAATGAAACGACCTCCCAGTGCTTACAGGTTTTCCTTGGTGGTCTAGCTTCAATTGACTCGCTCTTTCAACTATGAAGATACTAAATCTCCACAAAAGCCCTTCTGTTTCAAATAAAGTTAATATTAATTAGAAATACAAGTTGTTGTTAAGAAGTCAATCAAGAAAACTGAAACAATTTTGAGATATGTAGTTTGTTGCTTAATCTTTCATTTGTGTAAATGTAAATGTGAATAGTTCTATTTGATCAGTATTTTCCACTATATACATAATTTAAAGATCATTTATATTTGTTATTTTATTGATAAAATTTACATAAATCTTAATTATTTTTAAGAATTCCTTGATTCTCTTGGTCAACGTCTACTACAGTTCAACGAAAATATTGGGGATTTTAGGAACACTAAGCTTATATAGTCATCTTGAAATTGAACTTAAGCAAAATTGGTTGTAAGCATAATAAATTGTATTATCGAAGATATTTTAAAAGTAAATGAATGAAATAACATTAAAATCTACATTTCTTGAACAGCAAAATCTGTACTCTGAAAGCGTCAGTCATGAGTTACTTAGATGTCTCTTCATATGGGGATAAATCTTTCTCTCTTTTCTCCTATTTACCAAGGAAATTGTGGCTAACCAATAAACGGAATTTCTAAGTTACCAAAAAAGGAATAAATAAAAATGCTTCAACTATCTTGACAATCTGGAAAGTATTTCATCTCATTATTCATTCATGTGTTCTTATTAAGTACATGAGAAATCTGCAATTAACTGATCACTAAGCAGTGACTAATGCCATATTCGTTTATTTTTTTAGTGGTGATCAAATTATACGCATCAAGTTGCATAGTGGATAGTGGCTAGCAGTGGAATCCAGGACGCGCGTTTCGTCCTATTTGGGACTCGTCAGTTAGAGACTGACCAGTTGCAGTCCTAACACATCGATGGGAAGATTCAAACAAACAATACTAAGTGAATTTAAACTTTATCCCATCGCACAAGCAAGTGGCTATCAGGACTCAGTGGCCGAGTGGATAACGCGATGGTGTTTGAAGCGAGGGTACTGGGTTGGAGTCCCAGAGTGGATATCAACTCTGAGATGCAGGTACATCCAGCTGACGAGTCCCAAATAGGACGAAACGCGCGTCCTGGATTCCACTGCTATCCACTATTCATCTTTGCTTATCATGCTTGTGAATCAAGGCTATATCGAGGCAATACGCACAGTATGCACATATGCCAATTAGAGACTGACCAGTTGCAGTCCTAACACATCGATGGGAAGATTCAAACAAACAATACTAAGTGGATTATAGTTTTAGTTCGTTACAGAATGAGTATTTCAAAAAGACCTTGTTTTTTATAATTATAAATCGATAATACAAATTATCACAGCATAATAACATTGTTGTTATAAGTATTGTAATAGTTCTCAAGATTCTAATAAATTAACAATTCTATTGATATTATAAGAAGGGGGTTTTGTGGAGGTTGGTTGAAGTTAGACATTAACACCGTTGGATGCAGGCTCAGTGGTCTAGAGGTTAGACGTTTGCGTGCGAAACCAAAGATTCTGAGTTCAAGTATCAAGTGAGGGGCCGTGGATGCACACTACTTAGGAGTCCCATAATAGGACGACACGAGCGTCCAGTGCTTTCAGGTTTTTAGTAGTGGTCTATTAGTGATCCATTCATGATATCAATTTAAAATATTTATTAATCATTTAATGAAAATAGAGACATTGGTTGTATTATACAGTCAATGAGCAAAAAAATATACATTAGATAGATAATATAAATTTCTGTGTATTGAGGAACCGAAGTGTAGTAGTTTGTATTAAGATATTAATTTGAAACTCATTATCGTCAGCTAAAGAGACGTTGGAAAACTGATTGGTTATTTTATTTCAGTTCATGACGAAAATCTATTTCACCAATCTTGAAAATATACTGAAGTAAATAATAATTGATTAATGAGAAGAATTCAGAGAGATTCCCAGAGTTTTAGTGGACTTACATAACTGGCAAATGCTAATTAAAGTTATTAATTGATAATTTCAATATATGATTCATTAGACAAGGCCAAAATCTAGACCCTTTTATTCTGTTTCAGTGATTAAAATGTACTTTATACCGTACCAGACCTGAACCACTAGATTTAATGATTTATCATGCCTATATCATGAACTACCACGGTGTTTCATATGTAATTTTAATAGCTACTATAATGCATTTTGTTTTCAACTATGTTTGTCAGCCAATATCAGATAACGATTAAAACTGTTCGTTTTTTTTAGTTTAAAAAATCTCCAGAAATCGTTTAACTAAACAAAATAATGATTATTTCATTTTGTACAATTAATACAAACCATTTTATTATTCAAACTAGTTTCATACAGTATGTTAATATTTATTATTATTTATTTATTAGTTTCCATTTGTATAAATTTAGCCTGTTTGTTTCATACTCAAAATTATTATCATTATTGTAAACAAAGATGGATAGTGGCTAGCAGTGGAACCCAGGACGTGTTTCGTTCTATTTGTGGCTCGTCAGCTGGATGTACTTGCATCTCAGAGTTGATGTTCACTCTGGGAATCCAACCCAGTACCTTTCACTTCAAACGCCATCGCATTATTCACTCAGCTACTGAGTCCTGATAGCCATTTGCTTGTGCAATGGGGTGAAGTTTGAGACGCGCATCCTGGATTCCACTGCTAGCTTGTGAAATAAGACTATATCAAGGCAATACGTACAGTATGCACATATGCCAATTAGAGACTGACCAGTTGCAGTCCTAACACATCAATGAGAAGATTCAAACAAACAATACTAATTGAATTTGTTATCATTATTATTATGATTACTATGATAAGGACAAATGATTGTTCTTGTTTCATCAAAGGTCATTCAAAAAAATTTACAATTAATGTTTTATGATTATTTTTAAAAAAAATCGTTAGTTTGATTTGCCCTGGGCACAAGTTTTATAGGTACAGAATAATCATTTTCACCCTTTAGAAGATTAGTATAATTTTTGCTTTAATCAAATGGAATTAGGACACTTTTTATGTTAAATTATTGATTTTCTCTATGAAATGGGAAAAGAACAATTTAATGTATGACCTTTGAATAATAAAAGTTATATCTATTTTGACTTTCATCATATTCCACCAATACATTAATTAATTAGTTTATCTTACTTTAAAGATAACCAAGTGGAAACATTAACTAGTTTTAATCTATTTTATTTGTAAATTAACATATTCGTAACATATAGAAACTTACGTAAAGAATTAATTCGTATATATTGGTCGTTCTGATCATCCCATTGATGTTTAGGACTGAAGTTATTCAGTCTCTTTTGACATATTTGAATACTGTGAGGACTGCCTCGATATTCCCAGTAGGTCATAAGTGTTTGAAGCGAAAGGCGCTGGGTTCGAGTCCCGATGTGAACATCAACTCTGAGATGCAAATACATCCAGCTGGTAAGTCGCAAATAGGACGAAACGTGCATCCCGGATTCCACTGTTAGTCACTATCCATCTTTGCCTATAATGTTTGTGACTTAGAACAATATCTAGGTAATCCACACAGAATGCACATATACCAACACGAGACTGATCAATTGCGGTCTTAAACATCAATAGAAACTGAATAATCAAGAATCCCAAGTTTATGTGCTCATGCGATGTTATGAAATGGCTATGATCATTGTTATGTATAAAACTAGAAGATAAGTAGAAGTGCTTCAGCTTTTGATATATTTCCTTTTTTATTTACTTTTTTTAAAGGTGAAAGGTGGATATTTTGGAATTCGAGGACCTTATCTATGATTGATAGAAAGATGTTTATGTTTAGAGAATTAATAGAAAACTCCCATGATTGAATGCGGTTGACAGATAGTAACTGTTAAAAACCACTTACAAAATATGTTTTTAATAATTATAAACTGCAAATATGTTAAACAGAAATTTGTTATATTATTGCACAGTTAGTGTTTAGAATTCATTACTGAAACAAAATTTTTATTATTAAACAAAGCTATTATTATGATTCAATCAAACTAATAAAATAAAGACATGAAGTCTATATCATGAACTAGTCTTAACTAGGCCACCACTGAAAACCAGAAGGTACTGTTCAACCGTTTTACAGTAGTATAGGACTACTCAGCAATGATCACTGACTACATTGTAACTGGAGGTCAAATCCAGGACCTAGGATCTCACGAGCAAACGCCTAGCCAGGGCAGACGATGTTCAGGTCTAACTTTAGTCAATAGGTGGTGTTTTGAGACCATCTACCATTACCTGTGGTCGATAACCGTCTGCCACTCGATACTATTGAACTTTATAATGACGGCCTCTAACTAGAACTGCTGGGCTTGCATTTAGAAGTTAGAGACCAGTATGCACCGAATTACTGTTTGCGATTAAATTAAGTTCGGATATGTACACTATTGTCGTCCGACACAGCTGTCTAGAGGTTGGTTGATTTAAGGCAAGATCAAAGGACTCGGATTCGACCCCTCGTTGCGATTTCATCCATTCTCATTGCTGAGGAGTCTCATACCAGGACGGAACAGCTGTGCAGTGCTTCCTAATTTTTAATGATGGTCTAACGAAGATCAGGCTGCGGTGTACTCTATAACACTATGATAATCTCCATAAAACCTCTCTTTTAATCTGTGATATATTAAAAGTAAAATATACCTTAAATAAATTTTAAATACTGTTGCTCTATATTAAACACACCTATGCTTGATTTTCTTCGCACCTTTTTGTATCCTCCCCATTAATTAAATATTTATTGTAGTTGTTCATATATACTGTTTTCACAATGTAATTTTTAATGATTATTTCTGTTTATTTTTTTCAGTATTTAACCTACTCCTTATGTCGATATATTTCATCCATGCTACCATGTTGTTTATAATTCTTATATTTACTACTGTTCATGACACCTATTCATCAGTTTGTATCTTTATTTATTATAATGTCTATCAGTCCTTTTTTTAGGATTATCATAGAATCGTAAATTAATCCGACCGGTTAAAAATTCCTCATACATATATATAAATATTAATGAATGTTGTAGTAAACTCTGATTATGACCTAAGTGGAACCAACAGTATTTGCTTATATGTGTTGTTCTAAAGTATGATAGCCTACACGATGTTTTTCTAATAGAAATCAAATTTCGTTATGTTATGTACTTAAAACTATTTGAACATAGTTCCTAACGTAAAAACGTTTTTCTAAGTAATTATTGCTAATTAACGTTATTTAACACTGAAACGTAGTCAGTAGAGTTCAATCCGCTATATTCAGTGACCAATCAGTTGTAAATACTTCACTTTTATGTGACATTAGTCGTAAACCGAATGGCTTAAAAGTAGAGCCTCAGGCTGTGAAACTGTGTATCACAGGTTCGGATCTCAAGGTGAACACAAGTTCATTCAAGATTATAGACATTTCTTGTAGACGGGTACCAAACACCACGAAACTCAGATCCACAATTTACCTTTGACTATCTCCAATAATGTTCCACAATGAAAAAATACCTGGATAAGTTATGTATACAATAAGATATACACATTAAATAAACTGCCTTGTTAGCGTATGACATTTTGATATTCTGGTATTCACTTTCTTCAAACTTGTATGTTTTTAAATATTCTCATTCCTGTTTGATGAGTTACCAAATGATGAATAATTTTTGAGTGAGTCCTATTGTTTGAGTAAATGTATTGGTTATGGCATCCATATTTATTTACTGATAGAATCAGTAGGTTCCGTTTTGAATAAACTTAACTAATGGGATTTTACACACGTAAAACTAACTGACTACTTAAACTAAATTTAATAAAACGTTTTCACTAATTTTTTCTATAAAATTCTATAGTTGTATATAAACTAGAATTAGGACAATATTATTAAGAATTTCAGTCCAAACATCTAACGAATGATACTTCAGACAAATTACTTAATAGAGTATATCGTTCATTTTGTTCTGAAATAATAAAAAAGCTTGAACTGTCAGTTTTTACCAGTGAATGACTTATTGAACGTTCTTTTCTAAGGTTACCCAAAATCAATAATATTTGAAAGATACTATAAATCATGCGCAATTAAGCGTAAAATTGTATGTATAAGTTTAACATTTTCATTTTTCCTTCAAAATTGTTATTGATTTAAACAAACAATATACTCGACCAGAAAATCAGAATTAAAGAAACTAAATTTTGGATAGATAAATGCTCCTTAAATATTAATGAAATAGTTTATCAAAAGTTGACTAATTTTACATACTGACTGACTGACTTACGCCTGTTACCCCTCATCGAGGAACATAAGCCGTCCACCAGCACTATCCACCCAACCCTGTCCTGGGCCACCCTTCCCAGTTGTTTCCAGTTAACATCCATCTCATGAAGATACCAACTAAAGGAGATCTGAGCAGGTATGAGAACTAGAGAGGCATCAGTTTGTTGTGAGTAGCAGGAAAAAATTTCAATAGAGTGTTGCTGAACCGGATGAAAGACGCAGTAGACGTTCGACTTCGAGATCAACAGACTGGATTCCGTAAGAACCAGTCGTGCACAGACCAAATCGCGACACTACTGATCATCGTGTAACAATCAATTGAATGGAACTCGTCACTTTACATTAACTTCATCGACTATGAGAAGGTGTTTGATAGTGTGGATAGGGGGACCTCATGGAACGTTTTTCGACACTATGGTGTACCTGAGAAAATCGTCAAAACCATCCGGAACTCATACGATGGACTACAGTTCAAATTAGTACATGGAGGACGGTTGACAGATGCATTGCAAGTGAGGACCAGGGTCAGACAAGGCTGCTTACTCTCCCCTTCCTCTTTCTTCTAGTGATGAATTGGATTATGAAGACCTCAAAATCTGACGGAAAGTAAGGAATACAATGGACAGCTCGGAATCGTTTAGAAGACTTGGACTTCACAGATCACCTAGCTCTTCCATCCCATACACACCAGCGAATCCAGATCATGACAGTTAGTGTGGTATCAGCCACTACAACAATAGACCTCAACATACTCAAGGGGAAAACTAAGATCCTTTAATGCAATACGGTGAACACCAACCCAATCAAACTTGATGGAGAAACTCTGGAAGAGGTGTAAATGTTCACGTACCTGGGAAGCATCATTGATGAACAAGGAGGATCTGATGCAAATATAAAGGCGAGGATTGGCAAAGCAAGGACAGTATTCCTACAATTAGAGAACTTATGGAACCCAAAACAACTGCCAACCACCATCAAAGTGAGAATCTTCAATACGAATGTCAAGATATTTCTACTGTACGGAATCGAAACTTGGAGAACTACTACAACGATCATAAAAAATGTACAGGTATTTATAAGCAATTGTTCATGCAAGATACCCAATATCCGTTGACCGGATACCATCAGCAACAATCCTCTGCGGGGGACGACAGAGGAAATCAGAAAAGGACGTTGGAGGTGAATAGGACATACATTAAGGAAATCACCAAACGTCATCACGAGGCAAGCACTAGCTTGGTATCCTGAAGGAAAGCAGAAAAGAGGAAGGTCAAAGAACACATTACGCCGGGAAATAGAAGCAGATATGAAAAGGATGAATGTTAACTGGAAAACTGGGAAGGGTGGCCCAGGACAGGGTTAGGTGGATAGTGCTGGTGGACGGCTTATGCTCCTCGATGAGGGGTAACAGGCGTAAGTAAGTTTTTGTTTTCACATGTCTAATGGTATATACTGGAATTTATCATGATCGTTCACTAAATGATAACTTTTCATCAATTTGCTCATTCCGCATGATTGTATTCATGTATTATATGTTATGCCTAAGGAATAACATCAAAATTACGAAAAATGAGTACACAATGAATTAGTTGAATATAGAGTGTATCTTAAAATTAAGTCTCACAGCATCACATTCATCTACAAATGATCCTATTTTAAGTAAGTAGCTCAATCAAATTTACATAGAAATAAATAAAATGTGAAATTAAACGTTCATATTTCTTTTTATTGAATTAATATTTATCGATTCTTCCATAAAGTTTCTTGTTCAGCTGTCATTATAATAAGTTTCAGGTGATTAAACTAATCAGAAAGTAAAATAAGTTATCGTTTATTTGAGTAGTGACATTTCGCAAAACATAGAATAAATTCAATAAAGAGGAAGGATGTATTTGTAAAATCTCAGCGAATGAATTTGAAGTTAATCCAAAATTTCGCCTAGCAATCTGATCCGAGCCTTTTCAAGGAATTATAATCAAACATCAAAATTATCGAATATAAATAGGTAAATAGTTCTCCGGTTCATTGTATACTGAATAGGTCATCTAATCATCGTTAACAATGTTTAAAGTAGGTATTTGCATTATTGTGAAACTATTCCATCATATTTACACGAAAGTTCTATTAAATTAAACTCATATGAAATATACTAATTATAAGATACAATTTTCTTCTCAATCATTTATCACTTTTTCATGAAATTAATAATTGATACATTGTAACACACAGATACTTAAACAAGGAGTCATTCTAAATTTATTCTTATTTCTCTATACCATCTAAAAAAACAGATAAAAAAGGGATTTAAATGATCAAAATGAGCAAATCGTTTTATAAATTTTCACTTAAAAGATGATTGTACCGGTACTAATTACAAAATATTTCATAAATTTGTATATTTCATAGTACTTTCTTTAGCATAGTTAACTCTGTGGCGAAACTCGCCTTCAGGTCTGAACTCGAACTCAAGAAATTAGTGTTCACACTTTCTTTTATGACAAACGTAGTATCGTGAATAAAATGAGCTTGACATTAGTCAACCACTTTTTTGAAATTATCTCAAAGTCGTCTCCACAAACAACCAGTAGTTTCTCGAACACTACCTGACCTTTCAGACAAATCCTGCCTTCACCGAGTAGATTGGTTCATAAATTCAACTATTACAGTTATGTATTTCAATATTTGTTTGAACTTGTGTTTATTTATGCTAAAAAATATATCCTTAGGTTTTGAATTTTGAAACAATGGTGATTTCTACAAACTACTAATAATTAGATATATTAGCGAATTTCCATTGTGTTCATGTTAAAGCCTACTAGGATGGTACTTATTCAGTGAAAAACCAAGTACAACAGATTAGGTTAAATTGTATGTCTGTCATTTTAGTTGTGAATGGTTTGAAAAAAATTATTATCATAAACATCTAATACTTTCTTGTATTGTTTCATTTATGGTATTCTCAAGTGATGTGAAGAAATAACTTATCCCATTTCCATATCTAATTCTTGTCACTTTTATAAGTGAGGGATATTAGTGTCTGTAGAATAGCAATTACATATATTGTTTATTTCCTGCGTATATGCATATATCCAAGAGTTGTAAAATTTCTTAGATCCCTAAATTTTTACTTACTATGATTGCTTTTGATAATTCATCTTTGAAAACGCAGAAAGAAGCTCTTTATCACATGATTACTTATAAGCTAAGATGTTTTATTCGGAAGATAAGTAGTGTATAATATTTGCATTGTACTGTGTTTAAAAACATTTAATCCGTAAGAAATTTAAATACGTTTTGTTTCTTTATATTAATATGTATATAAGTTTCTTCTGGACTCTTCTGAAAGAGATATAATTATTCATAGTGTTGAAAAAAATTATGCTGTATCACAGCAGCTATAGTTTTTACTTTCTCAGCTTTTTCAATAAAACGTCACTGGTAAAATGAAATGTTATTGTGACTAACCTGAATATGGGTCTCTTAATCTAATATGTGCCATTGAAAGCCATCTTGACGAAATAAAATATGGAAAATAACAAGACATTTTTTGTAAACCATGACTAAAGTTCTTACAATAATCGATTACTTGATGGAACCCTTTAAGGAATTCGACCATAACTACGCACAAGGCATTACAACATTGATTACCTCAGTGGATAACAAACGCTAACATCTCAGTCGTTGTGGGAATGAATTGTGACCCTTATATATTAAAATGACCATTACCGACACTGAAACTATGTAACACGAGTTCAGATTCTATAATGAGTATTAACGTCTTAAATTTTCATAAAAGATTATATTGTCATTAGTTTTCTGAGAAAACTTCATCTTTAGTTTATAATTTCATGGACAGAAAAATTGTGCCATCAAGTGAATCTGTTAATACAGTTTCTAAAGTATTTTTTTATTTATGTAATATAAACTGTTTTACAGAACGGTCATTTTATATTTTTTCCTGTTCCATGACTGCTTCCCACTGATTCAGTTTCGCTTTAGATTTTCACGCGAAATATTGATTTATCTTACTAACGTACTATTACCTGGTGAGAAAAATGATTCTGTGACGTACAAACAGAGAATATAAAAGATACTGCATTTACCTATTGACGTTTAGCAATCAATGTTGTATACAGTCTTGAAATTGAAGCTTTGTGAAGTTTTTCCTAAACTATTTCGCTTTCCGTTTTATTTCTGACTTATCATATTAAAATCTGTTAGAGCATTTGAAGTTACGTTTATTCAATAAAGATAAAAAAAAGGTTTTCAATCTTTACTTCATAGATTAACAAAGCTTTTTGAAGCCTTAATAAGTCAGAAACAAAGAATCCTTGTATGATTGACTTACCCTTCAAACAACTAATGGATTATTATTATTAGCTTTATTCAATATTATATTTTTGGTACATTATAAAATTCTCCGTGCAAGGTATTTCAACAAATCTCCGTTTCTTATTTCTTGATCGATTCTGACGATAAATATTGAGTAATCGCCAATTAGATGTTAGCAGTTTGGGACTCGACATTTGAATAATGTATATTCTCTTCGATGTATGTTATCAGCAACCACAATGTCTCTGATTGTTCTCTCTCTTACTTTGTACAAAGGAAAGTCGTGAAATTTTCAAAACTCACCTAAATAGTTTGTGCAATCAATCTCTTTAATGATCTGTTGAAACAAACTAAAGACAGATAACTTGTTGAAATATCTAGATGACAGGAACAGGTAGCTCAGATATTCAAGCAGGTCGCCTAGTTACAATAATCGAAAATACTTAAATTTCAAAGAATTAAATTCCTACCTTTTCATATCACCCTTGTCTATAATTCATGAGGAACTCAATTCAAGGTGTAGTATAAACAAGAATTTGCAAATGATGAAAATAAAAGTAATTATAACTCTCAAATACTTAATCATTAAACAGAATGTTGGGCTTATTTATATACATAAGCATATATTAGCATTCATTTGTTTCCCGTTTGTACCAATCATTGAATATATATATGTATACGTTTTCATTTAACTTATTGAATAATTCTTTTATGCTTTTATGCTCTGTTAAACAAGAACAATTAGTAAATTTTAACTATTAATGACTTTTAAAGATTGAACACACATAAACTGCGCTACTTCACTATGTGTGTGTGAGTGTGTATGTGAATAATTTACCACATTTCAATTATACTAAGGAAATTTTCTTTTGCCTATATACACATATAAACAAATCTATGTGGTATATAAATCATTAATAAGTAATCTTTTAAATAGTAGTAGATGGTAAACTTTCTTTTTCATATTTAAAACTCTTCTATTTATGTAAATATATTGTATATTCCTATGAATGAGGTATCTTTTATGTGTTTAGCCTAGTTTAATGATGAATGTAATAAAGTATCATTCCATGATAACAGTTATGTTGTTGCTTACAATATAATAATAATAATAATTATTATTATTATTATAATGAATGATTTAAACTTATTACGCAAATGCTTAAACAGTTTACATTGATATGATTATTAAAATTAAACTTTATTTATTTAGTTTAAATAAATTTATGTTCTTTATGTTATGTGAAAGATCATCAATTATACAATTTTAGGACAGGAAATCAAGATGAATTTATAATATCAGTATTCAAGATCAAGTTGATAGAATGAATTTATGGTTTCAAATTGTTGTGGGACTACTCAGCAGTGCGGATCCACGATCCCGCCTCACGAGATTCGAACCCAGGACCTATCAGTCCCACGCGCGAGCACTTAACCGATAGACCATTGAGCCGGCATCCAACACTTAACCGATAATTATTAATATTGATTTTAAGAACTAATTGATGCATCAAATGAAACATGGATATAGAATGTTTAAAATAATTTATCACTTTGATTATTAATTCAAATTTATAAAGTGTCTATTTCGTGTTTTGTACAAAATGTTTTTCATCTTACAATCATTGATATTGTTGTAAACAGAGAAACAAAGAAAGTATGACAAATAACGGAAGATATTTTTGGGGATGCTATTTCACTCAATTTAAAGCTGGTAAAATGTCAATGTTTAGTTCTGTTCCTTAATTTATTCTATAAACGATAAGCTTTCGTTTGATGTGATTAAAGAGAGTTACACATTTTATAAATGTGATATATCTCTCGTCATTTTAGTTACCTAATTGTGGTCATATAAACGAAAGCAGTTATCTGTTGAAAATTGTTGGTTTTGGCTATAATACATTTTTTCCGTACAGTGACTCTTTAGTCTTGTGAGTACGCTAAAACACGCTTGTATAAAACAACGCAAGCAAAGCAATAAATGAGCGATAAAAATTATAAAGTTAATTTACAAAAACTGATCCTTTTGTATCCAAGATTTCTTTATTTCAGATCGTCAGGGGCGATTTGTAGATTATTCATTCCTACACATTGATTTCCCTCAAGTAAATTCATTCATTAAGATACGAATAAACGGAGATTAAACAAAATTGAGACTTTTTAAACACATACATCTATAGATTCACCATGTAGAGTTTAATATCGATGCAACCAAAATATTTGAAAAAACGGCGGATAAAATACACTTTAGCTTTCCCTATAAATTAAAAGCATTAGTAGCAATCTCAGTGGAATATATTATTTTATCTAGTTCTGCTTATCTAATCCTCATCTGTTTGGATGAGAGCATCATAAGTATCACTGAATCTATTAAATATATAAAAACAAAATGAAGCATCTAGGATAACTGAAAATATGTTAAATCCAGTTTAAATAATCTGCATTTAGAGCAAACGTTTCGAAATATAGATCAAATTTAGATTCAATAACTATATGAGGTATTTTTTTACTGATCGTATTTGCGATCTCTCGTTTCAGATAAAAAAATATCAAAATGCTATTGCCAAAAATTTAACTATTTTGATCAACTAAATAAACATTATACTGATATTCTGTTTTTACAACCTTCATTCACTTAGCTCAGCTTTTCAAATGTAGTCAGATTTTACTAACGTTAAAATCACTTATTCATAGCATTTTGTAAAAAAAACGTTTAAATCTTGCAGAGACCATAGAATAATTAGAAATATAATATAGACCGTTTTCTTTGCACTGTCATCCACGTACTTTATTTATTACACTTAAACCAGGAAGTTGATATTTATGAAAAACACTCTCATGACCAACGCGACCCAGTAGTAGAAAGGTTGGAAACTACGAATCACGAAGCCGAAATCCAGAAGAATCGTGCTTTCAACTTCAAGTGATTTGAAAAATATGCTGATAGCACTCTCAATTTTTTTTGGTTTTTCTCAATACTATAAGTTTTCATTCTCAAAGGATGAAAATTTAGAACAAAATAGTTTATATGTGTCCTCTAGTTTTCTGTAGTTCCTCAGTTTATGTTAGCTCTGTATTTAATTGAAAATAGCTATTGATTCGACTTTCTTTTATGATGAATCTTCTGATATAAATCCAGTTTGTTAAATGATATTCAATTCACTCATAGATATTACTGATCTAACTACGATTGTACCCTATACACACGTGATGGGAATCGGAAATGTTAATAGTTAGCAGTTTCGAAACGTTTGTTCGTTGATGTGTTAAAAAGGCAAGAAATATTGATAATTTAATCTGATGATTATGAAGTAAAAAGTTGTTACACTTTTAGTAAATTTTAGTGAATGATAGATAACTGGTTGATAACTCAGTTAAAAAAATCTTTGGGAAAACTAATGATATAAACAGCGTAGATGTATATATCTCTATTTCATATAAGTCTGTCTAATGATTGACATTACTCTTTGTTATATTAAAGACTGTATCTGAAATTAGATTACTTATCTCAACAAGATTGGGTATTTCACCTTCATCATATATTTCAGCTTTTTAGGCTTATAATAATCCCAATTAACTTTTTTTATCAGTTTTAAGTATTATTGACAGCATATTCAAAACGGTAAGAAATATTCATTATGATGTAATATTTTTGCTTCTTAAAAAAGGTTTTGTCTTCATTGTGTTTATTTTAATTAAAAAGATCCATAGAAATCATATGAGAGATAATTGATTGGATAAAATAATAAAATACGATCAAATCAAAGTTATTCATGAAGGTTGTTTAATTGAAGGGAACTTTTAATTAGAAATTGATGCTAGAAGACCAAATGACTACAATGATAAAATGTCTATGAAGTTTATATGGCAATTAAGATAATCTTTTAAGTAGAATACTCTAAAGACGCTTAAAAAATGTCTCACTTCGAGAAAACAAACAAAAAATCAGTAACTCAGTGAATTGTTGTTCTTTAGGGAATTTCAGTATCATGACGAAATATATATATATATATACAAAAAAAGCCTTGGCAAGTTTTTAAAAATCTTACGAGGATAACAAATATGTATCTTCAATCAAACAGCTTTTTATAATTTTATTATTTCGTAATGTGCGTAATATGTGGGTTGTCATAAACCATTAGCATTTCTCTCCTCGAGCATGAATTCTTTTGTATTTGGGCTTTATCTGTAAGATGTCGAAGATAAAATCTTGACATTACTTGCAACTCTCAAGGTCATACATAACACAACATGATCTTTTCTCAGACATTCTGGAATCAATAGTGGTTATTTAATATAAAAAAATACAGGTTCTGAGAGCAGATGTTGGGTAATACCAAAAAGTTTAGTACTCTACCTAATAAGTAAAGTGACAAACGTTTGTGGATACCAACAAAAATGAGAGTTTTATTATTTATTTTTTCATTATAAGCTTTATTCAATATTATATTTTTGGTAAAATATAGAATTCTTAGCATAAAGTATTTCAACAGGTTTCCGTTTCTTACTTTTTGATCTATCCTGACAATAAATATTGAGTGATCGCCAGTTAGAAGTTAGTAGTCTAGTCAATCGATATCTAAGTAACGTACATTCTTTCCGCTGGATATTGCCAGCAACTACGGTGTCTCTGATTGGGCCTTTTGTAAATTTTACGACGAGTGGTTATACACATTGTAGAAACGCATCTGGATAGGTTATGCGATTAAAAGCCATAATAATGTATCGACACAAACAAAATTAGATAACTTGTAATATCTAGATGGCAGGAACAGGAAGCCAAGATGTTCAAGCAGGCTGTCATAACTTTTCACAAGAAAATCAAAAGAAAATCTGACATCGGGATAAGTAAGATCGTAAGTAAAATGATTTGGATAATCATGATCCTTTAATTATCATAAGTGGAAAATAAGTTGAATTATACGGGCATCTTAGTTCCCATAGTTAATTATCATGTGTTTAAATAACCTATGAGGACTCTTTTGAAATATTTTGCTCTTATATTACCAGTACCTATCCTTATGAGAATGAAAACTTGAATTTTATTAGTTTAAGTAATAGAAAGCTTTAATATGTATTTTCACTAAGTAGTAGAAAGTAACTAATGAAGGATGATATAGGTAACAGTTACTGATTTAGTACTTCAAACCTCAACAGTTCAGTCATTTCATGGATGATTCCATCTCCTGACCTAGTCAAAATGTGAAACGATAGGTCTTCTGTGCGTAACTAAACCACGAGACTCAGAAACGTTTGGTTGCGCCTAAATGTGACCATATATGTTAATATGTAGAAATTCATAAATCAAGTATACACATTTATCAAGTGATAGTTAGAGCATTCCATTAACATAAAATCTTCAGTCATATTCATTAAGTAGCTGGAAATCATATAACTTATTGGTAACGTCTATTGTTACCAAAAGTTTGCAGTATTCTCAATAAATTTTTAGACAGAATAGTCTAACAGTTTTAAATATCCTAACTATTCACAAAATAAACATTTTCAAAGATAAAACTTTCTAAATTCCAAAAAAGACATCACTGTTGAAAAGAAATTGTACTGACAATAAATGAACGTCAATTTATATAAACTGTCAAAAATGTAATCATAATCAAAATATACTACTAAGTTAAAGATCTATTGGATCCATTATATACTGCTTTTTTGTTTGTTTTACAACAAACTTTACCATACAAACTATGACTGTACAAATCCTTATTTATGTATCATGCAATAATAGAATGGATCAATCACTAATCAACAAGATAATACCAATAGTTTTGTCACGTATCATTCAGTAATGAAAAAGTCAATATTTATAGACACAGTATATAACATTAATTATACTTTTTTTTTGTAACCAAGTGAAACATTGTAAAGAAAATATACCCTGTTGTGTAAAAAAACATTTTCCTTGATATTTTTAGAATTAAATCAAATCAAATGAAACTAACCGTTTTTTTGTTTGTTGCTTGGTACCGAGAAAAAAAGGTATTTGGATGTAGCTAAAAGTTTTAAAATTTAATTAGAAATAGATTATTTTCTTCTCAAATACACTATTGAATGAATGAATTTTGTTGGTATTTTTTTCCAAAGTGATGATTACATAGAAAGTCTATAAAAAAACCAATATTGAAATACTTCAGATTTTGTATGTTTGCCAAAAAGGGAAGTATTACATTTTTTGAAAGCTAGGGATGTAGATTATTTTTAGTTATAATTATGCATCGATTAGCTGTCTCAAATTGTAACACAATTATAAATTTAAGATTTAAATTGATAAATAAAATCGTGGATGCGCACTGCTGAAGAGTCCCATAATAGGGCGAAACGGCCGTTTGGTGCTTCCAGGTTTTCCACGGTGGTCTAGCTTCAATTGACTCATGATTTCAACTATATATAAAAAAATAAAATATTTGTTAATTTCATGAATTATTTATTCCCCTTTTTTGTTTTATCAGAGAAATCTGAATGTGTTGAAGATACTTCATAGACTTTTATGTATTAGAGATATTTATATCTCATAAATAACCCCCCAACTGATATTAATTCAACGTTTTGCTGGTCTGATTTATTAGTCCTATTCAATACGGTAAATAATACAGTTGGACTGATATGTAACTTTAAAATAGTAAACGTATTAGGCTCTTGTGTGGTGTGGGCTATTTATATCCACATAAGTAATATATAACGATGGTCGGACGTTGAATGTATTTCAGTTGAAGATCGATAAAGAAACAACGGTAATGAAACGCGATTGGTATGAAAATGCATGAACAATAATAATCGTAGATGATGGATTGATATTTGCAGAAGGAACAGTCAAGATTGAGAAAAATGATTGATAGTTTGCAAATTAACTATTTACTATATGGTTCTCATATTTAACTGAGATATTCTGTAAATTCGTGCCTAATTACAGTCGACTGTCCCCACCCGTGTTCTTGTTCACTACAATTGTATGTTGATATGTATTTGAAAAGTGCTTTGAGAATATTAATTCAGTAATTGCATAACGAATGTAACAGAAACCATACATTCAGATGACCAAATTATATTTATTATAAATCAGTTCAGTTCTATCCTATTTGGTGAAATAGAGTTAAGTTGATATTTTATTACTTAAAATATATTTATTTTGCTATAAATATTTTATCTGATGAATCACGATTGGAAAGCAGCTTATGGACACCATATACATCACTCAAGCACGGACAAGTTTATACATTTAAATTTCATAGTCAGTATCTACTGTGAAAAAAAGTGTACAGTAATTCCATGTAATATAGGTTAATATAACAGATAGCCTAGTATAGGTTTCAACAAATCTTGAGTTTTAATTAAGCTAGACATTAGTTAGAAACAAATAATTAAATTAGTAAAAGAATCTATCTATTGTGTGAAGCTATATAAACGGTTTTTGATAGCAACCAGTAATTTCAAACGGATGTGCAAAACTTTGCTGATATTTAATTTAGTTCAGGTTTATAGATTTTTCTGTGTAAAATCAGTTAGTTGTGACACAAATGGTAAAATATTTTTTATTTCTATTTCTGCTAAGCTATGTTATCAAATGAAATTCATAGTAAAGAATGACCGTGTAACGTTACCATCTCTATGGTTCTTGCTACAGCTACGCTGCCAGCATAATTATATACAGAGTCGAATGAAAAGTTCTTGTTCATGGCATATTTATTCATATTTTCAAATTGGTGTCAGATCAACGGGTCACTAAAATAGGATAGTCTAAATAGATAAGTGAAAAGTAATGAACTTCAGAAGATCTATGTTGATAAGCAGTCCATTGGTTATTGATAATTTAATGGTGAAAACGTTTTTAGTATGCTTTATTTCTACCAGATCTCTTTGTCTTACCTAAAGGTCTATGACTTTCTAATCATCTATTTTACCTTCTGCTAACGTGAGTCCTTAGAAAAGTGACATCTAATTCGTACAACAGAATTAAAGTGAGTATTTGTTTATTTAGAGGTGTTTGATATAGGAAATATTTCTATTTAAAAAGTGATCGATGGATCTCGAGAATAATTTTTTGGATTAGATTTAGTGTTATTTGTAAAATAAATTTTTTAAGATAATCAATATATCATTTGAACACAATATAATAGAATGTATTAAATTCACTTAGTGTTGTGTACTTGTATCTTGCCATTGTTATTTAGGACTGCAATTGATCAGTCTCTTGTTGGCATATGTGCATCTTGTCGGGACTGCCTTGATATTACCTGAAGTCAGAAGCCTTATATGCAAATATGGATAATGGGCAGTAGTGGGATCCAGGACGCGCGTTTTGTCCTACTTGGGACTCTTCAGCTAGATGCGCCTGCATCTCAGAGTTTATGTTCACTCTGGGACTCGAACCCAGTACCTTTCGCTTCGAACGCCATCACTTTATCCACTAAGCTACTGAATCCTGATAGCCACCTGCTTGTGCAAACGGGGTGAAGTTTAAATTCACTTGGTGTTGTTTACTTGTATTTACTTGTATTTAGGACTGCAATTGATCAACCTGTTGTTGGCATATGTGTATGAATTGTACTGTATTGTTTGTATTAAAAATCAGTATTAAATAGTATTTGATACTACCTAAGTATACATAATTATCACTGATTATCCCACCACGATCAACTGAGAGATTATCCAATTATATTTTCTGAACATCTGAGTTTGATATCTAAAATCTTATGACAACTGTATTATTTTAAAAAAAATATATTTGCCCTCTGTATTGTGCTCTCAAAAAAATTGCACTGTAATTAAGGCATTCACAAGGCGTTTTTTTATTTCACTTATGATGTCAGTTACTTATTCTGGTTGTTGAAAACAAACTTTTTAAACTAACGTTATATTTCCATCTTACTATCATCCAATAGAATGTTACAATCTATATGATTCAATTAGTTCGGTGCTATGAAGATAAGACATGACGAGTAACTGCTTTACATGTAAAGTGTATGAAGATAATTTCTTTTTTTTACTGGTACTAGACAGTATTTATCAGTAGGGTGTCTCTCTATGTATAAATCATTTCCCTGTATCTAGACCTTTTATATCAATTTCCATAGACGTTTACTTCAAACTTTGAATTTATTCTCCCATCAAACATTTTTTCACATGATTTGTTGACTGGAAACGTGAAACAGCTATTTTGGTGCCTATTCAGTAAGTAACAAATAAGAGTGGTGTTGTTCATATGAATAAAGAAAAATAAAATGGTTGATAAAATATAACCATATCTATCAAAAACCAGCTTTATGTAAAAGCATATAAAAATATACACTATTACATGATGTATTAAATAAATAAGTTGAGGCTCTATGATATTTACTTACTCACATGTCCATGTGTACACTCAACGGTGTTGAATATTATACTATTCGCACTTCATATCAGTAAATTCTTACTTGAGTGTTCTATGAAAGGCAGATGACACTCATGTAAGAATGAGTAACAAAATATTAACTTTACGGTTAAGTATGTTATCTAAGTAAAATGTTCAAAGTAGCACTTGTAATCTTTCCATTGTCTTGATAGTAACAGTAATAAACTCAAGTAATGATAGATAAATATTTAGGATATAGAATTGATATAACTGTGTTCCTTGAGCAATTGCACATAATTTTGGTTTTCTTAAACGAAATATCTATCTTGAGTTACTGATAACTTTTATCCCCATAGGTGTACCTATATCAATCCAACCCTACTTTGAAGTTCACTTTCAAGAAAATAATCGGAATGGTTGATATTTGCAGGAAAAACAATCATGAGTTTTACGTTATTTTTTCTTACAATACATTAAAATAAATATCCTTCATCAAATGATTGAAATTTCAAGTCAATATACGTAAGGTTATTTTGTGTAACACTTAGTTATGAAGCCAGAAATTTGTATGAGTATAAACAATGTTATTCAGTGGGACTGCGTGAAGAACTAACAAAAAACCAAATAATTAAATATTTGTGGTACATTTAACTCGGCATTCTACAATGTTCGGTACTTGTAAGTGATACCACAAAGCAATTTAAAATTGAGCATCAGTCATATATATTGATAGAATTTTTACTCTGTTTAAGTTGTTTGATTCATCTGTTAAAAGAGTAGACAATTCTTTTAGAAGAGGATTTTGTGGAGATTTTAGTAATTTAATAGTTGGATCCATGAGTCAATTAAAGCTAGACTACGAAGGCTTAACCTATAGACCACTACTTGACCTCATTTGCACTCAAGACCGTTAGGTCCTGGGTTCGAATCTCGCGAGCGGGATCGTGATGCGCTCTGCTGAGAAGTTCTATGCTAGGACGAAACTGCCGTCCAGTGCTTCCAGATTTTTCCTGATGGTCTGGCTTTAATTGGTTCATGAATTGAACTAATGAATTGTTTTAGGGACAATGAGTTAGAATTCTTCAGCTCATGTATTCCAAAATCAGGTTTGTCATTATGACAAAACATGGTTAATGGACTGATTTCTTAATTACCTTTTTATTTTAAAGCTGAAACTGATAAAGTAAACCAGAAGGATCATGTGGATATTTCAAACAAAGCCATTATACTATTTATACTCGTCATTCATTAAGATCAAACAGAAAGAGGTAACTTGAATAGTCATGTATTGTAGAAAGTAACAATATTTCAATCAAATTTTAAATAGATCATATTCACAGACTGCAGTTTTGATACCGTATAAACTGGATACCATGAAATAACTTTCGATACCCCTTAATAATTAATGACGCAACGAAAAAAATTGGTGTCCGTTTTTACCTTCACATTTTCATAATAAAATCAATTCAGTTTTGAAATGCTGTATATTGAAAACTATCCATGACAGATATCACAAAAGTGGAATACGGAATTAGATTGTTAAAAAACAATATTCAACTAATTAGTTTTAGTAGTTGTGTACACAAACAACTTCACACAAGTAAATTAATTAAATGGTTTGGTCATTGTACTTAGCTGGAAAAAAATCAACTGTGTCTGTGCTCAATACTACTGAACTACACTATGACAATGATACTGTTTTTCCGTGTTTATCACGGCGGAAAAAAACCCAAGTTTCGTAATTCGTCTAGTAGTTGGTTTTTCGTAAACTTTATGGATGATGCTTACCATGGACTTATATCAATTTAGCTACTATCGAAACTGAGTAGCACTTACCATATATAGTTTCCTAATATGAAATTTCTGAGAAATTTACTTCTATTACCTCTTTAAGGTTGAAGTTTAGCATTTTAAGGCCATTTGTTAAGCATTTATAATGAGACCAATGAGTTGGAATTCAGTAGTACATATTTCCATCGTCAACCAGTTCGCAAAACAACAGGACGGTCATTCCTTGTCAGTGATGATGCAAATATCACTCCCAAGTTAACTGAGCTACAACAGTTACAAATTCCCACTAAAACCAAAGTAAATCGCCTTGAGGCAATTCATTACATTGTACACAATTATAAGTAGATAACTACTATTAAAATAATGAATTTTGTATCTGGTTTTAATTCGCTATAGATGAATTTGAAATTGTAATCTGTGGTGAACTAGTTTTGAACATAATGAAGATATCTAGGGTGCCGATAAGTAACCTAATATGTATATTCACAAAAACATGGAAAAATTTGTGCAGTTTTTTTATTACAGTTTTAATAGGTTCAATATTACATGAACAAAAAGATAAGAAAAGATGAAATCAACAGGATTTAATTGGGAAAAAAACGTTGTCTAATGTGGAAATTGACACATATAGTTATTTAAATGTCTAATTAATCGTTAATAAATTTCAAATTTATCTGCATTTTTGTTTTATTTCATGTTCATTTTAATGTATAAATTATAATTTATAGAATAAGTTAATTAATCTGTTATGTCAATCAACAATATTTTGAACGCTACTTCAAAAAATGCGGTCGTTTGGTTGCAATTATATTTGATTGGTTTAAATTTAGTAAAATTATAAATACTTCTGTAAAATTAAACGTCTATACAGACAGATACCTCTGATAGTGTCTAGTGTATATATAATAATGGTTATGTTGATCATGCATACGGAATACAATGAACATCTCAAAAACCAGTTTAACGATTTGGACTTCGCAGATCACCTAGCCCTTCTCTCTCATACACATGAACAAATACAGAAAAAGACAGCAAATGAAGCGACAGCCTCTGCATCAATGGGCCTCAACATACACAGAGGAAAAAAACAAGATTCTCAAGTACAGCACGGAGAACACCAACCCAATCACACTTGATGGCGAAACTCTGGAAGATGTAGAAACATTCATTGATAAACAATGAGGATCTGATGCAGATGTAAGAAGGAGGATTGGCAAAGCAAGGGCAGCGTTTCTACAACTAAAGAACATATGGCATTCAAAACAACTGTGAACTAATTTCAAAGTGAGAATCGTCAATACGAACGTCAAGACAGTCCTACTGTATGGAGCTGAAACGTGGAGAAATACTACATCCATCATCAAGAAAGTACAAGTATTTATAACAGTTGTCTACGCAAAATACTGAATGTCCGTTTACCGGATACCATCAGCAATAGCCTACTATGGGAGAGAACGAACCAGCTTCCAGCTGAAGATGAAATAAGGAAAAGACGTTGGAAGTGGATAGGACATACATTAGGGAAATCACCTATGCGCATCATGAGGCAATTCCTAACTTGGAATCCCGAAGGGAAGCGGAAAAGAGGAAGGGCGAGGAACACATTACGCCGGGAAATAGAAGTAGATATGAAAAGGATAAATGTTAACTGGAAAGAACTGGGAAGGGTTGCCCAGAACAGGGTTGAATGGTGAATGGTCGTGTGAGGCCTATGCTCCTCGACGAGGGGTAACGGGCGTAAATAAGTAAGTAAGATTATGCGTAGAAAAGTCAAAGGTATGTATATTTTATAAATATGGTCATTAAGATAGTACTTTAAATAACTAGCATTAAGTTGAATAATTTATTTGAGGGTTGTTCTGAAAGAATTTGTCCAGTTTAAAAGCTTATTACAGTTTTAAATTTTAAAAAAAGAACTTGATGGAAAAATAGACGTAAATTACAAAAAGGACATTAATTTACTTTGAACAAACATTAAACCTGAATTCTATCCAGTTGAAAACTTGAAATGTGACAGTTTCTCACACGACTTCATAATTTCATTAAGTTTAGTTTACTAGTGATTAATCACTTAAAATTATAATGACAAGAAATTAGTTGATATCTGAACAAAACTGACTTAAAGAGTAGACCAAGTTGATGGAATCGGTAAAAAAACAGCAACATTGAATGGCTTTAACTTTAATGAAAATGAAGAAAACTCGAATGTATTCTATGTCTGACCAACACCATATACTACTTATATGGATATAAGTAGACCACACCACAATACTACTATAAAAATAGGTATTATTACCACCGTTTGACTTGATAGTTTCAAATAATGAGTCAATTGAAGCTAGACCACCAGGGAAAACCTGGAAGCACTGGATGGCCGTTAGGTCCTATTACGGGACTCTTCAGCAGTGCGCATCCATGATCCCGCACTCGCGAGATTCGAACACAGGACCTACAAGTCTCGCGCCAGAGCACTTAACCGGTAGACCACTGAGCCGGCATCCAACGGTGTTAGTGTCTAACTTCTACCAATCCACGATATTTGAGCAACCGTTTACCGATTGTCTTCAGTGAGTTGTTAGCTCACAGCAGACGTGGTTAAACTCCACTGGTCACTGCTTCTCACTAGAACTCCAGGACATGTTTCTTGAAGTCAGTCACTAGTGAGTATATGATTATAATCAGAAGGGGTTTTGTGGAGATTTCAGTATTTTCATAGTTGAAATCATGAGTCAACTGAAATCTCCACAAAAACTCCTGATAATTTCAAATAAATTGAGCATTGCATAGATTTTTATAAACAAAAATAATATATTTTTAATACCTCATTGAGTAACAATATTGGATTTTCTGACGTTTCATGTTTCAGTGTAAGCCACTTCTTAAGAAAATCAATAACCAAATTAAAAATTATTTAAACTTGAGTTAATTTAATTTGGTTATTTATTCATTGAAGAAGTGGCTTACACTGAGTCATGAAACGTCAGAAAATCTAATTTTTCTACTAATTGGGATAATAAAAATATATTGTTTTTAGTTACTATAAGAAATGTTCTCCAATGAACAAATTAAAATATCATAACTGTATTGTTATAACTGAATATATTTCGTACATAATTAATCTGTTCTTAGTGTACGGCAAACTTATTCATTTGACTAGAGTTCTATTAACCCGTTAGTTTATTCTATACATTTATTTTCATAGTTGAAATCATGAGTCAATCGAAACTAGACCACTATGGAAAACCTGGAAGCACTGGACGGCCATTTCGTCTTAATGTGGGACTCCCCAGAAGTGCGCATCCACGATCCTGTCTCGCGAGATTCGAACCTAGGACCTACTAGTCTTGCGCCATAGCACTTAACCGGTAGACCACATATACATTTAGTTGAATTTCATGCTGAGATTTACAAATACGTTCAATGAAAACAAATAGTTAATTAACGTGCTTTTATAAAATTTAGTCCTTGTTATCGTTTTGGTAGCAAATTTAAAGAAAATCATGTTTCCGAATAAAATTCCGTTTCATGACGATAACATCAATCAGTCTATCCAAAAATTCCTTCGCAATTTATGTTTTATTAGAAAAGGAAACGAATGATAAACCTTTGGGTTATTATTTAAAAAATTTAACTATTGTTCACCATGGTAATGGTGAATTTTTTAAAATCTTTTTGTTCTCTGTAATGATATTCCTGTGCACATTAATTAATTAAAATGTCTAGTCATTTCCTTTTGAATATTTTTCTTCGACGTTTATTATTTGATTCATTATCACTAGTCAAAAAATATTCTAGTGACTGTTTAATTTGAAGATAAAATTAAGTTAGATAGCTACTGAAATCAGGAAATGATAGCAGTTCTCAATACTACATACATGCAGTCAAGTCAAATATATGCCCTTAGAAATGTTGGGCAATGAGTTTGGTCTCTGGTGTGATTACTCATACGTCATACTAGGAGTTCCGATATCACAACAAAACAACTATCTGATTATTACGATTTTCAATATTTATTAATCTAAAGCCAGCTCGTTATTTTAACTACTGAGTTAATAAACTTAATGGTGCGAAAGTTTATGCAAATTGTACTGCTTTTTAATTTTAGAAGACAATGATCAGGGTAAAAAACCATTGTATGCTTGCGTCATTATTATCATAGTTGCATGTAATCAATCATGAATAAACATTTATCAAATTTGATAATCTCTGGAATAATTGTTCTGAAAATTTAACTTTAAGTCAGTTGATATCAAAGTTTCTACTTTTATTTTTATGTAATGTATCAAATAGAATGTAGTAAAGTTATGTAACGGATGTCTCAAAAAATCTAATTTTAAGAAACTGGGAGCTGAACAAACCTTATTTAAACAGACGAATTATGGTAAAAACATTATTTAGTGTGAATAAAAGTAACTTGTGCAAGGATTCATAATGTTGTTTCAGTTTCTCTTAATTATGATAAATATATCACTTTTATGTTACGCTGACTTTACGAGAATATTTGTTGAGACTATAATTCATGGACAACCTTTGAGTGATGGTTTAGTGACCTTTATAATGTCTACCTATTTACTAAGGTTAGATGAACGTTAAAAGTTGGAGGGAGGAATTGAGGTTCAAATTTACAGTTGGTCGTTATCGTAAGAAATCAGAAATAAGGTTTCCATCACGAAATGACATCAACTATGATGTCAAAATGCTATTTAACCATATAAATAAATGAATTTTACACCAGAATCCGAGATCTACCATTTTAAATCGGTTTGTCCATTAATTATAGTCTCCCTATTATGTATATATAGTTTTAGAAATCTCAAATCAGAATCAAATATTTTTTGACAACTGGTCATTAGGTTTGCAAAATGCAGTGATATCACGATCTTGTGCATTTTAAGCTGTTTGAAAGGACTGACGAAACATGTACTTTGAGATGTGTTGTTATATGAGTCAGGTGAAATATCCTATAATCAGTTACGGTATTGAATAATATAACTATCGTGAGTTAAAATTACTATATTTCTCGAAGTTTTTATGACCTGTAGAATACTTTAGAAATTTTGTACCACAAAATATCAAATTAACAAAGTGAATCATTTGCGAATCACAAGGTATGATTTTGAAATAGGTATACAGTAGTTGAATTCTCGAATAGATTTAAGATAGGCCACCATTGAAATATTGGAAGCGGTGAACGGCCGTTTCATCCAAGTGTCCCGCATGCGAGACTGCAACCCAAGACAATCGGTCTCGCGCGTGAACGCTTAACTCACAGACCACTGAGCCAGCATTCAACGGTGTTATTGTCTTACTTCAATCGATCCACGATCTTGCGCAATTTTTGATCCATCTTCTGAGGTGGATAACGTTAGAAAATACTACAATCTCCACAAATCCCCATACTGATATACGATAGTTGTTCACTTACATCGTACAACTTTAAAGATAGGAGATTCTGATTATTCTGTGATACATATAGATGAAATGAATGACTTTATCATTATAACCTGAGTAATACACTGTGCAATGAACACGTTTGGTTAGATGAAATTTACTAATCAAAATATAAAAGAAACGTCAGTGCTATAAATCTAAGAACCAACTGTTTTACGTTTACATCCCTGAAGGAAATAAGTGGAAAGCTGGTTTGACAGAGCTTTATATAACCATTCTTTAGCATATTTCACTTAAAATGATTCCTACAATTTGTGTCAGTGATTGATAAAAAAATCAAGATGTTATCGTGTTGGACTGTACTTGGTCGTTTGTTTTTCAAAAATTAATAGTTGTTTATGAAGACGATAGATACCTTTTGTGTCATTGAAGGAGAAAGATAATTCATCAAAAAATCCTGTTTCTGACAATTTCATTTACTTAAACTAAACAATCATACTTATAGTTAATTCATTTGCTAAAAATAGAAGCTTACTTGTTCATCAAGTAGAAGATGGAGAAAACGTGTACTTCTAGTTAAATTAGATTTTGTATTATGTAAATTGAATCAATCCATTTTTAAAATGATCCTTATCAATGTTTACTTTTATTACATTTTACTTTATTACAGTTTTCACATAGCTAAGTTAAATGTTAATTTTATTCACTGATACCTATAACTGAATATTTTGAAATATTATATCTATCAAACAAGATCTTACGTGATGTATGTTATGAATATTTGACCTAAGAGATGCATTGAAATCATGAGTAAACGATATTGTAAACACCAGAATACAAACTGTTTCGACAGAATAGCTCGTTCATTTCATGAATTTTGTCCGTGTTTTTAGAAGTTTCTTCGTCTGTGTCATTACAAAGGTTTAATTTGATAATTTGACGAAACATCAGAAGATTAAAATTAACTTGCTGTTGATATCAGTCAATAAATATCTTGATTTATGTACAGACAACATAATCGTCTGAATAACGTTGAAGAATGATTGTCTATGAAAACGTTCATATTTGAAACGATCCAGAATATTATTTATTAATTGAACTACTATAGAATCAATAAACTAATCATCCGTTCCATAAGTATTTGTCAAAGCAACAAGGTATTTCACAAATTATTCAAATTTTATGTATTTACTCGTATAAACACAATTATGATGATGCCATAAGAAATGATAAATGAATTTTGTGATTTATACCTAGTTAAGGCAGATGTAACAGTTGTTCATTTGATAGAATCACGCAATTGATTTTGTAAAATAAGACTATGAAGCTAGATATATATGTATTCATCATACAATGTGTTTATTTATTTTAGAGAGTAATTAGAAATCTTTAAAAAGACGAAGATAATCAGAACTATATGATATATTAGCGTAATACATTTTGAACAATTTGATCACACATATACTTTCATTTCTAGTCTAGTTGACCTTTTATTTTTATATATAAATATTCCTAACAAGTATATGTATGATCAGATTGTTCGAAATGTATTGCGCTAATATATCACATAGTTCTTATAATCTTTGTCTTGTTATTACACTATCGAAATTTATCAAAGGGACTAATTACTTTGAATATTTAAAAAAGTTAGAATATACACGTACAAGTAATTAAATATAGAATTAAGGCTATATCGAGGCAATACGCACAGTATGCACATATGCCAATTAGAGACTGACCAGTTGCAGTCCTAAACATCAATGGGAAGATACAAACAAACAACACTAAGTGAATTTAAACTTCACACCATTGCACAAGCAAGTGGCTATCAGGACTCAGTAGCTGAGTGGATAACGCGATGGCGTTTGAAGCGAACGGTACTGCGTTCCAGTCCCAGAGTGAACATGCAGGTCCCAAATAGGACGAAACACACGTGCTGGATTCCACTGCTAGCCACTATCCATCTTTGCGTACGTAATATAAATGGTTCATTTAAGAAATGATCGGCAAATCAAATAAATTATTTTATCAAAATTGTAGTCTATTTTGTTAAGTAGTAAGAAGCAAACTAAAATGTATAAATCACCATATAATTTATCATCACTATTATGAAAAGTAAAGAATATTTACATTGACTTTAATGCATTGTAAGTGAATTGTCATTTTAATCGTTTTCTTCTATTCATGAATATTTAAAGTTGAATTAGCACTGAATTCTAGTTTAAACCATAGTTGTTTTCAAATTATTTTACAGGATAAAACCCATGCCAGAACTGGTTACTTGAATTCCATGAACCATACATTATCGTTTTTCTTAAATTTGATCCTTACATATTTATCATATACATAAAACTAAGCGATTTAGCTTAAGGTTTTGATTTTTTTGATCCATTAATTAATGTTTTAATTGAGAATTTATTTTTTTGCCAAGGCATTTACAGAGTAAAATAAGCACATTATATAAACGTTAATGAAATATATCTAAATTTTCATGCATACATACATGCAACTGGGAATCAGTCCACAAAACAAAATGATGATCATGTTTAAAATAGAAATATTTTATTGACCATTCTTTGTATCTGCGTGATCTTCGCATGATCAATAGTCATTTTACTCCTAAATAATATACTATGATGATGTTGGTAGGCCTTATATACTCACTTCAGTTTCTTGACAAATGGAAAACCTTTTGTAATCAACCTAATGATCATCAATGGTGATTGCTGTCTGCTGAACGATACCCTATATTTAGCATTCTTCATGTGTTGAAAAAGAGTATTGTTGACAAATGTCTAATATATTTGACCAAAAGATGAATAATGTATTTTTTCAGGGCTAGGAGGCAGAGTTTCCTTTGTAAGTCTTATATGTCTAAGGAAAACCGATGAGACTTACATTTAGTATGGCTTCAGAAAAAACGGTGAAATATTCAGATTTTGACTCTCAATAGAACAAAGAAGGGAAGACAATCACAGAGATTCAAGAACAGAGGAAGAGATGGGCAGGATACTCCGAGGAACTGCTAAATAGACCAATTCCATTGAATCCACCGGACATGGAAGCAGCACTTCACCAACGACTGAGGAAATCAAGATGGCCATCATACAAATCAAGAATGGGAAAGCGGCAGGACCTGACAATATACCAGCTGAAGCACTGAAGTAACCGCAAACATGATTCACCTTCTACTTAAGAAGATTTGGAGGAAGAAGTGCCGATAGACTGGAAAGATGGACATCTCATCAAGATATCAAAGAAAGGAGATCTGAGCAAATGTGGAATTACAGAGGCATCACATTGTGTGAGTAGCAGGAAAAGTTTTTAATAGAGTGTTGCTGAACCGGATGAAAGACGCAGTAGACGTTCGACTTCGAGATCAAGAATCTGGATTCCGTAAGGACCTATCGTGCACAGATCGAATCGCAACACTGCGGAACCTCGTTGAACAACCAACTGAATGGAATTCGCCACTATACATCAACTTCATCGACTATAAGGAAGCGTTCGGCAACATGGATAGGAGAACCTTATGTAAAATTCTTCGACATTATGGAGTTCCTGAAAAGATTGTCAACATTATCCAAAACTCATACGATGGACTATAGTGCAAATTTGTTCATGGAGGACAGCTGCATTTTCCAGTAAGGACCGGAGTCAGACAAGGCTGTCTACTCTCCCCCTTCCTCTTTCCTCTGGAGGTTGACTTTATTATCAAGACCTTAACATCTGTAGGAAAGCACGGGATACAATGGACATTTCAGAATCATTTAGAAGATTTGGACCTCACAGATTGCCTAGCCCTTTTATCCCATACACACAAACAAACGCAGATTAAGACAACTGATATAGCAGTAGCTTGTCCATCAATAGGCCTCAACGTACACAAACAAAAAAGCGAGATTCCCAAATACAACACAGAGAACACCAACCCAATCACACTTGATGGCGAAACTCTGGAGGATGTGGAAACATTCACGTACCTGGGAAGCATCATTGATGAACAAGGAGGATCTGATGTAGACATAAATGTGAGGATTGGCAAAGCAAGGACTGCATTCCTACAATTAGAGAACATATGGAACTCAAAAGGACTTTCATCTAATTTCAAAGTGAGAATCTTCGATACGAACGTCGAGAAAGTCCTACTGTACGGAGTTGAAACTTGGAGAACTACTACATCCATCATCAAGAAGGTACAAGTATTTATAAACATTTGTGTACGCAAAATACTCAACATTCACTGGTCGGATACCATCAGCAACAGCGTTTTATGGGAGAGGACAAATCAGCTTCGAGCTGAAGAGGAAATTAGGAAAAGTCGTTTGAAGTGGATTGGACATACATTGAGGAAATCAACAAACTGCATCACGAGGCAACCACTGATTTGGAACCTGGAAGGTAAGCGCAAAAGAGGAAGGCCAAAGAACATACTACGTCGAGAAATAGAAGCAGATATGAAAAGGATGAATGTTAACTGGAAAGAACTGGAAAGGATTGCTCAGGACATGTTTGGATGGAGAATTCTGGTAGACAGCCTATGCTCTTCCACGAGGGGTAACAGGCGTAAGTAAGTAAGGCTAGTAATAATAATAATAATGATAGTAATAATAATAATTTTGAATATTTCAACAGCAGACAGCTGGTGAATAATAACTTTTTACATCATGTTACAAGTCACTCCTAAATCTTCGCTTGAATTTTCCAGTAATCTGCTTAGCAATAGCATGTAATCTTTTTCTATGAGTGTGAGCAGTGATAATAAGATTGTTCAATATAATTGGCTAGTTAGAAATGCGGTTGTTAAAATAATCAGACTGTTGGAATACAAATGTAGTTTTTATTGTTAAAAATTCTGTTTTTAAAACAAAATCAAATGTAACAATCTTTTCAGGACTCTCAGTGGAATATTTCTACTTCATACAGAAATCACGCTCATTGAACCAGGTGATTTCAGGGTATACAAGAAATTGATTTAATAAAATATGGATTCACAAATGCATGTTTAAGAATGTTATTTGTTGTTTGCAGATGTCAAGAATTGATAGTTAAAAAAGAAACAATATTAGACTTTAGACTTATCGAATTATTTTAAGAATAAATATCTAAAAGCTTTTAGTATAAATGCCTAGTGAAAATTCAGAATACAGACTAATATATAATTTGTACCGATGAAAATTGCAGAGAGTTGGGAGATGAATGTAGTCACGTAAGGCTTTTCATTTAATATTGTTTTATTGTATTTTCAGTGTTTTGGCTTTCAGTATCAGTTTAAAAATAATGTCAAAATAAAGCGTTTTAACGAAATCGTGTATTTAAAATGTTGTAAAACAGTCTGTGTAGTAGCATAGGGATATTAT
Organism: Schistosoma mansoni; assembly: GCF_000237925.1. Classification (NCBI taxonomy): domain Eukaryota; kingdom Metazoa; phylum Platyhelminthes; class Trematoda; order Strigeidida; family Schistosomatidae; genus Schistosoma; species Schistosoma mansoni. Next base: position 22,053,648 of record NC_031495.1, read on the forward strand.
TTAGAAGCTAATGTATTCACAGAATAATTATCTAACCACGTATTTTATTTTCAGGTAATTCTAATCCAAAAGAAAGTATGATAGATACGTTAGTCAAAGTTTATCGACAATACACTAGTAAATTTTCGTTTATTCAATCGTTTTAAGTGTTAAACAAAACTACGAACATAGGGCTAGGTGTTTTATGACTAGATATACGACATTTATGTTACAAACATTACAAAGAATGGTTTGAACACTAATAAAATTACTATTGTCCACTGAAATTAGTGCAAATAAGGACTGGTCCTAGTTTTACCAAATATATGGCGGGGTGTAGCGTCTAGAATTTGAGTCATTTTAAAATCATCTGCTACGCTTAAGTCAGAACTAATTCAAGTGCAGTGAGTATCCTTTACCATAATTCCGTCTGCAGATTGTTTCTTAAGTTCAACAATATTGAGGATGAAAAATTTTATCTTGTTTTAGTAAAGTCGGTTCTTTTCATCTTAGAGATGACAATACTCAAGCATTATATGAGATTATAAATATGTAGCTCGTTGAATAGTTTTATCATGTAGGCAAAAATTGAAATGTATCGCGCCGTATAATTCAAATTTTAACAAAATATTTGGAAATGTCTACATGATATCAATCTGAGCTCAACAATCTCGACAACCCTTTACTGATAATTATCATGCGCTCACTAGTGACTGGCTTCAAAATGGGTTTCCTAGATTTCTAGTGAGAAGCCATGACTAGTGGAGTTCATCCATGTCTGTTGTGAGGCAGTTACTCACTGAAGACAATGGAGAACGGTGGTGCAATATTGTGGGTTGGTTGAGGCTAGACATCAAAACCGTCGGATGCCGGCGAGCTCAGTGGTCTAGAGGTTAAGTGTTTGCGCGCGAGACCGATGGTCCTGGGTTCGATTACTATGTGTGGGGTCGTGGATGCTCACTGTTGAGGAGTTTCATACTATGATGATGCGACCGTCCAGCGATTCCACATCTTCAATGGTGGTCTAACATTGATCCACACAGGATATTAATCTGAGCTCGACAATCTTTACGACCTCTTATTGATAAAAATATATGTTGAGGATATTGACTGAAACTAGATTTTCATACACAACAAACTGTCTCTACATGATAAGCATTTTGATTTTCTAAACTAACTTCTTACAAACATGTTATGAAATATGTTTTCAAAAATCATATTAATAAACACTTTTCAATCAGTTCAACAAAGTTTGTCATATAATGAATGATAATTAAAAACGAATATTTTTATTCAGAGCTAATTTCATTATATCAATGTTTTATTCAGCAAATCATCCTTTAATCCATATCATTGGAAAAATAATGATTTAAGAGAAAGTCTGTGCAATTTAGGCGGAAAAATGATGACTATTTTTGTCATTTGCAGAAATTGTAGTCAATCAAATACTTTTGTATACTTTTGACGCATACAATTTTGTCTTGATTGAATTTGTTCAAATATAAATACAGTAAAGTTTCTTTTATATAAAGATTTAAAAGTATTGATTGTCTTATGTTAATACTTTGATTTATCAAAGCACTTCAAATGATAAAGTAAACGGTTTACTGCTTTCAAATGATTGTAACCTATACAGTATTAGTAATATTCTCAAACCATCAGGTGTTGAATAAAAGTAGTTTCTCAAGAGGATGGAACCATTTCAAGTAAAATTTTATGACTGAGTTATTTTATGTTATGTAAGCGGATGTTAATTCAATAATAACACTTACCAAATTATAACATACATGTTTTTATGCCGAAATATACTATAGAATGTACATAAACTTGCGGTATTTAAGCCATTAAAGAAAAGTTTATAAAATCATCAGTAAAAGTGATTATTGACCTAAAGATTGATGTTAACGAACGATTTAATTTTTATTCTCTTTTAAAACAGTTTTTTTTTGTAACTATATGGTTCAAACAATTTTATTATGATTGTGTCATTTTTACAATCAGCATTAAGGATATTGCTACTGACAGTTGTGTTTAGGTGATACACAATGTTACTACTACAGTATTACCTGACTGAACCATTTTATTCTATGATTTTAATTACATTGTTGTGTTTATTAAATACTTTTATTATTTACGAATATAATAGTATTAATTTAGATCGATTTTATGCTTTATTTCTTATAAATAAATGTGTTCCCTATGATGTAATAAACAAAAACAAAACTATTTATCGGATCGCATACTACAAAGAAAATCGGTTACTTAAATTATGAATTGTTAAACAACAATTCTTTAAGAGAATAAAGTAAATTAAATAAATTGTATTTTTAAGTTTAGTTAAATCTAGTTACAATCATGTAGGTATGAGATAAAAATGCTAATCATTTACTTTTACCAACAAATCCTTTTTCAATCACTTTGGAGGTGAGCATTTCAAAAAGTGATGTATTACTAAAATTTATTTAGTTGGTTGATGGTGTAAAATACAAGTGGTTTGAATATAAATGTTACTGACTCAATCAACATTTTGTGAATCCGACTACAAAGGAATTGATTGTTTATTAAAATATACTGTTGTTTCAATGCAAAAATGTTAAAAATTGATTTGATTTTTCTGTAGTTTAAAGGTTTAACAGTGCACTGATAACTTGTATTTAATAACATTCGCTATTCCATGTTTAAAACATTTTAACAAATCAATCATAAGACGCTCACATAAGTGAGCCTGGAATCTTTGGAACTCGTGGCTGGTATGACAATTTCCATCTATAGACGTATAGTTCTCAATGTGAATTCAGTTAATGTCAAATAATGATGAGAATTATGTTTGAATCTGATACAACACAACATACACTAATCGAATTACACTTGACGGAGAAGCTTTGAAGGATGTGAAAACCTTTACATATTTGAGGAGCATCATTGATGAGCACGGTGGATCTGATACAGATCTGAAGACGCGGATCGGCAAAGCAAGGGCAGCATATTTACAACTGAAGAACACCTGGAACTCAAAGCAATTGTCAACCAACACCGAGGTCATAATTTTCAACACAAATGTCAAGACAGTTCTACTGTATGGAGCGGAGACTTGGAAAACTACGAAAGCCATCATCCAGAAGATACAGGTGTTTATTGCCAGTTGTCTACGCAAGATGCTTGGGATTCGTTGGCCAGACACTATCAGCAACATTCTACTGTGAGAGACAACAAACTAGATTCCAGCGGAGGAAGAAATGAGGAAGAAGCACACGAGGTGGATAGGACACACATTGAGGAGAGCACCCAGCTGCGTTACAAGGCAAACACTCACATGGAATCCTGAGGGCCAAAGGAGAAGAGACAGACCAAAGAACACATTACTCCGAGAAATGGAGACAGACATGAAAAGAATTAACAAAAATTGGGTAGAACTAGAAAGGAAGGCCCAGAAGAGAGTGGGTTGGAGAATGCTGGTCGACAGCCTATGCTTCATTGGGAGTAACAGGCGTAAGTATGTTTAAAGTTTACGAATGTTTTTAAAATTGCTAATAATGAAAGTTAAAGCTAACCGAAATGAAAAGGATTTAATGATATATATGGGTTTTTCAATCATAATAATGTTGTTTTTGATATTGTACAACCATGAGCTTTAAGTAGAATATAGTGATCTACAGATTCATCTATCAAGTTACTCTCACAAAGCTTATTTTTACGTAATCATCATAATTAAATGAGTTAATTATTCATTTATATATTTTTTTATTATTATGAAACAAAACAGAATTTTAAACATGTAATATCTATGCCATTCAAATTTAATCAACAATATGGATTGATACAACTGAGATTAAACGAGAACCACTTAGTTTATCAACTATTTATTAGATGTAACAATTGTCGAAATACTGTTACTTTTGTTTAAAGTTCAATTAGTGGTTATGATGATTTACTTTTTAAAAAAAAGAATATAGACTTTCATTTAATACATAAACATTGCAAAATTGTAATACTCTGGAAATAAGATGGTGGAGAAGATTTGTAGTTCAGGTGGATGATTTTGACTGGGTTTGCACGACCAAACCATTCAGCTCAGAGAACAAAACCCCATCAAAAACTCTGGAAATAAATTATTTTTGCTAAATTAATCAAAGTTAAAATAGATAATTTATTAAGTTACCGCTATCATTCGCGGTATAGCTATTTAATTGGTCTTATTTGTGGAATTTAGACAGTCACAACTGATCAATCAATCAAGATTAAGTATTTAGGTAAGTATCATTAATCTAAGATTGTTTCTAAGTTGATATTTTCGAGAAACCGGATAAGTTACAAAGGATCTATTTGGGATAGGACTGTTAGTTAAATGAAATATAATCGATAATATCTGATATGTTAGTAATAAAACTATTCTTCTAGAAATGATTTATTTATTATCAAGTCTAAATTATTAACTAAAATCTAGATGACTTTCACAATGTCATGACATGGAAATTGAACCAACAAAAAATATTAATTTTCTATCGTTGTTTATCACCAGAAATACAGTTAGATTTGGACGATTTGTAAATTCTTTGGTTTAACAATCCTTAAGCAGCCATTTTACTGCAAAATGATATTATACGATATCGATTTCAGAAAAATATATAAGCGTATCTGTTTATTCATTTACATCATATATGCGTGGTTATATCGTACTGTATAGTATAGATATATTGTTACCACCTTCCTTTGAATAACTGAAAAAGTAACTGGCGTTTATTGATTGGAACCACGAACTTAATGTGTTGCAGAACGATCGTAAATTTTGGGGTTTTTTCCATCCATACAATATTGTTTCTACAATGTGATAACAGAAGTGACATATTAACATTTTATGAATTTACTTAAAAGGCCATTTATAATTGACATAATCTTCTTTTACTTTAGAATCTCAAAGTCCCTATCTTGTACGTTATTGGCTAGAAGTATAGTATAGTTAACCATTCTGTTTTATTATCATTATAATGCATGGAGTAAAAATAAATTCTACTGGTTACTGTTATCATTCGGAGAAATCTAGTAGACTTGTTCATAAATAGTGGTCCCCTTATAATCTTGAGTAATAAATATAGTTGAAAAGCTTATTAATTACATATACTTCTGTTGATTCAGTGTAGTTCACTATAAAAGGCTCATTCTGAAGATGAAAATGTGATTAATAATATGATCAATGTTTTTTGGGCATGTTCATTCCAAAACGTTTTTTGTTTAAATTACGTTTCCCTCGAATACTTGTTTATCTAGAATTTCTGACATTCCTGGAACAATTTAATGTTGTAACGACACGATCTTGGCGCCTGTTTCATTATAGAATATTGTAGATTCCTAACCTATGCATTTTAGACTCACTAGTTCGCACAAGACTTAACTAGTAACAATTTCTACTGAAAAAAATTGTTCAATAAGTAGACAGGAAATATTAGATACTGTTTTTGCTATTTTAGTATGGTATCAAACTATTGATTATCTGGTTAAGTGAAATGTATCAAATTAAAATACAAATAAATGTATGTATGTACGTACGCTGAGAAGTGGCATGGATATTGATGTGAACCGCGAAACAGGAAGCCTTAACAAATTACGGAAGCTATTTTTGGGGACGTTAATTCATTTAATTCAAAGCTTGTAAAACTGTAATATTTACTTTTGTCCCTAGCCTATTCTATAGATCATAAGCTTTCTTTTGATGTATAATTCACTGCCATAGCATTTTCTGTTCTAAAGCTATTGTAATTTAGACGTAACCTTTTGTACTCTATTTTCTACTACAATCCCCCAGTTTTGGACATAATTGTATTTTCCTTATTATTGTACGTTGTGGTCAAGTTATTCATCTACTTATTCATGTAACTTTTCACCCTAATCGAATTGGGAATTGGGAATTCGAGTGCTGGATCGGGGTTGGAATAAAGTGATTAGTGTTCCAGCTGTCTTTGTCTTCTCTCTCGCGTGCTTGCCAGCCAATCAGGGATAGAATAGTTTTCGTCTCTCTACCCCCACTTCGAACTCACGCATACTAGCCCAAGGTTAAGCCAGTCAGCCTATCGGGTCAAGGTCTTAATCTACATTAGACAAGCCATACTCGGCACTAACGTGGGTAGACAGATTCAAGGACGTAACAAAAGTGGCGACGGAGATTTTTTTAAATGTTGATTGATCCAAATCAAAATGTCTGTTTCTTTGGACGACCTTAAAACTATTCTACAAATTCAGCAAGCTCAGAATGATGCAAACCAAATGAAGCTTTTAGATACATTGATGCAGAAGCTCTCATTTCATTCATCTTCAAATTCTCAGTCAGATAAATATGACAGCATCGCAAATTCTATTTGTGAATTCAATTATGATCCCGATTCTGGTATTATTTCCGATTCCTGGTTTCGTCGTTTTGAAGACACATTCCGTGTTAAATGCTCAAATCTTGATGATGCAGCCAAAGTTCGCCTACTCCTGAGAAGACTCGGAACACTTGAATATAACAAATATGTGAATTTCATTTTGCCACAAAATCCGCGAGATTTATCTTTTAATGAGACAGTTCAAACCTTGTCCAAAATTTTTCGTGAACAATCCTCATTATTCAGCATTCATTATCAGTGTTTTCAAATATCAAAATCCTTATCTGATGATTATCTCACATACGCTGGACAAATAAATAAAGAATGCGAACGTTTTAAAATAAATGAAATTACAGCAGACCAATTTAAATGTTTGATTTTCATCTGTGGACTAAAGAATCCGGAAGATATGGATATACGTACCAGAATTCTATCGCACATTGAGCAGGAGCCTAACATGACTCTGCAAATGGTCATAACCGAGTGTCAACGGTTGTTAAATCTTAAACATGATACCACGATGGTACAGCAAAATGCAAAGACTTCCGATCTTGCTTCAATAAATGCATGCAGATCTTCCAAACAAAAGACGGCAAACACACAGCAGCTTTCTGGTAAACCACCATCACCATGTTGGTTCTGCGGCTCATGGCATTTTGTGAAGTTATGCCCATTCAAGAACCACAAATACCGCCAATGTCATCGCATTGGTCATAAAGAAGGTCACTGCTCCTCAGATAAACGTCAGTCCAAACATCGCGGCGTAAATGCGAAGCGACAGCAGCAGAGTCAAGTCAAAAGCACGTTTGCAACTTTTAAAGTTGGATTTCAAAGTAAATGGAAGTATGTGAACTTATTAGTGAATGAAAAACCTATTTGTCTTCAGCTGGACACTGCTTCCGACATTACATTGTTTTCCAAGAACACGAGGAGTAAGCTAGGGTGCCTACCCATCCGACCAACAAAACATGTTGCTCGAAATGCTTCCGGCGATATAGTGAAGCTAACAGGAGAAGTCACCTGCAACGTGCAATTCAAGGAACATAAATTCACTGATGTTTGTTATCTAACAAATCGGCATGATTTAGATCTATTGGGATTAGACTGGATTGAGAAGATCGATGTCTTAAATAGTTTATTAAATGAAGTATGTTCTCATAATTCTTGCTCTGAATCTATCCAAAATCCTCATGATATTTCTGAATCAAATGCCTCTGGTGTGTCATGTTCACTTAATGTCTATGAACTAAATGCTTCCGATGCAACATGTTCTCGTAATATTTCTGAATCAAATTCCTCAGATTTAATGTGTTCTCATAATGATGCCAAATCGAATAACTCCGATTTAATGTGTTCTCACAATGATGTTAAATCCAATAACTCCGATGTAACATGTTCACAAAATGATTCCCCATCAAATTCGTCAAACAAGGTATGCTGTCGCATGGTCTTAAAATCTCATGCATTTGATTCCTCTGAAATGCCGGCCGCATTTCACGCAAATAATCTTCGAAAGCAAAATGCAAAGCCCATTTTCAGACCAAAACGACCAGTACCCTATGCTGCTCTGTCAGTCGTTGACCAGGAACTTGACAGGTTGGAAGCACTGGGTGTCATTCAGCCAGTAAATTACTCACCGTGGGCTGCTCCCATAGTAGTTGTAAGAAAGGCAAATGGGACTGTTCGCATATGTGCTGATTTTTCCACTGGTCTAAATGATGCTTTAGAGGATCACACTTATCCACTTCCCATACAGGAAGATTTATTTATCAAACTAAATGGAGGAAAGTATTTTGCTAAGATTGACCTTGCTGACGCATATCTCCAAATAGCAGTTGATCCAGTCTCCCAACCATTACTGACGATTAACACTCACAGAGGCCTTTACCAATATAAACGTTTGCCTTTTGGTGTGAAACCAGCACCAGCTATTTTTCAACAAATTATGGACACTATGTTGGCAAATTTGCCAGGAGTCGCTGTCTATCTGGATGATGTTATCGTTACAGGTTCCAGTAAGTCCGATTTGTTTGATCGACTTGATGCTGTTTTGACTAAAATATCTGAGTATGGATTTTATCTAAAAGAAGTGTAAATTTTTCATGGACTCGGTAAAATATCTTGGTTTTGTTTTCGACAAAAATGGACGACGTCCAGATCCAGAAAACGTACGAGCTATCCAAAATATGCCTCCACCATCTAACGTCGCAACTCTACTCTCGTTCCTTGGTCTTATCAGTTATTACAGTAACTTTTTACCACAATTGCATCGCCTCCGAGCACTCATGAACCATCTATTACCCAAAAATGTAAAATGGAACTGGTCCACTGAGTGTCAAAAGAGTTTTGACAAAGTAAAGTCACTATTAATATCGGACGCACTTCTTACGTATTTTGATCCCTCACTGGAAATTGTTGTTGCCCCAGATGCTTCTGATTATGGTGTTGGCGCTGTTATATCCCACAGGTTTCAAGACGGCACAGAGAAAGCTATAGCCCATGCCTCCAGAACGTTGACTTCGGCAGAACGCAAGTACAGCCAAATTGAGAAAGAAGGATTGGCACTAGTTTTTGCAGTTAAGAAGTTTCACAAAATGCTGCATAGTAGAAAATTTACCTTATTTACTGATCATAAACCCCTATTATCGATTTTCGGATCTAAGAAAGGTATACCAGTTTATACTGCAAATCGCCTCCAACAATGGGCTACAATGTTGTTGGGTTATGATTTCACTATCAAATACAAATCTACCTCTGACTTTGGTCATGCTGATGCACTATCGCGCTTAATAAGCAATCATAAGCTTGAAAATGAAGATACTGTCATTGCTTCTATATCAGTGGAAGAAGATGTAAGCAGCATGCTGCTCAATTCAACGCGAATTCTTCCAGTGACAGCTGCTCGAATCGCTGATCACACTCTCCGTGATCCTATCTTAAGGCAACTAGCTACATTTATCCGGCGTGGTTGGCCCCCACATATAACATCTCATGAACTAAAACAGTATTATCAACGACGCCAATCTTTATCCATCGTAAATGACTGTATTATGTTTGCTGATCGCGTAGTAATTCCAAGTAACCTACGCTCATTCATTCTGAAACAACTGCACACAGCTCATCCAGGTACTGGAAGAATGAAAGCTATTGCTTGAAGTTATGTATACTGGCCTAACATTGATGAACACATCAAAAATTTAGTGCGTGCGTGCAGAAAATGTGCTGCAGCCTCGAAATGTCCACGGAAATCTGAACTCAATTCTTGGCCATCCCCGAAAGAACCTTGGTCGCGTATACACATTGATTTTGCCGGCCCATTTCAAGGTACATATTTCCTCATTTGTGTCGACGCCTACTCAAAGTGGCCAGAGATTCTACCCATGAAGCAAATCACGTCGCAAGAGACTATTATCGAGTTACGGCAGTTATTCTCTCGTTTCGGAGTCCCAGATATTCTCGTATCAGATAATGGCACTCAGTTTACTTCTTCCATTTTCTCAGACTTCTGCAACAGGTTTGGGGTCAAACATGTTCGTTCACCTCCATACCATTCACAATCAAATGGTCAAGCAGAAAGGTTTGTGGATACCTTCAAAAGAGCGCTACTAAAGGCAAGGGGGAAGGGAAGATAAAGGAAATTCTTGATGATTTTCTGTTAGTCTACAGAACGACTCCAAATCCATCAGCGCCGAATAAATTGTCTCCAGCAGAAATTATGTTTGGTAGAAAAGTTAAAACTGCTCTCGATGCCATAAAACCAAAGCAAAATGGTGTAGGAAGAAGAAACCAGAAGATGGAATCTCAATTTAATCGCCATCATGCGGTGAAAAGTAGAATCTTCCGAGGTAATCAAAAAGTATACGTCCGTGATTTCCGATACTCACCTCCACAATGGACCAGTGGACGCATACTTGGGAGACGAGGGAATGTAATGTATGTGGTGGAGGTTGAAGGCCAAAAGTGGATACGTCACGCTAACCACATACTGGAAAGTTCTGGTACTCCTCAGAAAACCGAGAAAATGTGCTCAATGTGGAAAGTCTTCCTGGACAGTTTCGACATAGGAAGTCCAGCAACTAAGAAAACTGTGCAACTGGAACAACATCCTATTAGGAGATCACTACGGAAACGCAGAAGACCTGATATACTGCAGGTGGACCCGAAGAAAAGAGCATATACTTCTGAGGGGAGATATCAGTGATGATATCTTAGCTATTACTCGTAATTAGTAACTAACCGCTTTTCTTTTTTTCATTTATTCCAGCTAACCAATTGGTCCTTTTCTTACAATGACCACGACGCCGTCCAGTTTCCCTTATGCACTCAGTCAATGGCAGTGATAACATAACTTTTCTTTGTCAAGGGGGAAGATGATGTGAACCGCGAAACAAGAAGCCTTAACAAATTACAGAAGCTATTTTTGGGGACGTTAATTCATTTAATTCAAAGTCTCTCATTAGCATATGTGTGTACTATGCATATTGCTTCGATATTGCCTTAAGTCACAAGCATTATAAGCAAAGATGGACATTGAATAGCAGTGGAATTCAGGATGTGTGTTTCGTCTCATTTTAGATTCTTCAACTGGATATACCTGCATCCCAGAGTTGATGGCTGTCAGAACTCAGTAGCTAAGTAGATAACGTGATGGCGTTTGAAGTTAACGGTACTGGGTTCGATTCTCAGAATGAACACCAACTTTGAGATACAGGTACATCCGGCTGACGAGTCCCGGACAGGACAAAACGCACATCCTAGATTCCACTGCTAACCACTATCCATCTTTGCCTATAATGTGAATGAATAGTTTTAACATAATTTGGCTCAGATTTACGGCATTTCCCAGATCAAATCCGTCTACTCAATACTCCATCAAAATTGATAAGAGGAGATAATTACTTTGTATACCATAGCTGGTTTCATTTGAATCAATATTTATTTTGCTTTCATGTTAATCCTTATGTCTTAACACTATTTATTTACATTTCCCATAATAATTCATGTATTTCATCAAAACAAGAACAGATGTTCTTTCTTCTTTTTTAACCATAACAAAAAAACAAATCGATTGTTACTATTACATTATCTTTGATAATATTACGCATATAGACAATAATGACTTTATTTATGTCAAAGACGTTTATCTTTATGTTGATTTATACTACTGTTTATTGTTTATGTATCTTTCTTAAGAAAAAATGAGGCCATTGCATTTCGAAACTGGTCAAATTAGTCAACATAATAGTAACGTTTAATCAATTTTGTTTACCCATTGTACTGTGTACCATAGATAACAAAAATATTAGCAACGTTGATTGATCAATAAGTAGATATTTATAAATACGAGCGTAAAATGTTTCAGGTTTATTGACATTAGTAACTGATATGATTATTTGTTATTACAACTCCAAGTAGAACAATCTTTTGTATTTGAATATTCTAAGACTTAGTTATTCGTTTTTGTTGTTGTACCAGTAAAATCTCTGTACTGAGTATTTCATGATTACCTTTAAAAGTTGCGAATCAGACCCCATACCTTATTTATTTTCATTATCGTTGGATGGAATGTATTGTGATTGATGTTAACAGTGGATCACAGTTTGTTACTACTAACGTTGAAGAACAAGATGAATCCCTCCAATTAACTATATTTTGGGAATACTCACCATTTTTATGGTTTGTTCGTTTATGTTTCGATCCTAAAATCATGCTAGTTACAGGAAGTCTCGATGATTTGTACTATTCCTGTTACATTCACATCATTTTAGGTGGAAGTTTTTATTTATTTATTTGAACACATGAACATTGGTACAATGAGGCACCAAAATATATATGACTGAATTAATGATAAATAATAATAACCGGAGATGCAGTTCATTTGCAAAAAATACAACCATAAATAACTCAGTTAAAAAAGTTACAATTTAATAAAGAAAGTAAAACAAGGTTGCACCAGGATCGCCACTGACTTCTGTGTTGGCACGTGGTTGATAACTTCTCAAGCCACTGTGTTGTATTATCCTCTAAACCCCAATTAGGGAATTATGAAGGACTGACAGATGTCAGTCTTGTAAAGATTCCTTTCATACCATGATGAGATGTCATAAACTGACCACCTCTCCAATTTTTCCAACCTTCCCTAGAGTCGGCAAATAACCCATGATGTGGGACTTGTTGAAACAGCATTTGTAGTACACGCCCAAGCTATTGAAGTCAGTGTTTCAGGATGGTGTGACCGACCGTAATGCTGACACTGTGTCTGAACACATGTTGCCGAACATCCGTATTATTAATATCGTGTTACCACTGAATATTGGCAATCTTTAAAAGACAACGATGATGGAAATGCGAATTAAAGTTCGCTTAACAGAAATTTTCCCAACTTTTTGAATTATTGTGACAATGAAAAGAGATCGAATTAAATGGAAATATTAACACTATTGAAGTTTTTTAGAGATTATCATTTAGATTATATAAACAAATAGCTACAAATTTACTTGTCCAGGTTTTAAAATGTTTTGTTTGTTAGAGGTGTTGGAGATTGAATCTTTCTACTGAATTTCGAAATATAACATGTCGAAACTAAAGTTTGCGTGGCCTCTCTGTTACAACTGATACTTACCAGATTTTCAATTTGATTTCGTCCTTTGATATAAACTACACTTTCAGTTGTTTTTGGTTGCTCAAAATAGCTGTACAGTAAAACTAGTAAATAACAGCGATTGAATTAGGAAATTAAGGTTGACATCAGCAATACTTGTAATTTATTCAATTGTATTTAAGTAGCTATTTTAGATATCGGTGTATTTAATGTTGTAAAGTAACCCACAAACTGATGAAACTAATAATACTAAAAAACAAGTGGTTTAATTTGTGTAATCGTTAGTAATTTGATCAAACATAGTACCTTTGAGATCGAGGATCACCTAACTGTGGATAACCGTCCTTCTGCAAATTGTTATATTTTTTCCAGGATCTCAGTAAAACTTCGTTATCACCTAATAGTAATCCAGTATGCAGAATTTACCTACAGGCACTGTAGAAACCCGCTTATATGACATATTTAAAGGTGATTTTGTATTGTATGCTCACTAATGCTGTTAATATGAACCTGATTTAATTTTACTTTCTATCGGTAATTCCAAATATTAAGAACTCTTCGCCAGGATGTATCTCCATTCCAGTTATTATCTTCACTCCGTGACTCAGATACAGTGCTTTTTGTTTCAAACGCCTCTCTGAATGTACTCTAACAATTATATCTTAACAATGTGTAGGCGATTGATTGTGTACGAGTATATTGATAGTGAACCATTTGTTTAGATTAGAAGCGTTTGCTAATAAGCATTTGTGGTGTTGGATCAACTTCAGTCAATAAGTGTGAACTATGTCTGTAAATATAAAGATTCTAAAAGCGTACGAAATTTAATTTGAACTAATGGTGACGCGATAATCTCAAGAAAAATAAATAAGTTTAATAATACTGATTTAATTGGAATTCAAATGGTATCATTTTGAAAAGTTAGTTTAGTCGTCGGAGTTTGGATTCGATTCCTAAAATACCTTGTTTTAAAACGTTAATTTATAAATTTAATAAATACCAATATAAGGATAAATATGAATTTGAAAGAGGTTTTGTGGAGATCTTAGTATTTTTAAGTGCTCTGGAGCGAGACTGGTAGGTCTTGGGTTCGAATCTCGTGAGGCGAGATCGTGGATGCGCACTTCTGAAGAGTCCCACAATAGGACGAAACGGCTGTCCAGTGCTCCCAGGTTTTCTTTAGTGGTCTAGTTTCAATTAACTCAAGCTTTCAACTATGAAAATATGAATTTGTTTCATAGTAAGTTAAGTCAAAATCACAACTCATATGTTTCATGAATTACATAATACTTTTTATCAACCAGTGAGAAAGTAATACGAAATAAATATGAGATTGATAATTTGACTGGCACACTTTCCAAAACAGTGGATAAATACCCTTGGTGAAACTTTTATTATCCCAATTGGACAATGTATCACAGAGACCGAATTCATCATTTTTATCCAAGCAAACACAAGTGATAATAATAAGCTAGCAAGATAGTAGCCTAGTAAAAGTCATTACAATAAATGTAAATGCAAAATTTAACTTGTACATAGATGTGTAATGATTATATTTAAAAGATAATTATTCAACTCTTCAATTTATATATAGAATAATATTTTTAAAATCTAACTGTTAATTTTAGATATTTACTTACCTCCTGTGATGCTTGTACACAGGCATAAAGTGAAATTTACGTAATAGTGATTTCAACAAAGTACATGTAACTGTTACATTTTTGAGGTACTTATATTTATTAAAAACGAAAACACGAGAGAGAAAAAGCTACAAATAATAAATTGTAAAATTTTCTTGTTCCGTTTATGAATTGATAAACAATACATATTATTTATTTCAAAAAATGTTAGTTTACTTTGACTAGAATGTGTCATGCTGTGCAAGGATGTAGTAACATAGGGGAATAGAACACAATCCACCTGTCATAAAAAAGTACATTTTATTATTCAATTAAGAAAGTATATGGTTATTCAAATTAACATAAAAAGTGTAATGTCCGAATATAAGCAGACAGTCACACACATTTTTAAGTTAATGTAAATAAAACTACCATTAGTTAAATGGATAACCTGATTGCGTTTTAAACAAACAGTACTGTCTATTCTTGTCTATCCTAACCCCCTATTTCCAGTCTAGTTGACCTTTTATTTTTATATATAAATGTTCCTAACAAGTATATGTATGATCAGATTTTTCGAAATGTATTGTACTAATATATCACATAGTTCTGATAATCGTCGTCTTCTTATTACTCTATCGAAATTTATCAAAGGGACTAATTGCTTTGAACAGTACTGTGTTCGAGTCCTGGAGTGGATATCAAATCTGGGATGCGGTTACATCCAGTTGACGAGTCCAAAATAAGAAAAAACGCACGTCTTTAATTCCACTGCTAGCTACTTTCCATCCTTGCTTATAAAACTTGTGACTTGAGGCCATATCGAGGCAATCTATACAGGATACACATATCAATTTCAGAATATTCAATACGAACATCAGGACAGTTCCACTGTACATCGGTGAGTGTCGGAGAACTACTACAACCATCATCCAAAGAGTTCAAGTATTGATAAATAATTGTCGATTTAAGATACTCAATATCCGTTGACCGGATACCATCAGAAACAACCTAGTGTGTGAGAGAACAAACCAGTTTCCATCTGAAGAATAAATGAGTTAATTATGCTAGGGTTGGATAGGGCATAAATTGAGGAAGTCATCACAATGCAAGCCCCGATTTGAGATTTTGAAGGCTAAAGAAATAGAGACAGACCACAGAACATATCAATCTGGCGATTGGATTCGGACATCAAAATAATGAATAACACTTGAAAACAACTGGAGAGAAGAGTGCAGAGCAGAGTGGTTTGGAAAAACCTCGTATACAGCCTATGCTCCTCCTCAAGAGGTAACAGGCGTAACTAAGTGAGCAGGTAAGATATAAGCTGGTTCAACAGTTAAAATTATTATTACTGAGTTTATTTGAGAGAAATTAAAAGTTGATCATTACGCACTTGTAGTTATTTTTTCTGTTTTAATCAGTTTAAATTGTGTTTTACTAATGATCTTTCTAGTGATGTATCCCAATACTGATAATCACCTACATGAGATCATTATTTTTTTTAAAAATTCGTTATAAAGTTAACAAGAAGGAAGTAAACCAACCGATAACAAATCATTTATTACTAAAACATATGATATTATACAATAAGGTTATTTATTCTTAACTACTGACCAATACAACTTAATATGCCAATCATGATAAGTAATGGAAATAAAATAAAGCCTTTTTACCATCAAACAATGTCAATAGTCTAAATTATCTCATTTAAAAAGAGTCTAATATCACTTTATTCCTTTAAATACCAGTTATATATATGCATATTATTATTGCTGATTAAAACAATTTTTACTGTATTCAAAACTACATTTTGCAAGTTGTTCACTATTTTTTTAATGAATCAAAGAGAAACATAATACAAGATGAAAATATTTTGAATGAAAAATGAAAAGGGTTATTAGAAAAGATAACAACTTAAGAAAACAATGACATAAAATCTTTATTCTATCACTTCATCACTATGTGTTTGTATTAAAGAAGATAAATCTGAACTATATAACTGTGCACAGCAGGATTATCTAAAGAAAAAATTTTTTTATCGTAGCCGTAATGAAATACATTCTGTCTTTTTTCTACATTTTATGTATATACTTGACAGCTTATTTGTTATATCGAGTTATTATTGAATGTCATGTTGAATCATTTTAAGTAAAAGAATATTTCAACCAAAATATCTTCATAATATTTAATATCAAAATATTATAAAATTCAATCTTTATCATGCGATCCATATAAACAAACAAACAAACAAACATTTCTATATATAGTCGAAATCATGAGTCAATTGAAGCTAGACCATTATGGAAAACTTGGAATCACTGTACGGCCGTTTCGTCGTATTGTGGGACTCCTCAGTAGTGTGCATCCACGATCCCGCCTCACGAGATTTGAACCCAGGACCTACCATTTCCATATAAGTTTTACTGGAATTCTTGAAAATATGACATTATATAGGAATAATATATTTGTAAAATTTCAGCGAATAAATTTGAAGTAAATCCAACTTTTCGTCTGGTAATCTGGTCCAAGCTTTTTCAAGGAAATATTATTACATCAACTCGGTGCCCAAATACTGTGAAACTATTGGCTCTAATTTAGACGACAGTTCTTGTTATATCTTGAAAATATGTTTAGAAAAATGCTAAATATCTTCAGTTGAAGAGTTACATAAATAGTATACATGAAATGAATTGAATTAAACATAAGATTGACCATTGTGCAAACTAAAAAGAACCCAATATAGAACAGATTAGAACATATCACTCAACAAAATTAGACAAAATCCAGATTCAAGATATTTTTTTTTAATTTTAAAAGCTATACTGATTCATTTGACATAGTAACAATGAACAAAACATTATCTTCATCTTAGTTACAATTAATACTTCAAATAATCAATAAAAAAATAAAAATAAAAAAAAACGATTGTCTTCTCAGTGAAACTAAATTTCGTTATTTTCAAATGTTTTGCAAAAAAACAAAAAAATTAAAATAAACATTTTTTTACTTGTCCATCTGTAATTTTTTTTCTTATTTAATAATTAAAAGTCTGTTTCTTCTTCTATTTTTATTTATTTATTAATTAAACAAATTACTGTAATTATCTTTGTTTTATGCATAAATAATAATGTAACTAATAATGTCTGTAATTATTGTTTAATTCTATGAGATTCCTTTGTAAATTGAACAGATAACGAAAGAAGAAAATTTTTTATTGTTATAATAAAAGTAGTAACAAATATTGAAATTCTTTTTTTATTTTTTTTTTGAAATGGAAAAAAATCTTTTTTTGAAAAAAACAAAAATAAACGGAGAGAAAAAAAACATCAAACGATTACTGAATTTATTAACAAGAATAAATTGTGTACATAATTATTGTCGTTAGTATTTTTCTATTATAATATTAGAATGTATAAAATTCTATGATAATGGGGGGGGAAGACAAAGAATATATAATTATATGATCCATTAGATCTTAACGATTTCATTCATTACACTGAATGAAAAGATTATGCAAATACAAAAAAAATGGCCGTTAAAAAAAGCATTTGTAATTTGAAATTGTAAACAAAGATACTAGTATATTATGTAGTATGATTGTCATACGCCCTTTTTAATATTCTTTTGGATTACTCAGATATTATTTTATGTATGAAAATAGTTAGCTATAAGTATATATTCTTGAACGATTTGAATCTATGGTGATTTATATAAATATGTTTTATCGGTCTGTTGATCTCAAAGTTGGGCGTCTACTGGATCATTCATCCGGTTAAGCGAAACTCTGTTGAAAATATTTCATGGTATTCATATTTGTGTGATGCCTCTGCAGATGAATTCTCACAATTGATTAGATCTCTTTTCTTCGGTGTGTTGATGAGATATTCTGCTTCTCAGTCTGTTGGTACTTGTTCTTCCCTCCCAAATGTCCTTGAATAAAATGTGGAACATAATCTCAGTTACTTCTATGTTTGACTTTAGTATTTCAGCTGGTATGTTGTCAGATCGTGTTGCTTTCCGAATCTTGAATTGTATGATGTCCATGTACATTTCTTCGGTTATCGGTGGAGTGACATCTATAGAAAAGTCTTTGTGTGCTGCTTAGATGTTTGGTGGGTTCAGTGGAGCTTTTTTATTCAAGAGTTCTTCAAAGTGTTCTATCCACTTGTTCAGTCTCATCTTGGCAACCACCAGGTTGTGATCTGAAGCTTTGTCAGCACATAATACTGGATAAAATTAATTCTAATTCCCTCCTTTCTTTCTTTGTAAGGATGATTTGATGATTCTAGGTCCATCAGATTTCAATTTTATAAGTACATTTTGTGCTTGTTTGGACAGCATCAATTTAACACCTTTAGTGTGTGTGGGATTTATCTATTCATGATGAGAATGTAAAGTACCTGTCTGGAAGCTAATCTTTCCCTGTCCAGCTTGCATCGAATAGGTATATATATATATATATATATATATATATATATATATGATTTAGTTATTTATAAAATGAACTCAGTAGTACTATCATATAAGTTAAATGTGGTAGCTGGTCTTTGCAAACTATGTATACAGTGATATGAATCATTTGTTAATGGAATCATAAACTGAATAAGCATTTTACTTTTTGAGATGGGTATGAAATTCAATTAATATGAACTCTGAATATTCGGAAATTTATAAAATATCTAAACGAAAGTGAAATGTTTAATTTCTTAATTCCCATAAATTTGTATGGCTTCTACATGTCGCGATGTATGAAAACTTACAAAGTCACTGTATTTATTCTCTTACTACTTTAATAAAAGATATCTGAAATGTTTGTTATATGAGACGAATACAATCACAAATGCTACACTTAAAAGTGTTTACATCATATGCACTTATATTACGGCGTTTCAAAACACTCAGATTGTTAATTTTTAGGAATTCACGGATTGAAGATATGCTTAGTTAAAGCATTCATTTTATATAAACAGTATATATTTATTTTGTCCCCATATAATTTATAAATAACCGTCATTTTATAAATCTTTTATCATTTGGCCGGTGATTTTAATCTATTTTTAGCTTATCTTTCGAAATTACTGAATTAACGTTACATCCGGTGATTGGTTTATCATAAGATGAGGCAGTTGATGTAAATTATATCTATAAAAGTTCCAACCCAAAATGTATAAACAACATATTAATATTGTCATAAATCTTTATGGTTGCATTGGTAGGATAAAAGAATCGACGAAAGATAATGATATAAACCAAATGGAAATAAAGATATGAGTGATGTGATTGATGTAAATCTTGTTGAAAAAAACAAATAAGTAACCTGTGTAAGTAATATTAGATCGAAAGTTTGTATATGATAAATGAAAACTGTTTGATGTTGGAAAACTGATGTATTTTAATAGAAGAAAATATGGTAAATGCTAATAATAATACCTTAAACTCAATCTCTTGAATTAAACAAAAGGCTTTATATTTGGAATAATGTATACAGGAACTAAGTTACTGAAAATGACCCGTTTTAACTGTACAACCCGTAAGTTGGATGGTTTGAATAACAAAAGTGCATTCTATTCATAAACAGTTTTACCGTTACGCTTAAGCTAAAAACCCGACAAAACAGAATGTTTAACTCATTTGTTCAAGACTAGTTATTCTGTAAACATGGTTTTACTATTTAATTTTTGGTAATGCTTGATAAGAGAACTTTATATGAATGTTGTATCTTAATCCACAATAATGAATATATATACGGACAGGTTAATAACTGTCATAGATTAATACAATAAAAGACACCATTTCTGCTGTTCTCATTAGGTACATGTCAATGAACGTTGCCTTCATTAACATTACGTAATATTAATCCGTTATGTTTTCCATCTTCAACCCCTATTTTAAAATCTCCAAAATCATTATAAAATCCTCAAACAATCCAATAGTCATTTTACTGAATAACAATTATTATACTGAATAATTATTCTGCTTTGACTCACCATATACAACTGTTGACTTATATTTTTAGAATCATTATGGCATGAATATTTGATTAATATGAAACAGATGATCTTAAATTTAATATTTCTGTTTGTCAATCCACTGAGTAATATTTTATAATGATCCTAACCTACTTAGAAAGATATTGATGCGATAAGTGCTAAACCAATCCATATAAATTAGAAGAAAAACTTCCTGAATTTGAAAAATGTCATGGGAATTAGCTTTGATTACATCGAATGATTATTCACGCAGATTGCCCTTCTAAGTTAGATCTGAAGTAAACATATAATTCATAACCTCCATCAGAATTAAAGGTGGTTTTGCGCTTTAATATCTGCTCACAATAAAGCGCAACACAATGAATTGAAGTGTCTAAGCTAATATAAACTATACCACAGCGAATTACGTGATGAAGATAAATTATTGATTTCTAAACATAATGTATATAAACGTTTTTGATAAATTGTGTAATATTGACAAATTACGTGGTGATAAAGAAATATATTTTCTAATGTAATTTATTATAATTTGATATTCATACTGGTTACATTACTGTAAACCAAATTGCAAATGTTTTAAGATAACCCACTGGCGACTAATCTGGTTAACGGACAAAGATGTTTATATTTGATCAGCATAATATGAAAAAAAACTGATGGAAATTAGTCTAAGAAACACTCATAAACTTACGATCGTCATTATTAACATTCAGCGACCAATGATCAATTATTTGCGGCTTTGATTTATCTATTTTTTTCATTACGACCTTTTTAAAGTCACCGATAATATAAAGCGTTTGTATATTAAAAGAGAATCTCCTTTTGGAATAATACATCTTTTGAGATAGTAATAAATAAATGTACAGTTATGTCTAGACGTCTGCTTCCTACAACCATGAGGCGTAATGCATTACTTTTCAATTTCTTATAATAATAGATATATTGTCAGCTTGCGTGTAATATAAACTTGGTCAATATAATTTATATCTATATATAATTCAATTTCTAATTAGATTAGTTGATTACAATGTCTATGCAATTTAAGCGAAAATACTTTCATCTTTTTAGGCTAAATAGTTGACAAATGATAAATTTCAGTTCAAACAGTGAAGAACGCTATCACATCTTTTATCAAAGTTATTATGAGTTGTGTTTTAAAACTATTACTATAGTATTCGCAACTCAGAACAATGTTTGCTTTAGTATCGATAGTTTTCTAGTAGTTCTTCAGGTTTTATTTAGATGAATGTAGACCCGCGCAACCAGATATGTACAAGGAAAAATCATCACGCGTTTGTTAAGGTGAAATGGAGTTAATACATGGGGGGTCAGTCATTTCAGAGGATACAGCAGTGATATTAGCTTTAAAAACCTAAATTATTTTGAAGATATTATTTTAATGAATAAAACAGTGGTTGAATACTTAGATAACCAATTTAATTAAAACATTTATCCTATGAATGCAATGGTTAAAATCTCAGAATTTAAAATAAACTTGATTCAACTGACCTTTTATTTGTTCGGAAACTATGAAACTATGACATCTATCCGAAGTTTGTGCTGATGATGTCGTTCAGAAGAACGGTGAAAGCTTCACGACCAAACCATCCGGCTTAAGGAACAAACCTCGATCAAAAACTATGAAAAAATCCTTTGTTTATTGAGTAAACGATGACGCAATGTCTAGCTGACAAATGTCATTGTTTGTTATTATATTTTACATCTCATATTTGTTTCTCGTTCTTCACCTTTTTTTCTATTTATATTCTTCATTATCTAATTGTTTACACACTTCTTATTACGTAATTTTATCAATGTTCGATTCATGTTTTGTGATTTTTTATATTAAAGTCTACACGAGTATGACCTACCTTCTGTATTGAATTATTGACTACAACTTTTGTAATCATTACCAGTAGACCTGTCTACTTACTGTCTATTTCTACTTTTTACGCATTGTGTGTAGTTATACGATTGATGTCATAGTAATCAATGACCCATAAATTACCCTTGGTCAGTTTAAAAACATTTATATATATATATATATATATTTATGTTAGAGTAAAGCCTGATGATCTAATTGCGAGAGACATTGTTCACTCATATGTGTTGTTTTATATATATTTGACAACATTCATCTAAAAGACCCTTGTTTATTGTTTATCTGTTTACTTAAATTGAGATTATGGATAACCAACTTTATTGAAAAATAAATAATGTGATATTACGTACAATGTATGGATCAATAAAACATTTCCATAATGCCTTTTGATCATGCCAACTCCATACAAACTTACTTCAATAACAATTATTCTACCTTTACATGAATATTGTGGAATATAAGGTAAAATTAAACCATGAGTACCTAATTCAGACGAATCTGCTTAAAGGACATTAAAGACACCATTTTGACTGGTTTAATTCATTTAAATTAAATTTGATTGTAAATTGTAAAGCAGTTGTTTGTTTAAAAGAAAACTTTAAAAAGTATGTGCACTGACCATAAATTAAAAATTTAACTTATTGAAGTCATTATACATCGGTACTGTAATGAACATAATCACGTGAATAAAGTAACTTTCTTGCTAACATCAGTCCTCAACATCAATTATCTTCGTACACATTAATGTGTTCGATAAAAGGTCAGTTAATAGTAGATTAACCAGTGAATATTGGTATTGCTTGAAGTTCACAATTCTTTTACCAAATAACCGTAAACTTTTACCACAAATCAATTTAATTCATAAATTTTGAATAATATAGAAGTATATTTTACAGTGAGCAGGGTAATCCTAGCGAAAACAAGATTTTTAATTTTTTTTAAAATTAGACTGTGTTAAGAAAACTTGGTTTAGGTGAATAATTAGGCTTAGTAGTCTCTTTCGTCTTTGAATTTGATATAAAAGAAATTAAAACGTCTGAGTATTTTATTGCCGTTATTAATTTACTTCAATAGAATAATTGGAACAATAAAATTACTGATTGACTTTACTCACTGAATGATATAGTATACTATAAGCATTATGCACACAAGTATTCGAACCAATAATGAATTGGTCATATAAGAAGTAACATCATTTAAAACAATCACTTATTGTCAGTAAAAAAACGTTTTCGAGTGACATTTAATAATGAATAAGACATAACATGTAGTGCCAATATGTTTAGAAGATTACCGTGTTTATCATACTCATTTCATTCCAATGAAACCTGAAGGGGTTGAATGTAAATCTCATTTTCAAGATTCCTTTCCATGTGAAAAGCTCAATGACCATATAAGTTTAACTAATTTTGTTTATAATTCACAGATATGCATATATATGATAGGTTCTTAACAGACAAATTTGTATAGTGCTAGTGAATGTGTATATCTAGAATTTCAGGTAAACTTCATGTAACCTGTAAGGATAACACATGTTATACATGTGAAGGGAAACTAAAGTTTGTCATATTTAACAAACCAATCCTAGTATTGGTCCATTACTTAATGAAAACAGTCTGCTTAATGCTTAACATAATTTTGTTTATCATTTCTTCCAACTTTTAGCCATGTTTATCAGTAAAATACACTTGAGTTTTTTATGAATGTTTACGCGTCTCACAGTACAAGGTACACCGATAAATCATTTACATTTTACCACTGGTAAACTTGAAAAAAATAAGTACAATGCCCTTGTAAATGCTTTTTTAAAACTATAAACTTAGTTGGCTTATGGCTTTTTTAATGGTGACTGTATTTTTTTAGACGGATCAATGAATGGCGTACTACTGATAAGCGGTTAGTGTAAGTGTTTTCAGAACCTTTTTGTTACCTTATCAGATTAATCAAAATTGAATAATTTTGTTCTAAATCTCTTGTTAGCTAAATGATGCATAGCTAATTTCTTCCATAATATTATACTTTCAGACATTCTGGAAGTTTTATGAATATTACAACCTTTTAATAATCTATGTTTATTTGACAAAACGCTCAGTAAAAATGTTTAGAAGTGATTTTCCAATCTGAATTAAAATCATAACTGTACAGAAAACTGTGTTCACAATTAATTGTATGTTTGTGTTGTTTTAGTTAGTAAACACGAATATAACTTGTCTTATTGAAAGGACAAGGTTTGCTTTTAGATGATGATGGATGACTAACAGGATTATATGAAACTGTATTTACATTTGACACTAAAGCTTAATTGGATTCTTGATGAGATTGACAGTATTCATTTGATTAGCATTCAGGCCACTCAGTATACCGGTAACAAAATTTAACAGTTATAATTTCAGACTATAACTGACTAACTTCAGAACTCATATATTTAAATGAATTGGTTACAGTAGAAATGATAATGCTGTATCTGCTTAATTTCCGTGATGATGAATATATATATATATATGTCAATAAAACATATTCATTTTGATGTTAGACATGCAATGTATCAACTATCCATCTATTCATCTTGATTTAAAAGCTTGTAGTTTCAAGGGTTCAAGATGCAATAATGGATCACATCAATGATTTAGCAGCGAGAACAAAACATTCGACCCTCAAGCAAATTCAATGGTATATATGGAAAATAAATTCAAACTGTAAGATTGTTATATAAAGCATCAGCACAGATAAAGGATAGATAACATTTTGTATTTAGCTTTTAGACAATCCAATAATCTTGTCTTTTTTAAAAGATAAAGAGACTTGGTCATCAATTAATGAGAACTAATCGCCTATTAAATTATATATAGTTAAAATCATGAGTCAATTGAAGCTAGACCATCATGGAAAACCTGGAAGCACTGGACGGTTGTTTCGCCCCATTGTGAGACTCCTCAGTAGTGCGCACCCACGATCCCGCCTCGCGGAATTGGAACCCAGGACCTATCAATCTCAAGTGCAAGCGCTTAACAACTAGACCACTGAGCCGGCATCCAACGGTGTTGATGTCTAACTCCAACCAATCCACGAAATTGAGCTTATTAAATTAGTTAATAGGACAAAAGAGTAAAAATTAACTAGCTATGCTAAAAGTACTATCATTAAATAATCATAAAATAATACATAAATCCCTGTTTTGTTTCTTTTTAGATAAAAAGGTTAAACGGAAAAATAAATCAACCATTTATAAAACAAATGATATATCTATTCTATATTCATGTATATGTCTAGAATAGACAGTTATAGTAAATTACAATTAAGCATATTCGAATAGATTTTTACAACCTGAACTAATAAAATAAAAAGTATAAACATATTTATTATAACCAAAAAAATAACGAAATTAATATCTAATGAATACAAATAGAATGTACAAAAAGAAAAACGGCAAATAATTAATTTTGATTTTTATATCTATTTCAATGATCTACGATAAAATCACATTATGAATGAGAAGGGATAAAATTAGTTTATGAAGAAATAAAAAAAACCCGGGGAAATAAACGGTGAACAGAGAGTAAAACTAAGAGTTTTATTCAAGTCTTTCATATTTCTGAATTCACATGGTATTGTATGTTTGAATCTTCCCATTGATGTTTAGGATTGCAATTGATCAGTCTCTTATTGACATATGTGCATACTATGAGTATTGCCTCGATATAGCCTTAAGTCACAAGCATTGTAAGCCAAGATGAATAGTGACTGGCAGTGGAATCCAGGACGCGCGTTTCGTCCTATTTGAGACTCGTCACTTGCACAAGCAAGTGGCTATCAGGACTCAGTAGCTGAATGGATAACGCGATGGCGTTTGAAGCGAAAGGTACTGATGTGGTGTGGGTTACTGATATCCACACAAGTACTATATGGTGATGGTTGGGCACCGAATGTATTTCAGTAGAAGATCGATAAGGTGAGAACGGGAACGGCAAGCGCTTGGTACGAAAATGCATAAACAATTATAATCGAAGACTATGGATGGATATTTGCAGAAGAAATAGTCGAATTGAGACAATTGATTGTTATTTAGCAAATTAACTGTTCACTATATGGTTCACTTATTTTAATGAGATATTCTGTAATGTGCTAAAATACGTTCGATTGTCTCCATCCGTGTTCTTGTTCACTACACTGGGTTCCAGTCCCAGGGTGAACATCAACTCTGAGATGCAGGTACATCCATCTGACGAGTACCAGATAGGACGAAACGTGCGTCCTAGATTCCACTGCTAGCCACTATCCATCTTTGCTTCCATATTTCTATTTAAAAAAGGAAACAAATGATTTCTATCCTGTAAGTCAATGCTAAACTCCGCCTGTAGCTCCTCTAGAGTTACTGCAGGTCCCAAGCCCGGGTAAAGGAGGAGGATCGAGCATGGTGTTAGAGACCCCATTCCGTAGAAAAACTAACTCGTTAAAAAAACACTAACCAGAAGTCAATGCTAGCTAAATAAAATTAGCATTAATTATAATATATAATAAACTTAATATGTTTCTTTGTTATTATAAAGTTGACAGAACAATAATTTTTCTAATCACTTCGTGAATAAATACCAATTTAATGAAACCATCTATAAAAGTTAATTTTTCAATACCTTTAACTAGTTTTGAAGATATGCAAATATTACAAATTTAT
Source organism: Schistosoma mansoni (assembly GCF_000237925.1). NCBI lineage: Eukaryota > Metazoa > Platyhelminthes > Trematoda > Strigeidida > Schistosomatidae > Schistosoma > Schistosoma mansoni. The sequence goes on from NC_031495.1 coordinate 22,080,753, forward strand.
TAATTTTAGTGGTTACATCAATGCAAATGAAATCCAAAAATGAACAATATTTGAGAGAACAATTGTTTTCAATATCTTCATCATCAGATTCTACAGTTATAAGTCCATAATTACAAAGGCCAAAATGAGGCATGTATTAATTAATTTGACAATGTTATATGTTAAGAATGGTGAACGTTTGCATCTGTTACGACATATATACTTCCAAATTGTGTTATTTGTAAATTAGAAAGGTAATTTAATAAAGGTCAAAGTGATTTGCAATAAAGTGTCCAGTCACAATCAGTATAATAGTAATATAGGAAAAATGAAAATGCGAAAATGCAAAAAAAGAAATTCTTTTGAGTCGTTATGATTAGGTTATACTTAACTAAAATAAAACATTAATGAGTCAATGGGTAATGTTATTATATCTTATCGGTTCATCACCCAACTATTGATTTGATTTTTAAAAGAAATATTCAATTAAACAATAAAATAAAACAACTGTCTAGTATACACGACTCAACAGTTAAAGTTTGTACAGAGCAAGAACAAAGATTTTAGCAGAATAACATGAATTCATTTTATTGCGTTTGGTTCTCGTCAGTTGTTTACATCCTGTAATATTTAAAAGGCATAATTATAAAATGGGTTTAAATTATATAGAAAATTTTAGTTAGAAGTCATATTGAAAACACACTAGTATAGTATAACAAGGTTGTAAGTAAATTTAATAAACTGAATAAAATGTTGTAAATACATACCCTAAATGAAAGAACATTCTACAATATTGATTGTGTATGGCTCGTTGACAAACTCAAGGAAGCCTCAAAAAGCCCAGAAAGAGCCGAAGACATTCCACCCAGTCACCGCTAGAGGAACATTCTAGAATGTAAACGTGTAGCTCCCCTATTGGATGAATAAGAAGGCCTTCCTATGTGCCTATTGGCTGTCCGAAATGATGATTTACTTTTAGCCAAAAAACTATAAATACATGAGATTTTTGTACTATATTTGACACTGTTTGGAATAACATCCCTACTTACTAGTCTTCTGTCTTCTCATTTTGCGACTTGGGAGGGTTCTAGCGTTTGAGTGCCCAAGTATTACGCGATATACTAAGAATCTAAGTTTGAGATATAACAGATTGTAACAAGAGTTCAAAGGGCTAGAAATAAGTGATAACATAATGAGTAAACGCTGAAAACAGTAAGATGACTAAAGCTCAGTTAATAAAATATGATTACTAATCTAGAAGACAGTCAAAATAAAAAAGACGTAATAATGTAATTAAATGAAAGAAATAGTTGGAAAAATTTTTTTAAAGATGCAATAAAGGAATATTTCTCATGAAGGCAGAGAAAGATTAATAACCATCTACTGTTGAACATCTAAATCAGATTTTCGACGCCTAATAGCAACAGCTTCAGAAAGCTTTGCTTTTGTAAAAAAATCGCAAGTATTATTCTCACTTCAAAAGTCATTGTTATATCTTATCTAATGTTTCATGTACACTTTCAAAAACAAAAGGAAAAATTCATTTAATAAACCTGTTAACTAGAGAAGTTGAAAACATTTCAGTGGACTAAAATCAATCTAACAAAAACAATAACAACATGTGCTATTTGAAAAGTGGTCCTATTAACTGGACATTTTGTTAATATTAATAAGAATATATACACAAATAAATCAACAATGTTATTCTTTTTTTTTAATTCATAGAGTGTTAGGTTAAACAAACATTAACCACTATATTACCATACTAACTGTTAAATAAACATTCAAAACTGATAAACAATTATGCCAAATAATAATCGACAACAATGATGCTAATGATGATTTATAGTACAAACAACCTTGTCTAAACATTAAGTAATAAATCAAATGATTAGCTTACCATTCTTGTCATATTAGATGACCTTATTTTATTTAGTACTATCTTATTGTAAACTGGGCTACTATGATGACATTAGTAATTCTTTCTTTTTGTATTTTATTTAAACATTGTTTTAAATTTGATTTGAGGTTGTTTAGTTGTTAAAAAAAAACTATTTATTACCATATATCCCACAATAGGACGAAACGGCCGTCAAGTGCTTCCAGGTTTTCCTTGGTGGTCTAGCTTCAATTGACTCATGCTTTCAATTATGTAATATGTTATAATTGTTTATCATCTAGTCAAATATTCTTTATTAAAGTGACTGGAAATCAATTCCATATATTTAGTTGATGAATGGAATTGTAATCGATTTGTTTATTTTTAAATAATGTTGAATAATAATTAACCTTCGAGATATCATGTATGGGATACTATAATATAATGATTATATCTTGTATTCTGCGCGTTTTGGAAAAAGAGGGATAAGTACTTTCATAATTCAATAGAAATAGAACAATTTGGCTGTTTATATTTTAAAACAGTTGGTCCCTTTGATAAATTTTGATAATGCAATGAGAAGATGAAGTTTATCAGAATTATGTGATATATAAGGTTGACATCAAGTTAGCGTTTGTAGTGTTGTACAAAAGCCTTCAAGGACGTATACTAAGGTTTATTGAAGCTTTGGCTATACAGAAATTGAAACCCCGTTTATGTGTATTCAAAAGCAGTTTGTTCTCATCCTTAACCTAACCAGTTAATGCTGATTTATTATCCAGAGTGGTCATCACATTGTTTTAGTGTACTTTATTTATTTTCTTTCTTTGTTACGGTTTACCTTAACCTGTCTATTTGACCTTTTAATTTTCGAGAGGTAAATCCTGGAGTTTTAGTGAGGAGCAGTGACCAGTGGAGCTCAAACCACGTCTGTTGTGAGATAGGAACTCACTGAAGGCAATTGGTGAACGGTTGCTCAACTTCGTGGATTGGTTGAAGTTAGACATTAACACCATCGGATGCCTGCTGAGTTGTCTAGTGGTTAAGTGCTCTGGCACCAGACTAGTAGGTCGTGGGTTCGAATCTCGCGAGGTGAGGTCGTGGATGCGCACAGTTGAGGAGTCCCATAATAGAATGAAACGGCCGTCCAGTGCCTCCAGGTTTTTCACGGTGGTCTAGCTTCAATTGAATCACACTTTCAACCATTCAAATATAAAAAATGTCTTAACAAGTATGTGTGTGATCAGATTGTTCGAAATGTTTACATTTTATAAATTTCTGAAAAGTAATGTTCGCTTTATTCATGTTTAGTAAATTCTATCTATTACTAATACATGTCTTTTATATAGTGTTCATAATATATGGTAAATTTGTATTTTTTTAATAGTTATCATTTAATATTTATGTTGTTTTATTTACTTTTCAAACGTTATTGCTCAATAATTTTATTTTGGGAACAGTTATTTTTTTAATCAATAATACTTTCTGAAATAGAAAACATGAATTATATTTCTACTGTTTGTATGGTATGTTTCCATTAGATGAATAAAACATTCTTCCCAAATTAACAAAATGAAAGGTTGCAATATATTAAAAAAAGCCTTGTACCTTAAAAGGATGACTTTGTTAAAATTGCGTTTTCTTAGCTGCAAGATTTAGTCATGAAGTTTTTACTAGCTTTCTAGATAATCCCAACAGCAGAAATATTTATCTGAAGTATATCATAGTTATTAACTCGTGATTCTAAATAAAGATAAGGTTAAGTTCAAATTGAATGCACAAAGTCATAATTATAATAGCCAATTTACAATTATTTCAAAAATTCCATATTTTGAACTTGGATTACAAAGCTGTTTCTATTCAAAATAAACTTCTTTAATAACAAGTGAAACCTCCGACATTTCATTCAACAATCTGAACTTGGTCTATCTTGATAATCAATTAATTTTAGGAATTGCAACTGGAGACAAAATAATGGTTCAACTAGGTATTAAATCATTAAATTCTTATCTTGCATTATTCAGAAAACAAAGGTTCAAAGTGTTTCATGATTGATTTTATTCAGACATCCATTTGATCAATCAGTGATAGTAAATATTTACAAAGAAGTATTTCAGCTATTTCATTGCGTAATTTTGTAATAATAAACAAATATTTATGCATGTTTTATGTTGACAGTTTTGATTGTTTACATTAGATTTTTGCATTAGATAGCCCATAAATTATTGTGGTAATATACGCCCATCATTATCAGCTATTTTCTAAACTTGAAGCAATATATTACTAATTCATGAACTGAAATTTCCAAATCGCATTGAATTTTAATGAATTAACCTCTTAATACACTTTATAATTATGTTTCCATTGTTCTTACATATCACTTAATGACGTAATTCAAAAGACACATTTTTGTTGATATATATTTTATTTTCATAGTTTATGGATATTCTAAAAGGGATATATATATATATATATATATATATATATATATATATATATAATACACTGGATAATTCTTACTTTCGATGAATACTTTAAGTATATATAGACTATAATTCCATTTTTTTTTATAACCAACCCTCTGTCTTATAACTATAAACAAACTGTTGGTTTCGAAATTTATCCATATACTTTCATAGTTGAAATCATGAGTCAATTAAAGCTGTCCAGTGTTGCCAGGTTTTCCATGGTGGTCTAGCTTCAATGGACTCACGCTTTCAACTATGAAATTATCTTAATTGTCAAGTCTTAGTAACAGTAACTTTATTACAGTGTATCTGAAAATGGTCGAAATATTTCAGGTAACAAAAATACAACTTACTAGAATTTCCATTTAAATTATAAATATATTAGTCAAAATATGTAGGAACTTTCGTCTAAATTAGAGCGAATATTTGGGCGCCGAGTTGATGTAAAACATTAGATAGGAATAATATATATTTGTGAAATCTCAGCGAATGAATTTGAAGTCCAACGTTTCGCCTGGCAATCTAGTCCAAGCTTTTTCAAACCATTATAATCAAACATCAAAATTATTGTTACTTTTTGGATATAGAGAAAACTATAGTGATGGTCCTAGTTTGGATTTTAAAGTCTGTAGCATTTTGGCTGTTTCTGCTTTCAGCTTATTTTGATGTTTGATTATAATTTCTTGAAAAAGCTTGGACCCGATCGCTAGGCTAAACATTGGATTTACTTCTAATTCATTCGCTGAGATTTTACAAATATATTATTCTTATTTAATGTATTAGTAAAAACATTGAAAAAATTATGAAGGTTGACTTTACTAAGATAATAAATGTAAACATGACAAATAATTGATTTCTGAGTTAAAATTAGGTAATTACTGTATACGTTATACAGAAGAAAAAAACATATCAAATGTATGTCGAGTAGTCTAAATGACATATTTTGTCACTTTAGGGTTAAACTATTTCTTACCATTCGTGAAACTAAAATGATATATGAGGGGTTATTGTGGAGATTTTTAGTAATTTTTTATATATAATTGAAATCATGAGTCAATTGAAGCTAGACCACCATGGAAAACCTGGAAGCATTGAACGGCCGTTTCATCCTATTGTGGGACTCCTCAGCAGTGCGCATCCACTATCCCTCCTTGCGAGATTCGAACCCAGGATCTACCAGTCCCACACCAGAGCACTTAACCGATAGACTACTCAGCCGGCATTCAACGGTGTCCCACAACAGGACGAAACGGCCGTCTAGTGCTTCCGGGTTTTCCATGGTGGTCTAGCTTCGATTGACTCTGATTTCAACTATATATATATAATGATATATGTTTACATATATGGGTTCATTTGCATGTTTAAGAATCCGGTTGAATGTAAGTATTCACCATTATGTTTGATATGTAAGATAATAACAAGAGAAGAAGCTTTCATATCATAGGACATACCTTCTGTACGTGTTTGGCTAGGCGTTTTGTTATTGACATATTAATATCGATTTAAATATCTAAATCATTTCCACAAATGCGACTAAACTTGTATGAATATCAGTCAATATATATACGAAACGTTTGACAGAATTTGGGCTGCGAGTTTAGAAAAGACATTTGTGAAGATTATGTTTGAATTATTCTCACGGAACAAAACTTAAAAGGTTCCATATATACACATATAGATAAATATATGCATATATATATACATATCCTATCAGGCTATATCTTTATGTAAACTTTAAGGAACCTAGTACCTAGTACGCATATTTAGTGGTTAAATTCGCCATACTTAATCAGTAAAACTCTGATAAATTATCAAGACAAATGCTCGAATTACAGATGTAGTACTGGTATTGTTGTGGTAGCTTAAATCTGATTCCTTTTTGCTCGTATGAATGATTGTTTGTTGCTAAAATATACGTACTGTCTATCCTCGTATGTAATAAATGACTTGATCCGCGTTGGTTAATAACGGAGTTAAATAAGTCAAATACGAGAATGGATTTAGAATACATATATTTTCTACACTCATTGATCTGGCCAGGGAATCAGAGTGATGATGCAAACAGATGAGAGCGGAACGAAAATAATGCGTAGTGGAGATGGCTGGGAAGCCCACTCGAGAGCGAAGCGAAAGATAATGCGTATTGGAGATGGCGGGGAAGACAACTCGCTATGAGCAAGCATTACTCAATATTTATAATCAGACAAAAATGAATGACAGACATATGATGAATAAGATACGAAGGGTACATACACATGCGCTCATACAACAAGGTAGTTAAGGTTAATAAGCGAATAATGAACAAGATCGAAATATGACTCACAATATATAGGTGAATTGGCTTGGCCAGTAGCTAGAATAAAGTATATGGGCTTAACATATAAACTGATACTACAGTATTATTGGTAGAAGACGGAATTAGTTATATATATATATATGAAATATGACCATTCTTTGTTTATCATATGGTTGTTAACAATTTTCTCTGATTTCATTTTGTTTTCGCACTGCTAAAAACAAGAACTAAATGGCTTTAGGTAAACTTTACTCTTAATTTATGTTAACTAGTCTGAATATTTCTCTAGCAATATATATACATTTAGAAATCGTTAAAAAACTGACATGTTATTCAGATAATTTAATTCGACTTAGTAATTTCAGTTTTACATGGCTATGCAAATACATAGAGAAAGCAAGATTGATAGAAAAACTGTCAATTAAAGTAGAGTGAAGGTTAGAAAGATGAATAAAAAAAATAAGGAGGTTGAGTAAATTTACAAGTGATTTTTTATGTCTACTGACAATGTTTTTTTTCTAAATTCGATTTACATCCGTCTAACCAAATTCACTTTTGTGTATCAATCTTTTTAATACAAAACTATCATCTAATTTATACAAACTCCATATTGATTGCCTTATGATTTTCTATCTAAATTCCATTATGTCAAAATAAACAAAACAGTTCGTCTATGGAAGTTGTCTACAATTCCTAATGTTAGATTATCTAAAAAATATTGAATTGTATATTAATGGTTCTAAAATTTAGTGAATTTAAGACTTTCAAGTAATTTATTTCTTTAAATATTTCAACTGACGGTATGATCTAGGCGGGTTGCTTGACTATCTGGGCTACCTGTTCCTATCATCTTGATATTTCATCAACTTCTCCGTTTGTTTTACCACATTACTATGTCTATTCATAGCATAACCTATTCAAGCGCGTTAATGAAAAGTTAACATCCTCTATCTGTACAAGTTACAACAAAATACAATCGGAGACGTTGTTGTGTCTGACAGTAGGAATTGAAAAGCATGAAGATTATTCAGATGTCGATTCCTGAACTGCTCACATCCTACTGTAGATCCCCGAATGTTTATTGTCAGAATCGATCAAGAGATAAGGAAAGGAAACTTATAGAAATACATAGTGCTGAGAATTCTATATTTAACTAAAAATATAAAATTGAATAAAGCTAATAATAATGATAATAGTAAAGATTGATTTTTCATTATGATATTATTTACATTGTTAGTCGTTTTCTCCTGACTTTAAAGAGGTATCTATTTTTCATAAAGGTTTCATACTTTAAATCATTCGTAATACAATCTTATACCTAATTAACTATTTTCCATTTTATAGAGTTGAGATCATGAGTCAATTGAAGCTAGACCACTATAGAAAACCTGGAAGAACTGGACGGCCGTTTCCATTTGTTGAAAAACTTTAATACAACTTTTCAGATTTTCTTATTAGAATTCCATTTATTTTTTTTCATAACTGATAAGAATGAATATCGGATAATTTAATGACGCTCTTGTATGGTTTGTTTACTTTAAAAAAATATTCTTATCATTTTTTGTTTCAGAAAGGACACTTTACTCGATCTTAAATAATCCTGCAGACATCATTAACGCAAATTTTTATGCCATAAACTCCACTTTTCCAATGTAATCACGTCTACTGGAAGATTTGAAGAAATCGGTGTTATGTAAACACTTCACTATTCTATATATATTTTATTTTTACCTAGTAAGTAAATCATTAATGATACGAAACTTTATTTGTTATCAAAGTTTTATTACTCATTCCGAAATGATCCTATTTTTGAAGTACGGTTTAATTAAATAGATCATCCCTTATAATTCTTCATAGTCTTTTCAGCTCTTCATTATCCTTAATGCTGTTTCATCATTTATATAGGACAACCGGTGTGTTCATTGTTTGTTTGACTTTAGATTTTGTTTCCCAGTACTCCTTATTACATGACTTTCATCTAGTTTCAGGAAACTATATTTGCAGTGTTTTGTCTTTCTCAATATGATTGCTGGTATATTATTTCTACATGCTTAAAATTCATCTAGCTAATTAACCTTTGTTTTGTTAATGTGGCGTGTCGACTTGAACTATTTCACATTTGTGCCAGGCCCTACATTATTCTTGACTGGCTGACTAATCAGCGCTCTTAAAGTACCGTTGGACATACTATCGCTCTTACTAAGAAATAATAATACTTCTTGAGGGTATTTATATTTTTGATATTCATGTGGTATATTAACATAAGATCCCATTTCCCAATCAAACTGTTTTACTGTTCAGTGCCATCCCAAACCTCATTAAGTAACAAGTGAGAAATAAATAAGATCTGGTTAGAATTCCCCCCAGCCTTATTTTAATCTATGTAAACAGGATAACTATCGAAAAATCAAACAATTACACTGAATATGTGTTTTGCTGTTATGTGAACAATACTTTATTTTCTTAAAGAAAGTTTCTTATCTATAGAAAATTGTCACTTATAATGTCAAAGTTAAAAATGAAGTTAATGGCCTTAAAATACTACTTATGTCAAAAACATTTCCTTAGTTTGCCTTTTTTAGTTAATTAAAATCACCGTTTTTCAACTAAAACGAAACGCGCGTCCTGGATTCCACTGCTACACATTCTCCATCTTTGCTTATAAAGCTTGTGACTTAAGGCAATATTGAGGCAACTCCCACAGTATGCACATATGCCAACAAAAGACTGATCAATTCCAGTCCTAAATAACAATGGGAAGACACAAGTAAACAACACCAAGTCAATCTTATAAAAAATGTTTGAAATTTCAGATAATAATGTAGTTTTCATTTAGAAGATAAATTTATGCCATTATAAAAAGAAACCTAAGACTGATACCTGATGAATTACCGAATTGACCAACTTCTGAGAAGTTCCGCACTTAGACGAAACATTTATCCTGAGTTTACTGGTTTACACTGGTTTGTCTAAAACCAGTTCATTATGTAAACAATGATTAGTTATTGCTGTAGCAATTAATCCATAGTCCTGTACCTGACCTGTACGTCTTGCTGATTTTAAATTTATGACCCACAAAATGAATAAATATTGCTAACTAGCATTTTGATACAGACAAATGTTAAAAAATTTATTCTGCTAACAATCCTTTATTCAAACCTTGCACTGTTAAAAGACGTATTTGCTTTAAATGTGGATATATGTTTGGCTCAATAGTTTGGATATAAAACTGTAGGAGTAGCTGATGAATTATTGACCAGATTGTTCTTTGTTCATATATATGTATTTTCGTCCACTTGTGTCATTATTTTATTCTATATTCTAAAAGCATTGTTCCAATACCCTGTCAAAATTTACTAATATTGTGTTATAGTCACGAATTATGGTAACCCTTAGCAATTTATAGATAAACGTTTTTTTCTGAAATTACAAGTGACCTTTCAAAAACTGAAATTAAGTATCTTAAAACTAGGTAATAACACGGGAACTTTGTTTGGAAAGTTTTGTTTGTACTGTTTGATGTGTATCTTATTCAACGTTTTTACATGAATGTGTTTGTTTTTCAGGAACATGATTCACTAATAACACTCTTGTTACAGTAATTGGCCTTCAAGTTCAATTAAATGGTTTTAAAAAGTTTACCTGTATGGAATCAATTTATGTTTATACTGAAAGACTCAAAATTACTTTGAACTAGGCATTATGATTAACCCTTTTGAAGGAAATTGAGATAACGGATTGTAAAATCTTTCAACGTAGAGTTAACTTACAGTCATATATATCTGTTTTTCGTTTAATGACAGTGTTAAACTGAATTTCAATTGAATGGTTGCTCAATTCCGTGGATCAGTTGAAGTTAGACATTCACACCATTGGATGCCGGCTCAGTGGTCTATCGGTTAAGGGCTCTGGCTCGAGACTGGTAGGTCCTGGGTTCGAATCTCGCGAGTGCGGGATCGTGGATGCGCACTGCTGAGGAGTCCCACAATAGGACGAAACGGCCGTCCAGTGCTTCCAGGTTTTCGATGGTGGTCTAGCTTTAATTGACTCATGATCCCAACTCTATAAAATTACTAAAATCTCCACAAAACCCCTTCTGAATTTCAATTAGTTAAGACAAATAGCTAAAAGAGTTTCGCTGTAAATCACAAGGTAACACTGTGCTATGTAACGTTACAAAACTAACATCATATTGATTTAAACGTAAATAGTTAGCTGTCCTTCATATATGAAACTGCTAATCATCTAATCGCGAAATTTGATAAAATCCAATTCGATGAATCATAAATCAAGTCCCTTATACTTGCCTTAAAGACCATCTATGTGTTGTTCTTTTATCACGCATAGAAGATTTCGATATTTTATAACACTCATGGTTAGCACAGAGGTGTTTACCGTAGATTTCAGGAATTACTGGATGAGTTGCTGATATCACGATAGGCAGCCATTGAAATAAATTAGGCACTAGATAATCCTTTCGTGCTAGTAGGAAACTTCTTAACAGCGCTCATCCACAAACCCGAAAATAATCCATCGAAATTCCTAGGATATGTTATTTTTAAGTTCTGTATCTTCTAAATCCCTTCTTAAGTTATAGGAAAGCAGAATCGCTGGAAATTATATTTTTTTCTGGAAGACAGCTTGCTGCAGTCACGTTCTAGCAAAGTGGTACTCCTTCTCACTTGGACTATGAGTGTGCTGCTTTGTGTCTTATCGCACTTCAATGAACCTCTCTCTAATGATTGGGACTAAGTGAAAAAGCGTCCTAGCCAATATAAATTTTCTAAGTAGTCATGACCACCAAATACCGTCATCACGTTGTGGTAGCGTCTGAGGTCAGAATCATCGTCATCCTGCATATGTTGCACGAGAAAACCGGCATGCCTGCTATGCCGTGCTGCGAAAGAGATTGTATTCAAAACACACTTCCGAATATTCAAGAAATGTTGCTGAGAATAATGATTAGACAACTTGAGGGTACTTTGGATAGTTCGACAACGAGAACTGCTTCCTAACTTATGGATAAATGTTGATCACATTGGTATTTTAAATAGATGTTTAGCTATAGACTATTGTATTAGGAATAAATATGTATGGATGGGTGGCAGATATGAAAAAACTTAGGGCAGTGAAAATGAAGTTATTAAACCTGGTTTTCTTCTTAGTTGTCATTCATCATCAAGGTGAATCCATTATCTTGAGGAAAAATGATGTTCAGCACAAAAGAAAATTCAAATTCCATGAAAAGCAATATTTCCAGATTAACTTTGACGATTAAGGTTAATTAGAGTCAAAAGATGTGATTAAAACTAATCAGTCATAAAGTCGAGTCTCATAGTCCCATGGTCTTGTTTCAATACTTCTGTTAAACTCGGTTAGCATTAAAGACTACGGGGAAAAATTATTCACTATTAGCTAGTCAGTGAGAACATTTTTAAAATCTACACATAGACGATCTTCAATAACTGATTAAAAACCCATCAATAAACATCATTTTTATGACGATCAAGTTTATACCTATGCACACTAGCATGCATAACAGGAAATTTCAAGTAAAAGTGGTTTGGCTGTCTATCATTACAAGCCTAACATGTTAGTTACTTTCAAACACGAAATGAAAATTTAATTTATATACTTCAAAATCATTAATTTGAATAAAACATTTCTTCGATATAATTACGTAAGTGGAAAATAAAACATTAAGTGTTTCAATAAATTAATGACGCTTAAATTATTCTTTATTCATAGAATACATTAAATGTCGATGAATAATAGCTCTAGAAAGAAAACTTTCACTATCACCACAACATGCTGATATAGAATAGGGAAGTAGATAAGTCATATTAGTTTGATTGACACAGTTTAAACTACTTATTAAGAAGGTATATTTCAATATGAAAATTACAACTAATAAATTCCAATAAACATACAGATATATCTAAGTAGTTAACTACTTGTATTGTTTCTTTCCTAACAAAATCTGTTACATGTACCATGTGAATTGATATGATTTCTTTTATTTCTTCGAAAATAAAGGAGTAACTGTAACAACAAGGAAGGATATTATAAGTGTCAATCATTGAATCTTATATTATCTTTTATTAAATGATGATAATATATAACTAATCTTCATATTTTTTTTATTATAGTGTTACGTTTATGATTGGTAGTTGCACTTGATTGATGTTATGCGGAATTTTCGATTTGTAGTTTAACTGTTTGTCATTGATAAATAATTTCAACTGATTGTGGTGTGATATGTAATGCAATGAAATGGTTGATGATTTCATTAACTAAGCAAAATAAAGGGAAATTTCTAGTTGAATCATAATATCTAATCTATTTTTTGTTTGTTTATCTTCCAAATTAAAGCTCTTCCATTCATATCGCCATTGTAATATCAAATGATTATTTTTAACCGGGTATTTACAGAAGAAATAGAAAATCTTTTATCGTCATATCTGAAATAGGAGGATAACAACGAATGCATTGTTTTTTTATCGAAGATTTGTGTTTTGAAGCAGTACACACCCACGTAATGTATACATAGATGATTTCTCTTTTGCAAAATACTAAGTTCTAAGCTTGTCGAATTGTCATCTCACGTAAATCTGATTAACTAATCCTATGATTTTAAACAAGTGAAATCGTGAGTCAATTGAAGCTTGATCACCATGGAAAACCTGGAAGATACTGGACGGCCGTTTCGTCTTAGTAGTTAAGCGCTCGCAAGAGAGACTGATAGGTCCTGGGTTCGAATCTCGCGAGGCGGGATCGTGAATACACACTGCTGAAGATTCTCATACTAGGACCAAACGGCCGTCCAGTGCTTCCAGGTTTTTCATGGTGGTTTAGCTTCAATTGACTCATGATTTCAACTATATAAAATTACTAAAGTCTCCACAAAAGCCCCTTCTAATAATAATCCTATGATTATTTAAAAATAAGTCTTTGACATTCATTTCACGATTGTTTATAACATATTTAATTTTAAAAATATTCCATCTCAATGAAAAATATCAATATGGCAAGTGCATGAATGAAAGTTTTACAATATCATCGGAGTTTCATCTTTAGAATGTCCTGTCAAAAGTTTTAATTTTGTACATGAAGAATAGTATTTTCAGTAATTGTAAACTATATGTCAGTTAGTCATTTTTAATAGATTGACTTATATCATTCTTTAGAATATTGCTTGTTTGGAGAAAATAAGCAGAAATCTACACATATTTGTTTCGTGTTAATTGGCAATCGCCATTTGAAACTATCTCTAGTTTTACAAAAAACTGTTACTCCTTGTTGAATTAATACTTACTAACTAAAAACCGAAGATAGATCACGTGTCATCAAGTGCTGTAGGCTAGTGGCCATACTGAAAGTTAATTCAGATAATTTATTCAGTTCTAATAACTAAAGTGGAAGTAGAAAATGCTTTTATTTAAAAACCGAATGGATGCTATCCCAGTGGTCCTGAACAAAATAAAATAATAAAATAATTTTGATTAAGGTTCTGATCACTCATCGTAAAGCCAGAAGTTATTTTTCTTGTCACTGATGTTAGAAAGGCCCTAAAACAACTGATATCATTGCTGTATTACGCCGTTTTTTACTGGGATGCTGTAATTAAAAATAACTTTGTTTGTCATAATGTGTGGAAGTAAATCCTGCATCACAGTGATCACGTTCGGCCTTGTTCAAATTCATAGGCGAAAAATCCCTGTTCACAGGTACAAAACCTATCTGTTGTTCAGTGTAAATAGAACTTAGTCATTGTTGTATATTGTCAGTCAACAAAAATTTTGCTTTTGTCTAAAAACTGAGGCAGTTGAAAAACCAACCTATGGCGCAAACCGTTTGAAACCTACTGAACGTTTTGAAAATAAACTGATTAAACAGTAGGTTATGTTTGTTTAACTCTGGACAGACACAACACAAACTAGTTTTTAGTGATTTATCAATGTAGATTCCATCCATATTTTATTTTTATGATTTCTGTCCAAGTGTAAACATCTTACTAGAGCAGATAACTTCGCCACAAATTAGCTTCAAGGCTTTGTAAGCAACTAAGTACCGAACTGTAGTAAGATAAAGATTAGCAAGTGAACATGTTCACATTAAACAACTAATAAACAAATATTTGATCAAAATATCAACACATGTATGCCTATAGTTTAGTGATGTTATGCGTAACTTTAATTCGTCAAATGATTTCAGTATTAAATTATTACAGAAATAGTTACCATTTTTTCAAAGCGGTATTGTGTAAAATTTTATTTCAACTCTCTCTCTCTTTTTCTGGTTTATGACAACATGTGACTGTCCCACAGATGATTTAGATTTATTGAAAACTATTGGATATAAAACAAGTCTGTTGGGTTTAAGAAAATAACTAAATCTCGTAACATCTGGTTCATATTCTTAAAAAAAATATAAATTATTAAATTTGTCTAAATATTAGGAGCTTATCGCTATTCTAACACACATTTCTGTGTATTAACATAAAGCTTACTGTTTTTGAACAAAGTTATTTATCTGGTAATCTTTGTATTACGTTCAACTTGTATATGAAAATCCAAATAAGTTACAACAGTGAAAAAATGAATTACTGGGTTACATTTTATGAATATTACAGTCTTATTATATTTTACAATGTAATAGCCTATGTAAAATGTCGTTTAGCTTTGTCACTTCATAAGTTTAGCTAATTGGACTAAAATTGGTTTATACTCATGTTGTTTTAGAAGCCATGATACTCAACAGAATTAGTGTTTTGTCTTTTATGTTATACTTCTTTTTGGTAGTAATCAAATAGATACATCTTACGACTTAAAATTATGGGCTTATTGTAGATTCTTCAATTAACTGTTATTGTGATTTTGCGCAATGTCTAGTAGATTAACAATTTTTCTCAATGTTATAGTGTATATAAGCATAGAAACACTATTTTGCATTGAATCATTTACTATAATATAAAGTTACAAACCCATTTATGGCCCCCAAATGTCCTGGTACAGCCGAGAGTGGGAGAGTCCGCTCTCAATCTCGAAATGCTCTCACATGGCCACTCACATATAGCCTTTGCCAAGAAAGTCCTACTCACTGCATTCTCTCTCCAGGGGTGTTGTTTATGAAATTGAGAGGACGAATAGCGAATGTTCGGCGGTTTAACCGGGTTGGTGGATACGTAGGATTCACCTAGGGGAGTTTGAAAACCTTGATTTCAAACAAATGGTGCACATGGGCTCCAGGATCCTGAAGGAATAAATGGCGTATGAATCAATCGTTTGTCACCGGCTACCGTGGGACTGGATCTTCTCACGATACTCCACTACCTTTAGGTCAAAGTCTCCAGGTGTAGTCCCCTAGGAAAACCACCTATTTCGGTTTGGGCACTCGGGCAGTATCACAGCCCTCACACAAATTAAATGAGATTTGTGTTGCGCATATGTATCTGGTGCCCCTTTATACCAATATTTCTGTGTTTAAATAGATAAATAAATGATTGTATTTTCATTATTAACAGTTCATTTGCTATTGAGGAAATACTAACTTATTGATCAAACTGGAGATTCAAAGTTGTTTTTTTTATTTTAACTTGTTCATTATACACTAAATTTTCTACTAATGAACTTCCAGAACAGATTAAAGACTCATGCAAACACTATTAAGCAAAAAAGTTTACATCTTTTTTGAAAGAAATCAATAATTTATTTACGAAAAGTAAATTGTGTACTTTTGAAAACTAGAACACTTCCAAATTATCGTTTGAACTATTTAGTGATTTTACAATGATGCATAATTAGATGTATTTAGACAATTTACGTTGACATTAAACGTGTTGTTTCTGTGTGACATGAAATAAATTGCTTAAGTTCACTTCAACATAGTAAATGACCCCGTGTGTTTTGTAAACAAAATTTGCGTCTATAAATCAAATGTAGTTAAACACTTCATAAATCATTATGTCCTGACGTTTTAAAGTTGTTTTTTTAGATTATTTGATATCTCTACCCAGAAATAGTGTATCATTAGACGTAAAATAGTGTAGTTCAATAGCATTCTCTGTTTTCATTCATTCAGTATTGTTTGTTTGAATCTTCCCATCGATGTGTTAGGACTGCGACTGGTCAGTCTCTAATTGGCATATGTGCATACTGTGCGTATTGCCTCGATATAGCCTTGATTCACAAGCACGA
>NC_031495.1:22097770-22112388 GCF_000237925.1 Schistosoma mansoni
CCTAACAACATCGATGGGGAAGATTCAAACAAACAATACTAAGTGAATTTACACTTCACCCCATCGCACAAGCAAGTGGCTATCAGGACTCAGTGGCCGAGTGGATAACGCGATGACGTTTGAAGCGAACGGTACTGGGTTGGAGTCCCAGAGTGAACATCAACTCTGAGATGTAGGTACATCCATCTGACGAGTCCCAAATAGGACGAAACGCGCATCCTGGATTCCACTGCTAGCCACTATCCATCTTTGCTTTTCTGTTTTTTGTTTGTTTTAACATATCATTATGTCAATTTACAGCATAACCTATTCAAGCGCGTTAATGAAAAGTTTACATCCTCTACCTATACAAGTTACAACAAAATACAATCGGAGACGTTGTTGTGTCTGACAGTAGGAATTGAAAAGCATGAAGATTATTCAGATGTCGATTCCTGAACTGCTCACATCCTACTGTAGATCCCCGAATGTTTATTGTCAGAATCGATCAAGAGATAAGGAAAGGAAACTTATAGAAATACATTGTGCTGAAACTTCTATATTGTACCGAAAAAATAATATTGAATAGTCATTCATAACAATAAATAATAATAAACTGATGGGAAATTATTGAAAATGGTATAGTTCGTCTAGAAGAATTAGTATTTTAAATAAAATTAAGTTTTTTAACCAGTCGATGTATAGACATAGGACAGATGAAAAAGTATGGCGCATACCTATTGAATGTGAGTTGCACAAAAACATTTGATTTTAAGAATACGTATCCTTATTTTTTCACCTGGATCTAAACTAAAGAGTACAGTCTTTCCAATTGTTTTAGCTTTTTAACTACAGTTAAAAAGTGAACTCTTGAGAGATCACAGGAGAAAAAGTGATGTATTTCTTTTGATGTGTTTGCGGTATCGTGACTTTATTTCTATGCAAAAATATATTATTTCTAAAGTCAGCGGTCGACAATAAAGTTTATTGTTTGGTATCATTTTAAACGTTTTGAATCTTTATTTGGAAACTTATTGTGCACTTATGTAGTTGATAATGGTAAACCATGACTTACTATTAAATTTATTTTTAAAGTGTAGTGAGAATGTATGTTAGATAACGACAACTTCAAATTCCAATCTGCTTTAAAAATTAAAATTATGAAAACAGCATGTTACACTGTAATAGGCAATAAACAGTAGAAATAAGCAAAACGAAATACACTTAGTACTGTTCGTTTGAATCTTCTCATTGATGCTTAGGACTGCAACTGATCAGTCTCTTATCGGCCATACGTGCATACTGTGCTAAATGAATTCAAACTTCACCCCATCGCACAAGCAAGTGTTATCAGGACTCAGTAGCTGAGTGGTTAACACGATGACGTTTGAAGCGAACGCTACCGGGTTTGAGTCCCAGAGTGAACATCAACTCTCAGATGCAGGTACATCCATCTGACGAGTCCCAAATAGGACGAAACGCGCATCCTGGATTCCACTGCTAGCCACTATCCATCTTTGCTTAAAACGAAATACAGTTAGAAATAAATTATTTCTTGAGCTCATATGTCATGTTTTTTTAATTTAATTTTAATTGATTAAAATTACCAATATTTTTTAAGTTTGATTGCTTTTACAAGTAAGTTACCTAGATTCTTGAAGTGAATTTCAGCAGACTATTTTTTGATGTTTACCTTGTTCAAAGCTTTCTTCATATAAAATATATTATTCAAATGAAAGCTTATCTATAGTATATTGCCATGTCTAATAAAAGTACATACTCTTAATTGACACCTAGAATGATCTTATGAAATATCAGAAGGAAAAAAAAACGCTTCATCGTAATTTGATTGTATCCACAGTAGTTACTGTGGATGTTTCATTCCAGTTACATTATATTTTATACTTAAATGAATATTAAGTTATACAGTAAAGTTTTGTTTAATTGTTAATAAATTAAATTTCCTACCAGCCTTTTTTTCAGTATTAAGAATAAACAAACCTGACAATCAATCAAAAATAGCCACGTTTTTTTTTGTTCATCAGACATTTGTTTAACTTAACTCAAGAAATGAATCAGACTATTAGATCCAAGAAAACAAGAAAATATATTCAGTAAAATCTAACGTCTTAAAAGAAAAAAAAACTAAATAGATTTTGATTTTACAGTTTGAAAATAAAATTATCCAAAGATTTATAATTAAATAAAAAAACAAAAAAAGAAAAAAGAGATAGCATGAATTATTTGTATGAAACTTCATTAAGTCTAAATTCTTAACAAAAAAATAGCAATCAATGTTTTGATCGAAAATGAAGATAAAAATCTAGTTGTACAAGTTTTTGACAAAGAAAGAAAAGTATCCCTTTGAAAAATTGAAAAAAAAAGAAAAGTTGTATAAAATCATTTTATATGAAGAGATCAATCTAACATCATTTTCTATAGATCGGTATATTACAAAACAGTTCGGTTACTAAGTACATTGTTTAATGATTTAAAAGAAATCTTATAAAGTAACTCTTTAACTAGTTATGAAAATAAATATCGGAAACAAACAGGCTATTCCTGTCCAATTTTATTTAAGTGTATACAGATGAAAGGATATTTTTTTAATTGAAGTTTTATGAGGCTTCAAAAATACTACTATTAGTTAAATGTAATTGATAATCTCTTTAAACAATATTGCACGTTTCGTTTACATTAATCAGGTCATTAATTAATTGATTTTTGTTATATTTCACTCATCATCATAGAATAAGTATGAAAATATTATTTCTGTTGCTTCCTAATATTAGTATAGTTTCTAAATAGATTTTCATAATATTACAAGGTGTCTTATGTAACTGTAAAACATTTCACTTTATGGTTGAAATCATGAGTCAATTGAAGCTAGAGCACCATTTAAAACCTGGAAGCACTGGACGTCCTATTGTGGGACTCCTCAGCAGTGCGCATCCACGATCCCGCACTCGCGAGATTCGAACCCAGGACCTACCAGTCCTTGAGTTCTAGTGGGAAGCAGTGGCCAGTGCAGTTCTACCAAGTCTGTTGTAGAGATATCAACTCACTGCAGACAAATGGTGAACGGTTGCTCAAAATCGTGGATTGGTTGAAGTTAGACATCAACACCGTTGGATGCCGGCCCAGTGGTCTATCGGTTAAGGGCTCTGGCTCGAGAGTGGTAGGTCCTGGCTTCGAATCCTGCGAGGCGAGGTCGTGGGTGCGCACTGCTGAGGAGTCCCATAATAGGATGGAACGGCCGTCCAGTGCTTCCAGGTTTTCCTTAGTGGTCTAGCTTCAATCGACTGATGATGTCAACTATGAAAATACTAAATTCTCCACAAAACCCCCTCTGATTTCACTTTATGCAAAACAATATTTATTTTAAAACACATAATGATTATGAATAATGTACGGTCTATTGGAAAATATGTTTGTGAACAATTGTTTTTAATGAGATCATCATCAGGCTTTACTCTAATATACATGAATATTTATACGAAAATGTTAGACCAATCAAGGCTATTTGAGTCAATAATCACAATGAAATAGAACACATCACCAAGCATATACTTTAAAAGTACACGTTGATAGTGGGAAGACAGGTGTACTGATAGTAGTAAGAATATAAAATTACGATAACAAAAGTCTTATCAATAGTTAAACATAGGAAATAGATGGTCAAACGTGAGTAAATAGACTAGAATAGTAATCACAAAACATTAAAATCATTACGTAATAAGAAGTATGTAAGTAATTAGATAGTGAAGAATACAAACGGAAAGAGGTAGAAAATTACAAACAAACGATAACAAAATTAAAAATAATAAAAATAAAATTTACAAATAATAATAATGTCATTTGTTAAGTTATGTCCGGCCATGGAAGGGATAGGGGGGTTACGAATTTCTTCTGTACACATAAATTGGGGTGGAATGTATGAATTCCTATGGCTTCTGCTATATGAAGGAGACGGGAACGAACTCCGTTGGGAAATGATGGAGGTATATGATAGATCACTTGAAATGATTTAGATTTATCAACAATATGATCAATATCAATTAGATTTGCCAAGATGGAACTGCGTATTGTTTTTAATATTCATGTATATTAGAGTAAAGCCTGATGATGATCTAATGTGTTGCACAATGGGAATCTTTAATATTGGAAAATAGACCAGAGATTAGCTTCATGTGAATTGGTTTTCGGAGTTTTTTAAAACATGTGCATATACACATGTTTAAAAATATAAAAGACGAGTCATAACAGTCACATTTCATTTTACAATCAATAAAGTGATTATACTTAATAGTTGAGATCATGAGTCAATTGAAGCTAAACTACCATGGAAAACCTGGAAGCACTGGACGGCCGTTTCGTCCTATCGTGGGACTCCTCAACAGTGCGCATCCACAGTCTCGCCTCGCGAATAATGTTTACTCATTAATTTATATGTTACTGGATAAAGTGATCAAAATAACAATGCGAAATAAATATTTAAAATGATGTTTGTATCGAAATTTGCATCATCAGCAAATAATACAGAATAAATTGTGCTTTATTGTTTTTGAAAAACTCTTTATGCATGTTTTAGTATGAAAATTGTCACTTTGATGTATTAATTCTTTACGCAAACTCGACATTAAATTTCTGAGTCTATCAATCGTATATTTCTGAATAATATACAAAATCTCTTATCTTCATTTGACTCATTCATTATCTGAAGAAAGTAGTTCTTTAAAATATTTACAACAGTAAACTTTAAGAAACATTCTTTGGTAATTTTATTACTGCATCTATTCACACTACACTCTTTGATATCTTAAAAATGGTTGCCTAAGACAATTTCAAGCAAACATCGAAACATGTAAATTTCAAAAAACGAGAATTCAGAAACATAGTTCAACAGATTATCGTATTTGGTTTAATAATACAGCACAACTAGATTTGTTTTATGGGAAAACAGTCAAAAAATTCTTATAGAAGTTTTATTTTCTTAGCTTCTAGTAAATCTTTAAATTGTTTCATTTGTTAGGACTGATTTGCTACACAACCACATAACGAATTTTCGCTAGGATGGAAATTATTTTTTATGTCACTTTTTTAAACAAAATGTATATTCGTGAATTACTATATTTATTCTGAATCATGTGAAACTCTTCCCATCATACAATCAAACATCTAAAAAAATGCATACTCATCACACCTAAAACAATATATTAATATGAGTGAAATTCTATAAAGTTTTATACTGTGACTGAAAAAAACTTTTCATCTGAACTGATTGCTGTATAGAGAAGATATTCAATCAGAAAATCTGAAAAAGGAATGGCTTAAGCAAACAAATTTTATGTATGAGTTTGTTCTTAAATTTGACCAATCATATTTAATCTAGAAGTTATGACTATAATTCTTCAGCTACGCTGATTGGTTTATTTCGTTTACCTTGAAAGGAACAATATGATAAATTAAGAAACGAGGAATTATCCTAACAAATTGATTATAAAAACAATATCTTAACATTCCTTAGTCATTATATATATATTTTTAATGGCATAATAACTAGCAAATAGTAATGATGATGACGATGATGATGATAGAATAAAATTAACTATTTCGATTATGATCTTATACCAAAGTTTAAGGGTTTGTTTCTACCTATTAATTTATAAAGCAAAGAATATCTATTAAATCTTAACTCTCTCTATCGATAAATGTGAATTTATAAATTTGGAACATACAATTTGGAACACAATTAGTTTTATATTCTTTGACAAACATTTTCTTTTTATATATGTCAGTGATTATCTAAATGAAAAAAGGTTTATTGTGGAAATTTATTTTACTTTTCTGTTTAAAAATGAATTATTCCATGTTTCAAGATCATATTATCATGTGGGATATCACTAATAAATTGTAAGTTTTATTTTATTTAATTTACAACTTTCATTACTGAAGTATTTGTTATGAAATTAAATGAATAATGAGATCGGGTATTTGTGCTATGTGACGTATGCTTGTCATTATTACAAATTTTTGAAAATTAATCATTGTAAGCAAAGATGGATAGTGGCTAGCAGTGGAATCCAGCACGCGCGTTACGTCCTATTTAGGACTCGTCATCTGGATGTACCTACATCTCAGACTTGATGTTCACTTTGTGATTCGAACCCATTACCTTTCGCTTCAAACGCCATCGTGTTATCCACTTAGCTACTGAGTCCTGATAGCCACTTGCTTGTGCAATGGGGTGAAGTTTAAATTCAATTAGTATTGAATTTAAATTATTCATTGTTTAAAGGTAATGTACGTCAGATCCACTAATAATTTTGAATGTAATTTTTGAAACAGCTGAATATGTTTCATTTACATCCCATTTACAACACAATAGTTATTAAATAAAGATAAAGGTTGATAACACGATCAGTTAGTTAACAGCATGGCAACTGGTCGCTATTAAAGTCAACAAAATAACTTCTAACAGTGCTCATAGATTGGATTATTTTGGACCGTAATATCTGTAAATTTTAGCTTACCAATAAAAACTTATAACCTTTGAAAATAAATGTTGACGTTCATTTCTTATAAAAGGTGTGTCATACTTGGAAAATATCTGTGTATGTATAAAATATCATTGTTTTAATCAAAGTCCAATGTCTTGACACATAAGTATTACTTCAAATTTCAAGTTTAACCATTAAATAAACAATATTTTATCATCAAAAGTTAATTACATATGTGAAAGCTGTATAACGAAAGTATGCTGGACTAGACATCGATATATATTTGCTTTAAATTTATATATGAACCAATCTATAGTCCTTTGTAATCGGGAAAGAAAATAATAAAGACTTATTAACTTTGTACTCAGCAATAACAAGTATGAATGTAACAAATAGCGGATAAGCAAAGTGATTAATTAAATGAATGACCAAACTTCGGTTATTTTAAAAAATCCTGGAGGGAATTAACGTTTTTCTAATAAAACAAAAATTAATTTCAGTCTTAAAATAGAACACTAAAAATGACACATAAGGCAACAATTTTTCCATTGGATTTAAAATAACTGATGACTTCAGTTTAATAAAAAATTAGTTTGTTTACGGAATAATTTTGATCATTCAAAATGAAAGCATTACGTCAACTAATGGATAATGTTTTATTTAGATAATGAGTCGATTGTTGTTAGACCAGTACTGAAGACCTGGATTCAGTGGACGGCCGTTTCGTCTCAGCATGGGACTCTGCAGTAGCGCGTATCCGTGATCCCGCTCGCGGGATTCGAAATCAAGATCTTCAGTCTCGCGCGCCAACGGTTAGCCTCCAGACCACTGAGCCGGCATATTTAGAAATCGAAGCTAAGTACACCATAACAATTATACGTCCAAATTGATACACTATGATATATGCTACGAATAAATTTTAATTAGTGATTGCTATGTGGTATGAACTTTCGACTGATTATACAGAGTAGTGTAGATTGTAGAAGCACCGGACTTGATGACTTATATTCTAATAAAACGTCTTGTACCAATCTGGAGATGGATATTAAAGACTCCTGTAACAATTATCTGATCCTAATTGAAAACAAGTAAGAAAATTTAAGTAGAAGGTAGAAATGGGATTCTAACTAAATATAAATTACATTTAATGGTTTAAAACTGATTTATGTTTCTGAAACAATCATATGTGTAAAATTCTGAAAGATGTCACGCGTTTATTCACTGATCACACAAATAGTACACAGGTATAATAATATTCATTCTAATTGATGTTATTTCAGAAAGAATTTTTGAGAACTTCATATTTCTATAGGCATTATTATTAATTTTATAGTACATTTTGCAAATTTACATAGTATCATGGAGTCAAATACCTTTTAAATAAAACATTAGTCACTAACAAGTCATACTATAAAACTAATGTAAACGTCTGGATAATGTGAAAGATTTAAAAAGTTCAATTTTGGCAAATTAACACCCTCTTTACATAAACAGCTTCATTGCTTTAATAACCTAGATAATTTCCTAAAATATAAGATATTATAATGATATGAATCCAAACAATGAATGTACTTAGTCAACTGTGTATGTTCAAAATCTATATTATCCATGATAAAAGGATTACTCTTCAATTGGATAAAATATATATTTATCTTTTAATCGATCACAGTAACACACTCCTTCATTTTTTGTAATTAAAAAAAGATATTATGCAGATGATACATTGTGTAATACGGAGATAAATGTATATGATATAGGAAATAAATACAAAGTGTTTTCTTTGCTTTTTTGATAAAACGTTTGAAATGCTTACAAATTTGCCTGGAGATAATTTTGTAGGATAAAAGATATTAGATTGTAAAATGACTGGCAATCGAATTGTGTTCTGTCTAGAATTACCACGTTAGTTTTATAATGTGGCTTTCTTTTTATGTATATAGTGTTTGTTTGTTAACACGTTCATCTCTTCCGCTATATATAAAACAAATATGAACAAAAACACTAGTAATATCATCGTATCTACTTCGAAACAGTTAAGGTTGGCTTGTAGTATGGTTGTATAAATACACTGATAAGATATCATTGTCATTTTTTTTCTTAGATTTAGAGATATTTCGCTTTTTTAATGATATTGGTCATGGTCAGCAATAGTATTTGGCATGAAACACATTCGTTCATTATATTAATGGAATTAAATGCTTTCATAAGTAAATTATATAACTTAAAATTTTGTGATGATAGGTACATATACTGATCGACTATTATAGTAGCTAATAATTCGAGTAAAGTATAATGCATTAAAAATACTGTGCGAAATTGTTTGAACATATTCATAATAGATTTTTGTATCAAAAATATTGTAGAAGATATATGTTTCCGTCAGAGTTATTTTTTTCGATTTACGGCATGGTCCATATATTCTGCGAATTCAGAATTATCATAAATGACCGTTGATAATGTTCACCTAAATGTATTATAAACTTCTAGTAATCACATAAGTGTTTAACCCAACTCACATATGAATGGTAATGCACACACATTGCGAAGATAAAAAGACAAGCACCTGAACGTTTTATTTAGGATAATCTTACCTACCTATTTCTCCGTGAATACAACTGTTTTATGAGCTTAAACTAAAAAAAACCTGTCACTGCAACCACTTTTGAAAAGCCATTGAAAACATTGATTCTCGACTTCATTTACATTTCAGATACAATACCTTATTAATACATACTTTATTTCTTAAAGTTTCAATTTGTAATATTATTCCTAGCTAAATTTAATAGCCTCTGTGTAACTGAAGAAAGTGTAACCGAAATACAATGTATTCATTTCGTTCTATTAATAATGTTGCTCTCTCCTTGCATCGAAAATGTTTTCAATTTTCGACCATAAATTATGAGTCTATTTTTTGTAGGATTGTTGGCAGATAGTTTGTAACCATAAATTTAGAATGCTTCTTCATAAAATGAAATCTAACTCAAAGAATTTAGTAGTATATTTGAATAAGTTAATGTTTCTAAGTTTCAAAGCAAGTCACGTTAAAGAAAATACGCTTAATTCTGTTACAGTCTACAGACTTATCTCACGTAAACTTTATATCCGGAAATATCATTATTTTGAAGTTAGGTAATAACAACGTAACACGATTTTTATCGCAGATTATGATTTCAGAAATAATAAATTATGGCCATTTTGTAGCTAATATCAGGTTGAATCCTTTGATACGAACTAGATCATTACAAAAGTATTAACATTTGATAGTCAATATTATAAAAGAAAAATATACTGGAATGTTTATCGGTAAGACAATAATTGAATTGCAGTAGTGTAAAGGGATTGCTTGTTTTTCAAAGTTTGCTGCAATTCCATACTTTTCCACTCATAACAATTGAAGTAAAGGCTAGTGCAGTCGATGTTAATCAGTCTTTGAATGAAATATTCTATAAAGAAATCAGTTAAGAGTTGCATTATCAGAAAGGGTTTTTCGGGCAGATTTTAATAATTTTATAGTTGAAATCATCAGTCATTTGCTGAGGAGTCCCACAATAGGACGAAACGGCTGTTCAGCGCTTCCAGGCTTTCCATGGTGGTCTATCTTAAATTGACTCATGATTTCAACTATTAAAGTTTTATGTTTGATAGCACAAATATTCCATTTATCAGATTCAAAATTTCCATCAAATAAACTCCAACTATAAACCACATAACATACTGTGTATAACTTCAACTAATGCTTATATTTTATTTCAAACAAGAGAATCATTATTTAACTAGGTAAAGTCCGTAAAAGTTAACTTTCAAGGGTAAAAGGGAAAATTGTGAGATTTGTTATCTTCTATCAAAATTTGTTCAGATTTCTCTGTGCGTATTGAATATGTTGTCTAACAGATTTTAAATTATGAAATATTTCTTGGCAAATTTTCTTACCTTATGTATACTCTATTGCATTCTTTAGGATATTTTAATTAAATGTTACTGTGTTGATATTCTGAAAACTTTCATTTCTAAAGGGCTCATTATATTCGATATTTGACAGAATATAAAGCTTTTCCAAACACACTTATTCAATATGAAACAATTTAACCCACTTAACATGATTTAGCTACCAAACTTTTTTAAATTTACAAAGTATATCAAACTAGTAAACTTAGTTTAAACCAAAATTTAGTTCTATTTTCTTGAACGAATAAAAAATTTGGTTTTGAAAATTGTTTTATACATATATATATTCCATGGTGATCTAGTTTTAATCGACTCATGAATTCAAATAATTAAAATTACTACAATATCCACAAAACGTCCATTCTGATAATGATCATCATGTGCTCATTAGTGACTGGCTTCAAGATGGATTTCCTAAAGTTCTAATGAGATGCTGTGATTAGTGGAGTTCAGCCGTGTCTATTCTAGAGGCAGTTACTAACTGAAGGCAATGATGAACGGTAGCGTAATATTGTGAATTAGTTAAAGTTGGACACTAACACCGTTGAATGTCAGCTCAGTGGTCTAGAAGTTAAGCGTTCGTGCGTCAGACCGAAGGTCCTGGGTTTGAGTTCCTCATGCGGGATCGTGGATGTGCACTGTTGAAGAGTTCCACAATAGGACGATTCGTCCGTCCAGTGCTTCCAAATGTTCCATGACGGTCTACCTTCAATCGACTCATGGATTCAACTATTAAAAATATATAATTAACGTTGAGAAAATGTTTCAATCTGATATAAAGCTGAATATGATCATATCTTTGAAGAGTATTTTTTGCTTTATATTAACCGATGTTGCTTTATATACAATTGACTTGTTCATGTATTATATAATGTTCAAAAACATAATTAACATGGAAAAAAGCTTTCACTTAGAATTCTCATAACTAAATTAAAAATTTCAAAACCATGTTTTTCTCAAATTTATCTGAATATTTTTTCTGATTGGTTGTTTTTTTTAAAAAGTAAAACTAACTTTGTGATTTAATTCAAATTTCAATTTCATTCATTCGTCTATTTTTTTTCAAGTCTGTACAATTGTGTTCAACTGTTTTTTCGTGGTTTTATTTATAATTTACATGTATAAGGAAATCCGTATAAAACAAAATATAATTGAATTCATATCTGTTCAATTACATGCATGTAATTCAGATGACAGTTATGGGAGAAATGAAGTAAATATTTTACTCAATAATTCAAAGAATGTTTGATTAGAGGTTTTGATTGTTTATTTCTGTTACTATGGTTGTTACATTTTAACTCTCTTTGAATATACGTTGATTTCAGTAGAGTAAAACTATACTGTGAACTAATATTTTTAGATAAACTTCTATACTCATCTTTTACCCCAGTGTTCTTTGAGTGAAATGCATAGAATATCAGCAATATACTGTGTAGAGGCACTCATTTCTATTATTTCGTTGTACATACGTGCGCGAATCGAAGGATGGGACTATAAGTTTAACTCGATTTCTTAAATAATTTATACCAATTGACAGTATTCGTAATATCGTTCATTGCAGTTAACTACAATTACTCAAAATTATCATTTCAGTTAGAAAATCTTATAAAATACATGATAATGTAAATTGAAATTTGTATTCTTGAAACTTCGCTATTCTTAGATACTTTATGCTTATTGTAAGTTCAATTTTCTGAACTTTATAATTACTATCTTGAAAGTAATTAATTGCCAACAATGATTGTTCTTTGAAATATCATGTGATTGGTAAATTTCTCATGAGACTTAGAATAATCACCAATATATTTGGTATCACAATACTAAACACTGGTATGATAACTTATTTTGATAATGTCATTGAAATGTTAACCATGACGTAAAAATGACATTATAAGTAGTTTATCAAATATCATGAAAAAAAAGTTATTTATTATTGATATGCTTATTTTTAAGCTTAATTAAATATGTGGTAAGTGAATAAAATACAGTAAATTAATCATAAGTAGAATCTCCGCTAAGAAACTAGCAATAGATTACTTTCACTTAAGAAAAACATAATTCTTTCCCACATTATTTTTACACTGTGAATATCTATCATAAAATTCACTTATAGGTCTAATAAATAATACAGCTAATAAATATATTGTGTTGTGTGGTAATGATGTCGACATAGATAAGTAGTATACACTATCAATCGATAGGTAAAATGTCTGGCGGCAGAAGGTTAAAAAGAGAACAGTAAATGATTGGTGTAAATACAAAAGAATAATGAAGTCTGAGACAATTGACTGACATTTTGCAAATGAAGTATTTACTGTATGGTTCTTAGATTTTACTAAGATATTGTTTACTTTTGTATTCATATATATATTCGATTGTCCCTAGTTGTGTTTTCGTTCACCACAATGTCTCACAATTTAGTTAGATAATAAAAAAGGGATAAAAAAGAAATATCATGATTATAAACAGTATAATTTTGTCTTTTCCTTAAATAAATTGTTATAGTTGGCATTAATTTTCTTTAAATCTAAGATATAAAATCAACATTTTTAAAATATGACACAATGTACAAAACATGTTGTTAGAGAATGTTTTAATTAACTGTTTGGTCCTATTGCTCTGTCAATGAAAATGATCAAACTACAGTGAATATACAAAAAAAAGCAAGTTTATATCATATTAACGTGATAAATGTTCAATACAATATTCAATATCATAGTGATATTATTCACTTTAAACTAAATAATTCATTTTTATAAACAATATTAAGTTAATTTACTCTGAAAGGAAAACAAAAACTATTTTTTATAAAAAAAAACACATTAAGTCATAATGTAGTGAATAAGAACACGAGTGGGAACAATCGAATGTATTTAGTTACAAAATTACAGACTATCTCACTAAATTCTGATAACCATACAGTTAACAATTAATTTGCAAAATAACAATCAATTAAATGAATTATATATTTGTAATATCCCAATGAGTAGAAAAATAATATATAATATATAATATATATATATATATAATATATATAATATATAATTCATTTAAACCAATCTACCCAATGCTCAATTTATTCAAAATTATCAAATCAAGACTTGGTAATGATACCTATAACAATCAATTGTCTCGATCTTTACTGTTTCTTCTGTAAATATCAGTCCGTTTTCTCTGATTTCATTGTTCATGCATTTTCGTACCGATTGCGCTTCATTCCTGTTCTTTCCTTATCGATCTTTTGCCAAAATACATTCTATGTTTGACCATCACTGTATACTACTAATGTGGATATAAGTAGACCACACCAAAATAAGATATATATATATTCTTTAAAATTTCTGTTGTAAACAATATTATTATGATTTATATTGTTCTAATAGTTGAGATCATGAATTAATTGAAGCTAGACCACCATGGGAACCCTGGAAGCGCTTGTCGGTCGTTTCGTCCTATTGTACGACTCCTTCAATTGATTCATGATCTGAACTATTAAAATTATAATGAAATCCACAAAAACCCTACTGATATTTAAATTATTGTTTATGTTTGAATGTATAGCTAAATAATTTCAAGAAAAAAAACAAAAAATGTAAACGAATAAATCAGTAATCCCATTGATATTTAGGACTGCAACTGGTCAGTCTCCTATTGGCCATGTGTGCATACCGTGCATATTGCCTCAATGTAGCCTTAATTCACAAGCATTATAAGCAAAGATGGATAGTGGCTAGCAGTGGAATCCAGGATGCGCGTATCGTCCTATTTCGGACCCGTCAGATGGATGTACCTGCATCTCAGAGTTGATGTTCACTCTAGGACTCGAACCCGATTCCTTTCGCTTCAAACGCCATCGCGTTATCCACTCAGCTGCGGAGTCCTGATAGCCACTTGCTTGTGCAATGGGGTGAAGTTTAAATTCACTTGGTATTGTTTGACTGACCAGTTGCAGTCCTAAACATCAATGGGAAGATTCAAATAAACAATACTAAGTGAATTTACACTTCACCCAATCGCACAAACAAGTAGCTATCAGGACTCAGTAGATGAGTGGATAAAGCGATGGCGTTTGAAGCGAAAGGTAATGGGTTCGAGTCACAGAGTGAACATCAACTCTGAGATGGAGGTACATCCATCTGACGAGTCCGAAATAGGTCGATACGAGCATCCTGGATTCCACTGCTAGCCACTATC